>NC_063177.1:27950255-28255843 GCF_023159225.1 Perognathus longimembris pacificus
TAGCTTTGTTACCATGAAAGTATCTACTAGAATTCCAGTATGGCCCAGTGACCCCAGTCCCTGAGCTCCAGAAACCATCTTCCTCCATTTGTCCTTAGCTCCAAGATGGTGACAACTTCTAGCCTCCTAAGCTAGAATTAGAAGCGTTAATATTTTCTTTTGGATTTTTGAAATTCTTCCATCAACTGGGTGCCAGGGCTCATGACTGTAATCCCAGCTACTCAGGAGGCTAAAATCTGAGCATCATGGTTCACAAAGCCAGGCCTGACGGGAAAGTCCATGAGAATCTTTTTTTTTTTTTTTTTGCCAGTCCTGGGGCTTGGACTCTGGGCCTGAGGACTGTCCCTGGCTTCTTTTTGTTCAAAGCTAGCACTCTGCCACTTGAGCCACAGCACCACTTCTGGCCATTTTCTGTATATGTGGTGCTGGGGAATCGAACCCAGGGCCTCATGTATATGAGGCAGGCACTCTTGCCACTAGGCCATATCCCCAGCCTGAGAATCTTATCTTTAATTAATCATAAAAAAGCTGGCAGTGGAGAGGTGACTCAAGTGGTAGAGCGCTAACCTTTGTGTGTGGGGGGAGTGAGGAGGGAGGAGTCATGGGGCTTGAACTCAGACCCTGGGTGCTTATACCTGAGCTTTTCTGTTCAAGGCTAGTAGTACTCTATCACTTTGAGCCACAGTTCTGCTTCTGGTTTTCTGATGGTTAATTAGAGATAAGTTCTCATGGACTTTTCCTGCCAAGGCAGACTTTGAACCTTGGTTCTCAGATCTCAGCCTCCTAAGTAGCTAGGTATACGGTGCAAGTCACCAGCATCTGCTGGTGTTTTATGTTTTAGAAAGTATACCAAAGTATCCCTAGCACTGAACTTAAAAATGCATCTAGTTATTGTCTGTAGATAACATGATCTTTTTTTTCTTTTGGCCAGTCCTGGGTCTTGAACTCAGGGTGTGAGCACTGTCCCCTGGCTTGTTTTTGCTCAAGGCTAGCACTCTGCAACTTGAGCCACAGAACCACTTCTGGCCTTTTTCTATATATGTGGTGCTGGTGAATCGAACCCAGGACTTCATGTATACGAAGCAAGCACTCTTGCCACTAGGCCATATTCCCAGCACCCCCTGGCTTCTTTTTTGCTCAAGGCTAACACTCTACCACTTGAGCCAAAGTGCCATTCCAGCTTTTTCTGTTTATGTGGTGCTGAGGTATGGAACACAGCGCTTCAAGCAGGCAAGGCAAGCACTCTACCACTAAACCACATTCCCAGCCCAATATGATCTTACATGTAGGAAATCCTAAAAATTATACATACACAAAACTATTAAAAAGTATATTTTTTATATTTTAAAAGCTGAGAGATATGTAAGTAGCATTTAAAATATTGTGTGCTCAGTGATACAGAACAACAGAATACCTGCAACTGAATAAACAACACAAAAATGTTAATAAGGGGGCTGTGAATGTGGCTTAGCTGTAGAGTGCTTGCCTAGCATACATGAAGCCCTGGGTTCAATTCCTCAGCACAACATACACAGAAAAAGCCAGAAGTGGTGCTGTGGCTCAAGCGGTAGAGTGGTAGCCTTGAGCAAAAAGAAGCTGGGGACAGTGTTCAGGCCCTGAGTCTAAGCCCAGGACTGGCAAAAAAAAAAAAAAAATGTTAATAAGGAACCCCCTCTTTTGCTTCTCAGACCAATAAATATAACTTTTAAATCATCTCTACTTACTGTCAAAAATATTACTGTTAACATTTTTTATTCTATTCCTTTTCTATCGCTGCTAATATAGTCATATGTGGCAATAGTCCAAAGTTGTCAAAATTAAAATTCAGGCTCATACAACCAAATCTCACCAGTTTTAAAAAGCAAAGTAGTCATCCAAATAGTTTCTAACCATTAGTAACAATCTTCCTTTTTATCTAGCATAGTTGTTTGGACAACTAAAATTATTTTTGGATTTGCAACATCCTTATAAAGGAGGTAGACGACAGGAGTTGATGGTAATTTGATGCTGGTACTATAAATGACTAACATGTGGCATGTTCCTTTTATAATGAATTATTCTTCTAAAGTGAACTCTTTTTTATAAATCCACATCTATGAGTTTTCACAGAAAATATTACAGAAAATAGTTCATGGTAATAAGATTTTATTTTTCATTAACACCTAATTTTTAATTACCCTTATATATTTACTTAGAATTTAGGATTCTAAGTAAAACATACAAGAATTCAGAATGATATTGGTTATTCTGAATGTCAATTTCTCACTCTGACCTTTCACTAAACAAGACAGCTGGTGGATTTTTTTTTAATAAAAATGAAACAGGAAACATGAAAAGTCTTCACAAAGGTGTTTTCTATGATTAGATAGTACTGAGTACTTTATTCTTAGTTGAGCTGATGGAATTGAGCCACAGTGACATTTGTGACTAGAAGGGAGGATGGAAATGATTCCATTAACCTAGAGTGCTGTAACATATGGTAATCATAGGTGGTAGAATAGCTGTGTCGGACAAGGGTAGAAGTAAGCCATGTGGCACAGACACTATCAATTACCACACATGGTAACCATGCTGACACAATGCATCTTTTCCAGAAAGGAAATGATTTGGGCATATGAAGTAGTTTGCTGCCTTATGAAAGAGTGATCTATAAATGACATATCTGGCACCAGCATAGCACACATGGTTTCCAGTAATTCTGCAAGCTGAAGATTAAGGTTTGATAAAACTCTATATACCTAATAATGTAACCCATTGCAATTATTTACACAAAGGTAGAAAATCAAAATATGTATACAATATAAACTTAGGCCTTCATACAATATAAACTTAGGGCTTTCACACAAAATTAATTTTCAATATCCTTTTATTTTTATTTAGTTATTTTTAGTCAGTCATGAGGCTTGAATTCAGGGCCTGTGCTTTGTCCCTGAGCTCTTTTGCTCAAAGTTACTGTTCTACCATTTTGAGCTACAGCACCAATTCTGGTTTACTGGTAGTTAACTGAAAAGTCTCAGAACTTTCCTACCTGGGATGGCTTTGAACTGTGATCCTCAGATCTCAGCTTCTTCAGTAGCTAGGACTACAGGTGCCTAGCTTCAAATATTTTTTTAAATTATCCCATAAAATTCTGAAATATCGGGGCTGGGAATATGGCCTAGTGGCAAGAGTGCTTGCCTCATATACATGAAGCCCTGGGTTCGATTCCTCAGCACCACGTATATAGAAAACGGCCAGAAGTGGCGCTGTGGCTCAAGTGACAGTGCTAGCCTTGAGCAAAGAGAAGCCAGGGACAGTGCTCAGGCCCTGAGTCCAAGGCCCAGGACTGGCCAAAAAAAAAAAAAAAAAATCTGAAATATCATATGTCTGGAAAATACCAATAATTTAGTGACTATAAAGCCTATTGGCAAATAATCAAAATTAGATGTAGGGAGATAGAATTGTAATTATTTATTCCATGTATTGGAAAAAATATTGAAATAGAAACATGACACAAACTGATTTGTGTGTGTGTTTTGCCAGTCCTGGGTCTTAGCACTGTCCCTGGCTTGTTTTGGCTCAAGGCTAACACTCTGCCACTTGAGCCACACACAGCACCACTTCTGGCCGTTTTCTATGTATGTGGTGCTGGGGAATTGAACCCAGGGCCTCATGTATACAAGGCAAGCACTCTTGCCACTAAGCCATATTCCTAGCCACACAAAGTGTGTTTTAAGAAAACTTAATAGGGCTGGGGATATGTAACATTATGTGTTTTATTTATATTGAAAAGTGAGAAGAGGGCTGGGAATATGGCCCGAGTGGCAAAAGTGCCTGCCTCATATACATGAAGCCCTGGGTTCGATTCCTCAACACCTCATATATAGAAAAAGCCGGAAGTGGAGCTGTGGCTCAAGTGGTAGAGTGCTAGCCTTGAGCAAAAAGAAGCCAGGGACAGCATTCAGTGAAAGCACAGGTCCCAGCCATCCCAGAGGACCATGCAGAGATAATCACAGACAGAAGAAGGTTCATAAGGAGGTTTATTAGTAGGGCCATAGTTTCCACAGGAGAGGGAGCTACATGGCATCTGCACCTTATCCAAGTAGCAGCTTCTCTCTCTGGGGTAAAGGGGGAAGTAGGTAGGTAGTGAGTAGGAGTGGCTCATTAGGTATGGGTGGATCTGGGGGCTAGTGGGAGAAGCTGAGGACCTGAGGCTAGGGAAATGCTAACACTCAGGCCCTGAGTCCAAGGCCCAGGACTGGCAAGAAGAAAAAGAAAAGTGAGTAGAGAGGGTGGGAATATGGCTTAGTGGTAGAGTGCTTGCCTAGCATGCATGTGTAATATGGAGGTCAGATCTGGCCAGCGAAAGAGGGCAGAAGCTGACTCCATCTCCACTATCTCCCCAGCCTCCTCTGCTCAGAGGCCTGGGAAGATTCCCTCTTCCAGTAAACAAAGTGCCCCCCTCTCCCTGAATTAGCACACCAACTCTTGATGGGCATGCTTGGATTCCTACAGGAAGGGAAGCCCCATCCCCAGGTAATGGAAGTTTCTGAATCCCAAGAGACAGGGCCTGTAGGTTACTGAACCGGTCCGTCAAGTGCTTGGAACTGGGAGCTTCCTGTGACCCAGCCCCCTGGCCTGACCCTGTTTAGGGGCAGGCCAGCTCAGGCGCCATTATGCCATGCCACCTGTTACACTCTTGTGTCTGTCGTACCCATGGCGTCCCAATTCAGTTCATTGGAGCTGAATTGATTTGTTGGCACTTGGAAATCCTCCAGAAGTAAGTCTCTGTGGCACTGTCCTGTTTTGTGTTATATGTTTTTCTGAAACCTGGGACTGGTCCATCCGGAACTTCCCCAATAAATCCATCTTTTTACTTGAGACTGTCTCAGAGTGGTGGACTCTTGGAGGGATGGGGGGAATCGTCCCCTCCCTTGGACGCCATTACACATGAAGCTCTAGGTTTGATTGTTTAATACCACATAAACAAAAAGCCAGGGGCTGGGAATATGGCCTAGTGGCAAGAGTGCTTGCCTCGTATACATGAGGCCCTGGGTTCGATTCCTCAGCACCACATATACAGAAAATGACCAGAAGTGGCGCTGTGGCTCAAGTGGCAGAGTGCTAGCCTTGAGCAAAAAAAAAAAAAAAAAGAAGCCAGGGACAGTGCTCAGGCCCTGAGTTCATGGCCTAGGACTGGCAAAAAAAAAAAAAAAAAAAAAGAAAGAAAAGCTCAGGGACAGTGCCCAGGTCCTAAGTTCAAGCCCCAGGACTGGTTTAAAAAAAAAGAAAAAAGGAAGGAAGGGAAGAAAAGTGAGTAGAAAAATTACTAATACTGTATGGAAATCTTTTCCAAATTATTATGAGCACTGTTCCTGAACTTTTTTGCTCAAGGATAGTGTCATATCACTCTGAACCATATAACTAGAGATAAAAGTCCCACAGACTTTCCTGCCCAGGCTGGCTTTGAACTCCAATCCTCACATCTCAGCCTACTGAGTAGCTAGGATTACAGGTGTAAGCTGCCCAAACCCTGCTCAGAGACTTTGTTGTTATTTAAGGCTAGCACTTTACCACTTCACTGTTAGCTCCACTTCTGGTTTTTTGGTTGTTAACTGGAGATAAGAATCTCAGGGACTTGCCTGCCTGCAATATTCAGTCTCCTAAATAGCTTAGATTACAGGTGTGAGCCACTGGTGCTTGATGGTGTAGTTTTGTTTTGTTTTTTTGCCAGTCCTGGGCCTTGGACTCAGGGCCTGAGCACTGTCCCTAAGCTTCTTTTTGCTCAAGGCTAGCACTCTGCTACCTGAGCCACAGCGCCCCTTCTGGCCGTTTTCCATATATGTGGTGCTGGGGAATCGAACCGAGAGCTTCATGTGTAGGAGGCAAGCACTCTTGCCACTAGGCCATATTCCCAGCACTGTTTGTTTGTTTGTTTGTTTTTTAACTGAATATAGTTAAGTCATACTTTAGAGTTCTCATGTTTTGTTTTGTTTTTTTGCCAGTCCTGGGGCTTGGGACTCAAGGTCTGAGCACTGTCCCTGGCTTCTTTTTGCTCAAGGCTAGCACTCTACCTCTTGAGCCATAGCACCACTTCTGGCTTTTTCTATATATGTGGTGCTGAGGAATCAAACTTCATGTATGTGAGGCCATATTTCCAGCCCAATAATGGTGTTTTTAAAAACTTAAACTTGCCAGGTGCTGGTGGCTTACAACCTGTAATCCTAGCTATTTGCTGGGCATCTCCAATTAACCAGCAAAGAGTTGGGCTGTAGATATGCTACCTATGAGCAAGGAAGCTAAATGAATTAGTACAAGGTATTGAATTCAGGAAGAAGGAGGAAGGAGGAGGAGGAGCTGGGTGGGGAAGGGAAAGGGAGGAGAGAGGAAGAGGAAGGAGATGAAGGAAAGCAGGAGGAAGGAAGGAAGAGATGAAGAAGGAAAAAAGAGGAGAGAGGAGAAGGAGGAAGAAGAAGACAAGGAAGAAAGAAGAAAAGGAAAACAAAACAAAAAACTTCACCTTTTATCTTGAGCTAGGAGTAGTGGTGCATGCCTGTAAACTTAGCACTCAAGCAGGAGGCAGGATGATCATAGATTCAAGGCCAGCCTGGGGTTTATAGTAAGACTGAAATACTTAGTCAGACCTTGTCTCAAAAAAAGATAAACAAATAAAATTCAAAGCCTCATAACCTACTATACTTAATGAAAATCAAATGATAGCTGAAACATAGAAAGGCATCATCAATGGTAAGCTAAAACTGAAAACAGCAAAGGAATATACTGTGGTCAAAAATACATGAAATCTTGTCAACATATTTTATGCCAAAGTCAGTTTTGAGGGAGCAAAATGTTCTGTAAATTTTAACAGTAACAGTAAATTTAGGCACTGATGTTAACTAAAAATACATATTATGAACAGCCAGCCTCACTTCTGCAACTCAAATGTTTTTTAAAGCAATGTAACATTTCAATTTTGTCTCAAAACCGAAATGTAATGTATAACAATAAGACTCTAGTATTATTGATTTTGAAAATAAAAATGTATAACATGTCTCTTTTCACCAATTTCAGTATCAATCATTTGAAGTCAGTATTTAGTGCTTCTACAAAAGCAGTACTGCTTCTACAAAATTTTAACCAATGATTATTTTTTTCCTGGTCCTGGGGCTTGAACACGGGGCCTGGGCAATGTTCCTGAACTTTGGTGCGCAAAGCTAGTGCTCTACCATTTGAGCCACAGTGCCACTTTCGGCTTCTTCTGAGTAGTATACTGGAGATGAATTTCACCAACTTTTCTGCCCAGCCAGGCTTTGAACCACGATCCTCAGCTCTCAGCCTCCCGAGTAGCTAGGATTACAAGCATGAGCCACTAGCATCCAACTAACCAATGAATTTAAATAATAATTACCCCTATCCTATTTTATAAAGTTACAAAACATAAGAAAATGTTACAAAAGTGACATGATTTGCTAATATCTCAACTAGAATTAGAATGCAGGCCTTCTAATTTTAATCCTGTAATCAATCATATTCTGCTATAGTTTTATCACTAGTTACAAAAATTTTAGTAAGACCATTAGTTACCAGAATAAAATTACAGAGAAAATAAAATGGCTAATGTATGTAATGAAAATGAATTTAAACTGTGAGCTAGCAGAATGCCTTGAAACTATTCCAAAGACAAATCAACTCCCTTAATCTTGATAAATGAGCTCATAAAAAAGTTCAGGAAATAGCTAGACACAGTGGCTTGTGCCTATACTACCTGGGAGGAAAAGATCAAGAGGATCATAGTTCAGGGTAAGTCTAGGCAAAAGTGTTCATGAGGCTCCATCTCAACCAATAAATGCACCTGTCATCCCAACTATGTAGGAAGTGTAAATAGGAGATCATAGTCCAGGACAGCCTGGGCACAAATGTGATCATCAAAAATTAAAGGAAAAAGGGCTGAAAGTATGCCTACCTAGCAAAAACAATGACTTGAGTTCAAACTCCGTACTTTCCCCTGCCAAAAAAAACCAAAAAACCCAAAAAGAGCTACAAGTAAAAACACATGGTTTTGTCTATAAATACAGTTTGTTTTTTGTTTTGTTTTGCCAGTCCTGGGGCTGGGTTCTCAGGGCCTGAGCACTGTCCCTGGCTTCTTTTTGCTCAAGACGAGCACTCTACCTCTTGAGCCACAGTGCCACTTCTGGCTTTTTCTATATATGTGGTGTTGTGGAATCAAACCCAGGGCTTCATGCATACTAGGCAGGCACTCTTACCACTACGCCACATTCCCAACCTCTTAAGTGATAACAGTGCTTACCTTTCATGTGCAAGGCTCTAGGTTCAATTCCTAACACTCAAAAATATTATAGCATTATAACTTAATAAAAATGGAAGTTGGTGGAGTTAGGGAGGCAGAGAAAGGCATTATTCTGATTAAAATATATGCATATATGAAATACAATGGTGAAACCTCTTGGTACATAACCCTAAATAAATTAATGAGGAAAAAGCATAACTCGTGTAAATAGCAAAACTAAAAACCTCTATCTTTGTCTGGTTGTTTTAGGTTTATCTCTCTCCTTGTGGCTCTGTCTAGTTTTTCTACTGTAATTAATCAACGTCTGCTTGTTGGTATGTGTGCCTGTAAATGCATATAATTTTCTAAGTCACAAAGTGGTTAATAAGATAGCATTTTACACTTGAGTTTGCCACTGGAGAGAAATTAAAAGTCCAGGGGGAGTTCCTCATATTTGCCCAGCCTGTAAGATAATATATTACTCCTGGACTATTAAGGCTAGTAGTGAGAGAAATTATTCCAAGGAAAACCATGTGGTCACAGGATTGAAGAGGATACTAGAAGTTATACATACAAAAGAAAGGTTGTAATGCAGCCCTACAAATGTCCCCTACAAATTACATGAACTATTAGGGAAAGTCTAATGTACATAATATTACGGTGTTATATAATGTATATGTAGCTGAGGACTTTTTAAAAACATACTTTAAAAGGCTGTGAAATGTATCATCAAATATCAGCAAGCCTTCTTTGCATAAATGGATTTTACTCAACAAATTATGAGAATATAGGCTTGGATAAACTATGGCCTCTTACCTATCACAATGCCTGTCATTTTGAGGATATTCAAGAAGGAAAAGCACTATTTAAAAAATGAATCCTAAAAGCTTATAAAATATTTGGTGCTTGATAATATTGATATATTTGCCACTTAGAACGCCCTAATAATCTTGACTTTTATGATTTACTGTTTGTGTATGTGTCTATGTGAACCCAGGGCCTTGTGCTCTCAACTGGCTTATTTGCTCACAGCTGTCACTCTACCATTTCAGCTATTCTTCTAGCCTATTCTTCTAGTCTATTTTATGACCTGATCTGAGTAGACAGAATATAAAATGGTTGGCAACTTTTAAATGGCTCTATCAATTATAAAAATATATGCTTTGGAGCTGGGAATATGGCCTAGTGGCAAAGTGCTTGTCTCGTATACATGAAGCCCTGGGTTTGATTCCTCAGCACCACACATATAGAAAAAGGTGGAAGTGGCACTTTGCTCAAGCGGTAGAGTGCTTGCCTTGAGCAAAAAGAAGCCAGGGACAGTGCAGTGCCCAGGACCTGAGTTCAAGCCCCAGGACTGGCAACAAAAAAAAAAAAAAAAAAAAACAAACAAAGAATGTACGCACTGCCTTAAGTATGAAACTGTAATCCCTCTGTACATCACTTTGACAATAAAGAAATGAAAAAGGGGCTGGGGATATAGCCTAGTGGCAAGAGTGCCTGCCTCGGATACACGAGGCCCTAGGTTCGATTCCCCAGCACCACATATACAGAAAACGGCCAGAAGCGGCGCTGTGGCTCAAGTGGCAGAGTGCTAGCCTTGAGCGGGAAGAAGCCAGGGACAGTGCTTAGGCCCTGAGTCCAAGGCCCAGGACTGGCCAAAAAAAAGAAAAAAAAAAAGAAATGAAAAAAAACAGAAAAGAAGTATTAAAAAAAAGAATATATGCTTTTAAGCCTCAAAAGTAAGGCTGTCACGATCATGTTAGTCATCTGAAATTGGTTGGATGACCATATGGTTTATTTGCCTGTGGCAGCCCTGGCTCATGTATACTGTCCTGGTATAATTGTTAGCAGTGCTTGTTTTCACTCTCGAACAGTAGTAATGAGTTACAGCATTTAGTCTATGTATAATCAATTACAGAAAACTTACACTGAAGAAATTTTATAAATTTCGTTTGAGTCTAGAACATAAAATAGACATATAACTAAAATATTGAAAATATTATTGTTAAAGTATATAATATTCAATTATTTTCATGATTTTCCTGGGATTAGGGATGTAGCTCAGTGGCAGGGTCCTTGCCTAGCATGCACAAGGCCCAGGCTTTGATACTTATCAAAAAGATGAAAAAAGAAAAAAAGATTCCCCCACCCCCTACCCAGGGAATCAAAATAAATTACATGAATGAACTGAGAAATACTAAGGAAACCCATGTGTCAGAACAATTTTAAATATTCTGAAGCCACTCAAGAACTCAAAAGTTAATTTATTCAAGTTGGGTTAACATCATTCAAAGAAAAATACCCATCAGTGTAGAATTCTACAATGGATCATATCATATATCATACTTCAAAAATGTAGAAATACATTTCTAGGTGCCAGTGGCCCACACCTATAATCCTAGCTGCTTAAAAGGCTGAGATACAGAGGATCAAAGATCCTAACCAGCCCAGGCAGAAAAGTCTGCTAGATTCCACCTCCAAAATATCCAGCAAAAAGCTAAATTGGAGCCCGGAAATGTGGCTCTGTGGTAGAGTGCTTGCCTAGCATGCATGAAGCCCTGGGTTCAATTCTTTATTACCACATAAACAGAAAAGGCCGGAAGTGGCACTGTGGCTCAAGTGGTAGAGTGCTAACATTGAGCAAAAGAAACCAGGCTGAGTTCAAGCCCGGGGACTGGCAAAAGAGAGAGAGAGAGAGAGAGAGAGAGAGAGAGAGAGAGAGAGAGAGAGAGAGAGAGAGAGAGAGAGCGCAATAGGAATATGAAGAAGATATTTTATTCCTAGGACTTCTAGGTAATTGGCAAAGAAAATGACTATTCTGAATAGTAAATTCAGTAAGCCATGTGAGCTCAGCTATCACATTTGGAAAAGGTATCTACTTGACTTCCACTGAACATTAGTGAAAATGTCATTGTACAATTCTGCTTTAGAACACCTTTTTCAGAGAAGCATAATCCTTAAGTATTTTCCCATTCACTTTATATAATCCTTATTCATGCATAGTTTGTTTTTTAATAAGTACTTTAATATTAAAAATACAAACGGGGCTGGGAATATGGCCTAGTGGCAAGAGTGCTTGCCTCACATACATGAAGCCCTGGGTTTGATTCAGCACCACATATATAGAAAACGGCAGAAGTGGCGCTGTGGCTCAAGTGGTAGAGTGCTAGCCTTGAGCAAAAAGAAGCCAGGGACAGTGCTCAGGCCCTGAGTCCAAGGCCCAGGACTGGCAAAGAAAAAAAAAATACAAACTTGTCCACACCGAATATTATGTCCTCCATATATTTGACTACTTTGACATTAGTTTTGGGGTTACGGTTCTTCTTCCGGTTCTCGTAACCGTTTGCGGGAATTCGATGAAACTTTTGTTTGGGATAAACTTTCAATGGTAACAGCATCTCTAAATCCTTGAGGCTGCAAGATGAACAAAAGTACAAATAAACTTTAAGAATATTTAGAGATTGATTTTCCATATATTTAAAAAAGTAATTAGTTTGTTCTTTTGATAGAATTTGCCAACTGTTGTAAATAGAGTATAAACCTCATGGATAGTCCAAGACAGGAACTATTTATACATACTTATTTGCAAACATACATATAACACTGCATTACACAAATGTTCTCTAAGTTTCTGATGTCCGTAATCACTGTTACTTGAGGAGCAGAAATTGGGAGAACTCCAGGTTAAGGCCAGCAACTCAAAAGTGAAGCCCCAACTCAACAAAATAAGCAGGTATATGCTTGTCATTCTAGTTACAAAGGAGACTGTAAATAGTATGAATGCAGTCTGAGGCAGGCCCTGAGCAAAATAATAATCTTTTAAAAAATAATCTTTTTAAACAGGGCGTAAGATATCACAAGAAATGTACACACTGCCCTACTATGTAACTGTACCCTTTTTGTACAACACCTTGTCAAAAAAAATTGTGTTCAGTTAATAAATAAATTAAATTAAAAAAAATAATCTTTTTTAAATTTGCCAGTCCTGGGGCTTGAACTTAGGGCCTGGGCACTGTCCCTGAGCTTCTTTTGCTCAAGGCTAGCACTCTACCACTTGAGCCACAGCGCCACTTCCAGTCTTTTCTGTTTATGTGGTACTGAGGAATCGAACCCGGGGCTGCATGCATGTAGACAAGTACTCTACCACTAAGCCACTTTCCCAGCTCCTTAAAAAAAAAAATCTTAAAAAAAAAGGGGGTGGGGGCTGGGAATATGGCCTAGTGGTACGGTGCTTGACTCATGTACATGGAGCCCTGGGTTCAATTCCTTAGTACCATATAAACAGGAAAAGCCCAAAGTGGCTCTGTGGCTCAGGTGGTAGAATGTTAGCCTTAAGCAAAAGAACTTCAGGGACAGTGCCCAGGCCCTGAGTTCAAGCCCCACAACTGACTGACTGGATGAACAAATAAATAAATACATAAATAAAATTTCAGTTCAATTGTAACAATATTCTGTATGTACTAAATTTAGGGGATTTTCTAAGCACTAAAAGTGGTTCTCAAATATGCTTGCTGCATACAGAAGTTAACAGAAGCAATTTGTAATTTTTTTTTCAGCTAATTACTGCCTATCAACACCAAAATCCCATTCTAATAAAATTATACTGACTGTAATTTGAAACAGTGCTGTGGATTCCTTCTGGCATGGGGATTTGTACAACGTTGCCAACCTGCTTAAAGAAAAAGGGAAAGAATAAATATATATAAACATCTAACTTTAATTAGCTCAGATGATTGATTTTATCATTAAAACAGATCATTTTACCACAATTCTATTGTATAGAGAAATCAAGAAATGTAAAAAATATATAGAAATCATAAAATTTAAAAAGTACTTTCCTTGTAGGGCATGGTAGTAGGTGCCTATAGTTCTAGCTGCTTGGGTAGCTGAGGCTAGATTGCCTGACCCCAAGAGTTCAAGACCAGCCAGGACAACATGGTAAAACCCTGTCTCTTTAAAAAAAAAAAAAGAGAGAGAGAGAGAGAGACCAAGCACCAGTGGCTCACATTTTGCAATCCTAGTTGATCTGAAAATCAAGGTTCAAAGACAGCTGGGTCTGAACATATGCAAGAGGATTTGTCTTATAAGAAGAGTCTTATCTTCAGTTAACCAGCAAAAAGTTGAAAGTGGAGATGTGGTTCAAGTGGTACAGTGCCAACTTTGGGTAGAAAAGCTAAGAGAGGCTGTAACGTCCTGAGTTTAATCCCCGTACCAGCACACAAGAAAATCTTCTCTTCAAGCAATACATATAGATTGATAATATATAGATGTAATTATTACATACACCAGGGTTGTAAATATACATAAAATTTTGAACAAAGAATCCAATGACTGATTCAAGTACATTATTTATGGATGAAATACTTATGATACCTGGAGGCATGGCTCAAGTGGTAGAAGATCCATCTAACACTCCATAGGCCCTAAATTCAATCTCCAATACCACCAAGATAATAATAAAAGACATTACTAAATATCAAAGGTAGAAGAAACTATTTAATTGAATAGGAAGTTAATGCATGAAATAAAGGTTGTACTATATGATCCTGTATGTATTACTATGTATATATACATCTTATTCCATTTAATATTTATTTTATTTAATGTTATATTTATTATATTTTAATTATTTTATTAATATGTATCTAAAATCAGGAAGTTAAAGCAAAGTGTGGTGGCACACACCTGTAAGTCCATCACTTGAGAGACTTAACTATGGAAGGAAGATTGTGAGTTCAAGGCCAGTCTAAGCTACATAGTGAGTTTGAGGCCAGACTGGTATATATAGCAAGACTTTATCTTTGAAAGAAAGGTAACAGGTGTGGAGCAGGCTTGTGGTCTAACATAATAAGTTAGAGATAAAGGGAAGATAAGCAGAAGGCTTCATTAGATTGATAGAGAAAAACAACAGTTATGTAACCTTGTTTGGCCTTGAACTTGTAGTCTCCCTGCCTCAATTTTCCAAGCATTTGGATAACAGGCATCTACCATGCCTGCTCCACAACTGTTAGCTTTCTTTGGAGATATGGTCTTGATATATGGCCCAAAGTTGTCTCAAACTTGTCTCCAGGCCACCTGGGTGGCCTGGACTGAACTTGAACTCACAATCTTACTTCCTTAGCCTCCCAAGTGATGGCATTACAAATGTGTGCCACCACACTTTGCCCCTGAACTTCTTGATTTTACTTGTCTAACAGTTTCTCTCTCTATATATGTATATGTGCACATATGTCTCCATGTCACTAAATAGGTTCTACTTGATTTATTTCCCATGTGCTCCTTCTGAGTTTTTGAACAAAAGTTAATGTAAATTGGTTCGTGTCAACAAGAATGTTAATTGAAGACTGGGAACATGGTTCACATAGCAGTGTATCTGCCTAGCAAGTACAAAGGTTTGAGTTCAAATCTCAATAATGCCTAAATAAAATATAAAAGCACAGTGAGTTATTTTTTAAAAAATTAATCCTAAAGACAAAATTTGAAGGCTGGGAATATGGCCTAGTGGCAAGAGTGCTTGCCTCCTACACATGAAGCTCTCGGTTCGATTCCCCAGCACCACATATATGGAAAACGGCCAGAAGGGGCACTGTGGCTCAGGTGGCAGAGTGCTAGCCTTGAGCGGGAAGAGGCCAGGGACAGTGCTCAGGCCCTGAGTCCAAGGCCCAGGACTAACCAAAAAAAAAAAAAAATTGAAGGCTGGGAACTGGAGACTCATACTTGTAATCTTAGATACTCAGAAAATTGAGATCTGAGGATTGCAGTTCAAAGCCAGACCAGGCAGGAAAGTGCATTCAATTCTTTACTCTTGCCACTAAGCCATATTCCCAGCCCTCAATTCTTATCTACAATACACAGGGAGATTAAAAAAAAAAAAAAAAAAAAAGCTGGAAGTGAAGATCAAGTGACAGAGTGCCAGCCTTGACCAAAAATGCTAAGGGACAGCACCAAGGTCCTGAGTTCAAGACACACATGCACACACACACGCACACATGCACATGGACTAGTCTTTGAAGTTTCCAGTCTGAAAAATCTCAAATTTCTAGGTAAAATAAAATTTTTATATCATGTCTACATCTCAGGAGATATAAATGAGTAATTAAACCAAAGAATCACTTGGCTCATGGCCCCTGCTGAGATGAAGCTTAGCATATGGCTGAACTACATAGTTTGGGTCAGAAAGAAACAAGACAGAAGCACAATTTGTGCTCTAAAGCTGAGCACACATATGAAACATTGTGAGGGGGTGTGATGTATTACTCCACTCTACCACACCAGATCTTCTTGGCAAAGAATAGTATAGTTCTGAACAATCTTGGCCTCATATTATCATGAATATGCAAATTACAGGAAAACCCACATAATATAAGGACACAGACACAAGCATTTCTTTTAAGAACTTTTGGAAGGTTATTCCATTATTATTCAAAAGTTAAATCAGATGTTTTTGGTAAAGAATGGAGTTTGGTGCAAGATAACAGATCTAAAGTCAGTTATCCATATAAATGTGGCTATTAAATGATTTTCAGTTCTTTGGCTCCTCCAGAATAAATTCCCATTTCTATCCTTTCAAAGTAAATTAGATTTTAAAAAGCATGTATGATTTTATATTATTTTGGAGATGGAAGGTACCTCAGCAGTTGAGCACGTACTTGACATGCCTTACAAAGCCTTCAGTTCAATCATCAGCATCCATAAACAAAAATGCCGAGTGCTGGTGGCTCACATATATAATGCTAGTATTCAGAAGGCCAACATGAGAGAATTGCCAATAAAAGCCAGCCAGGACAGGAAAGTTTGTGGGACTCTTATCTCCAATTAACCACAAAAAGCTAGAAGTGGAGCTGTGGTTCAAGTGGTAGAGCACAGATAAACTCAGCGACAGCACCTAGATCCTGAGTTCAAGCCTCAGAACTGGACAATAAAAAAACCCTCTCAAAAAATAAAATTAAATTAAATTAAAAAACCCTCTCAACTCCCACAAAACAATTTCATGTAACTTTAATGACTTAAAGGTACCTAGTTTCAAACAAAAAGAGCACAACTACATTAATTCTTAATTAATAAATGAGATCAACTTGTTTTATTATAAAGTATGCACATTACTTATCATATATCCACAGGAGGAAAATGATTTTACTAAAAAAAGAGAACAAGAATAATACTTCTTATTTACCAGCAATTATTGCAATCCTGTACCTTCTAGAAACAGTTATTATCAAAGAAAAGGAATAGACTCTCATAAAGTCAGCTATAAAAGGAGGATAATACTACCTATCTTCATAGCTATTTGATTTTTGTTTTGTTTTTGTTGCCAGTCCTGGTGCTTGAACTCAGCGCCTGAGCACTGTCCCTGGCTTCTTTTTGCTTAAGGCTAGAACTCTGCCACTTGAGCCACAGCGCCACTTGTGGCTTTTTCTATACATGTGGTACTAAGGGATCGAACCCAGGGCTTCATGTATATGAGGTGAGCACTTTACCACTAAGCCATATTCCCAGCTCTTCATAGCTATTTGAAAAATAAAGCAAAACAACAAGTACATATACTCTCTGCACAATAAAGGACAGTTATAAAATACTGAATTAACAGCATCTGTTATGCTAGGCTAAGCTTTCTAGGCCTTGGTTTTCTTACTTTTAATAATAAAAAGGTGGAGTTGTTAATGTGGCTTAGTGGTAGAGTGCTTGACTATCATGCATGAGCCCTGGGTATAATTCCTTGGTACCACATATACAAAAAAATAACATAAATCTTAAAAAATATTAATAAAAGGTATAAATTATTCAAACAGTTATTGAAAAGATTAATTGAAATGTATGAAGTTCCTAGTGAAATACTTAGTACTTATAGGAATGGAATTATGTGCCTGTAACCACAGCTCTTAGGAGACAGAAGGAGGAAAATAGTAAGCTCCAGGCCCTTCTAGGTCACATAAGAAAACCCTGTCTCTTGCTTGCATAAGTAAGCAATATCATATTAGAAGAGATACAGGAAAGAATTTGTTTGCTTTTAGTTTTTATGTTGAATTGGTGCTTGAACTGGACCATGTACTCTTGCTTGGCCTTTTCTCCTCACAGCTGGCACTCTATCACTTGAGCCATATCTTCCTTCTGGCTTTTTGTTGGTTAATCAGAGATAAGAGTTTCATGAACTTTTTCTTCCTGGGCTAGCTGCAAACCACAATCCTCAGATCTTGGCTTCCTGAGTAGGTAGGATTCAGGTGTAAGCTACCAGCACCCAGCAGAAAAATTCTGTAAAAGAGATTTCCCTAAAATCTATCTATATTCAATGTCAGTGTTCAACACCATTCTCCACTTTCTTACGAAGAATCTACAAAATGTTGAATTTATACAATGGTTAACTCTCGGGGCTGGGAATTTGGCCTAGTGGTACAGTACTCGCCTTGTATACATGAAGCCCTAGGTTCGATTCCTCAGCACCACATGTATAGAAAAAGCCGGAAGTGGTGCTGTGGCTCAAGTGGTAGAGTGCCAGCCTTAAGCAAAAAGAAGCCAGGGACAGTGCTCAGGCTCTGAGTTCAAGCCCCAGGACTGGCACAAACAAACAAAGAACAAAAAAATGGTTAACTCTTTTAGAAGCATGAGGCAAGTATCTTTAATGCAAGCCACTCAGGTACAGATAAGGAGAATCACAGTTCAAAACCAACCCGGCAAAAAGTTGTTACAGATGCATACCACCACAAACAAACTAAACATAGTAACACACACTTGCAATTCCAGCTATTTGATAGGCACACTGATGGGAGGATTGAGATTCAAGACCAGTTCAGGGGGAAAAAAAAGTAACAACAACAACAAAAAAGGGGCTGGGAATATAGCCTAGTGGCAAGAGTGCTTGCTTCTTATACATGAAGCCCTGGGTTCGATTCCCCAGCACCACATATATGGAAAACGGCCAGAAGTGGCGCTGTGGCTCAAGTGGCCGAGTGCTAGCCTTGAGCAAAAAGAAGCCACGGACAGTGCACAGGCCCTGAGTCCAAGCCCAGGACTGGCCAAAAAACAACAACAACAACCAAAAAAAAAAAAAAACACACCAGAGGGCTGGTGATGTGGCCTAGTGGCAAGAGTGCCTGCTTCATATACATGAGGCCCTGGGTTCGATTCCCCAGTACCACATATACAGAAAATGGCCAGAAGGGGCGCTGTGGCTCAGGTGGCAGAGTGCTAGCCTTGAGCAGGAAGAAGCCAGGGACAGTGCTCAGGCCCTGAGTCCAAGGCCCAGGACTGGCCAAAAAAAAAAAACAACAACACACCAGAGCCCCTATTTGAAAAGCAACATAAGGCAAAAAGGGATGGAGGCTTAACTACCAAATGTGAGATCCTGAGCTCAAATCCTAGTACAAACAAATACAAATAAGCAAACAAAAAGCATGATTTCTGATTTGATGGGTGTATAATCATGCTGAATTTTAGGATCTTACAAAGAAGGAAAAAATTATTTCTGGGGGCTGGGGATATGGCCTAGTGGCAAGAGCGCTTGCCTCGTATACTTGAAGCCCTGGGTTCGATTCCCCAGCACCACATATACAGAAAATGGCCAGAAGTGGCGCTGTGACCCAAGTGGCAGAGTGCTAGCCTTGAGCAAAAAGAAGCCAGGGACAGTGCTCAGGCCCTGAGTCCAAGGCCCAGGACTGGCAAAAAAAAAAAAAAAGAAAAAAAAAATATATATATATTTCTGATACGTTTATTAAAAGATGTATTTTGCTGGGAAAGGTGGCTTGCTCATGTAATCCTAGCTACTCAGGAGGCTAAAATGAGGAGGATTATGGTTTGAGAACTGTCCAAGCTAAAAGTTTGCAAGATCCATCTCTGGTCTAAAAAGCTAGTATAGTTAGGCACTTGTGGCTCACTTCTGTAATTCTAGCTACTCAGAAGGCTGAAATCTAAGGATTGCAGTATAAAGCTAACCAAGGCAAAAAAGTAAGTCCATGACACTTATCTCCAATTAACCACCAAAAGGCTTTTTCTGTTTATGTGGTGCTGAGGAATTGAACCCAGGGCTTCCTATATGCTAGGCAAGCACTCTACCACTAGGCCACATTCCCAGCCCGGAAATGCCATTTTTAAAGAAGAGACAGCCAGAAACTGGTGGCTCATGCTTGTAATCCTAGCTACTCTAGAGGCTGAAATCTGAGGACCATGGTTCAAAGCCAGCCCAGACAAAAAAGGCTATGAGACTCTTATCTTCAATAAACTACCCAGAAAAGGCCAGAAAAGGTGCTGTGGCTCAAGTGGCAGAGTGCTAGCCTGGAGCAAAAGTAGATTAGGGACAGCATCCAGGCCCTGAGTTCAAAGCCCCAGAACTGACACAAAAGAAAGAAGAGAAAAAGAGAAAAACAAAGAGAAAGAGGGGAGGGAGGGAGGGAGGGATGGAAGGAAGGAAGGGAGGGAAGGAGAGAAGGAGGGAGGGAGGGAGGGAAGGAAGGAGGGAGGGAGGGAAGAAGGAAGGGAGGGAAGGAGGGAGGGAGGGAGGAAAGAAGGAAGGAAGGGAGGGAAGGAGGGAGGAAGAGACACATAAACTATATGAACCATTTTGAAAAGTATATAGAGAAGTATAGTGGGTTTTGCTATTAGCTTAGAGTCAGTAAAATCTACCTTGGCTAGGCATGATTTTCTTCATTTTGTAGAGCAAATCAATGCAAGCAAAAAAAAAAAAAAAAGTCACTGAGCAGGCCCAGTATGTATTTAGGTAACCCTTTTTGTTGTTTTTGTCTATATATGCTTCAGTTTCCTCCTTTATTAGTGCATTTCCATACCAAGTTCTCTAGGTTATGTCAATTAATAACAAAGCAGAAAGACTGGCATAAATGTGACATTTTTTGAAATGCAGAATAAAAGGCTTCATAGCTTTCAATGGCCTATTTTAAAGCAAAGGAAAGCTGGTTCATTCACTTGCTCAGCAGCTTTAAAAACAAACACAAAGGTTTCATGCTGCCATGGTTTTATTTTAAAGAACAATACTTGTGAAAGGCAGGTAAAGTACATGGGTAATAAAAGCAGGACAGGAAAATGGAAAAAAATTTTAAAGACATGATTTCATACAAGAACTGTATCAAGCAACTAAGAAAAACCATCCTATTTCCACATAAATTGGTCCTAAAGCTAACCTCAAAAGTTCCCTTTTGTCCTGATTTTATTCTTCCAATCTCTTTTAGGAACACAGAGTACCACCTCCTTCTGCATGGTTAATAAATGATTTAAAAGAGTGTTAGAAGGTGGCAATTCCTTAGCCACCTACTTGTTTCAGGTGCATGTACCCCATCATTTAAATATTCTAAAGAATTTCCTATGTCTCTAAATGGGCAATATAACAGCGTGTTTCTATGTTTGCTCTAACTGATTTCAAAGAAGGCCACAAAAGTATTAGTTCATGGGTCACTATAATCTCATCCTAGAGATCACCTCAAGAAAGTACTGTTTGTAATAATACTAATACTCAAAATAATTAACTTGTTTCTATACTGACCTTTGCTTTTGATCCCAATGAAAAATTAGCCTTATTGTAGCAGCGTGTCCCCAGCTTTCCCCTGAAAGAAAAGAACATAACTGTTGGGATGTCTAACTAAGTTATAAATTCCTTAGAATGCCTCTAACAAATAAAAATCCTACTTTACTAAATTTAACATAATAAAAACATACTTGATTTAAAAAACCCTGGTACATGAGTAATATTCTAAGATATATTTTATTATACTATAGTTTGTACTTAAATAGTCACTCTTCCTCTTAACTATAGACTGTGAGGGTCTGATGGCAAGAATTATCTTTCGAAAGCTATATAACAGGTACCAAACATGATAGCTGCCTGATATTAGACATTCATTGACTATGAAATAAGTGAAAAAATTAGTCAGTATCTCAGGGCACTGTGCTTGAAACTAAGGTATATTAGTGAACAAAACAAATACTCTCTGTTTTCATAGAGCTTATAGTACTCATCTCAAGCATCAAATGCAAACACAGAAAAATTGTGATAAACTAAAACTATTTATCTCATATTTTACCCACCTAATGCAGGAACCAGCAAGGCCTGGTTTTTATCAATCTTTGTTGTCATTTGATTAGTTAAAACTACCTATAAAAGCAAAATGTGAGCAAGTTAGGTGCTAAAAATTATCATGTAATAAGACTATGATTCTAAAATTCTGAATACATTAACTGTTAAAAGAAAATATATTACCGGGCTGTGGTGGCTCATGCCTATAATCCTAGTTATTCAGGAGAATGAGATCTGGGGATAGTTATTCAAAGCCAGCCCAAGGGCTGGGGATATGGCCTAGTGGCAAGAGCCGCTTGCCTTGTATACTTGAAGCCCTGGGTTCCATTCCCCAGCACCACATATACAGAAAATGGCCAGAAGTGGCGCTGTCACTCAAATGGCAGAGTGCTAGCCTTGAGCAAAAAGAAGCCAGGGACAGTGCTCAGGCCCTGAGTCCAAGGCCCAGGACTGGCAAAAACAAAACAAAACAAAACACAAAGGAGTGGATCTGGGGCTGGGGATATGGCCTAGTGGCAAGAGCGCTTGCCTTGTATACGTGAAGTACTCAGTTCAATTCCCCAGCACCACATATACAGAAAATGGCCAGAAGTGGCGCTGCGGCTCAAGTGGCAGAGTGCTAGCCTTAAGCAAAAAGAAGCCAGGGACAGTGCTCAGGCCCTGAGTCCAAGGCCCAGGACTGGCAAAAAAAAAAAAAAAAAAAAAGAATTAGTTATCTGGAAACTTAATTCCATTGACCATGACATTTGAAGAAAAATAAACAAATTCTTATTGTAATACTAAAAGAAAAAAATAGACCAAATAATATGTAAAGATCTAAAGAGCAAAAGAGTTCATAACTAGTAGCACAGGAAAACTTTTTAGCACTTTTAAATTCAAATTTTGTGTAAGCCAAAAAAAAAATTAGTTGTACTAAATAAACATTAAATGCTAATAAATACATGCCAGAAGTTACATTATATACATTTTACTTTCACTATTATCTAATCCTCACAACTACTCTATGCATTAGGTACTGTTATGATTGAAGTTTTTTTCATAGAAAATCAGAAGTTAGACTGAGTTGGAGTTCTTTACTGTGATTGTCTTTACTATGACTGCCTCTCTAGACAACTTTATTCAATAAATATTAATCCTAGCTAGGTGCCAGTGGCTCACACCTGTAATCTTAGCTACTCAGGAGTCTGAGATCTGAGGATCATGGTTCAAAACTAGCCCAGGCAGGAAAGTCCATGAGACTCTTATCTCCAATAAACTACCAGAAAACAGGAAGTGGCACTGTGGTTCAAGTGGTAGTGCACTAGCCGTGAGTAGTGCCCAAGCCCAGAGATCAAGCCCCACAACCAACAAAATAAATAAATAAATAAATAAATGCAAGAAATACAAATCTTTGCTATGTGGTGGTGGCTCACACTTGAAATACTAGCTATTTAGAAGCTTGAGATCTGAGGAACACAGTTTGAAGCAAGCTGGAACAAAAAAGTCTGTGACGTTTATCTCCAATTAATGAGCAAACAGCCAGAAGTAGAGCTGTGCCTCAAATAGCAGAGTATCAGCTTTGAGCAAAAAAGTTAAGGGACAGGGCCTAGACTCTCAATTCAAGACCCAGTACCAGCACAAAAGAGAGAGAGAGAAGAGAGAGAGGAGAGAGGACAGAGAGAGAGAGAAGAGATAGAGGAGGGAGAGAGGAGAGAGGAGAGAGAGAGAGAGAAGAGAGAGGAGAGAGAGGGGAGAGAGAGAGCGAGAGAGAGAGAGAGAGAATGCGAGCGAGAGAGCTGGGAATATGGCTTAGTGGTAAGAGTGCTTGCCTCATATACATGAAGCCCTGGGTTTGATTTCTCAGCACCACATATATAGAAAACAGCCAGAAGTGGTGCTGTGGCTCAAGTGGCAGAGTGCTAGCCTTGAGCAAAAAGAAGCCAGGGACAGTGCTCAGGCCCTGAGTTCAAGGCCCTGGACTGGCCAAAAAAGAAAAAAGTTAGACGTGAAGCTGTCGTGATAGATTACCAACCTTGAACAAAAAAGCTAAGGTACAGTGCTCAGGCCTTGAATTCACACCCCAGTACTGGAACCAAAAATAAATAAGTAAATGAGTAGATAAATAAATAGGTAAGTAAACCAACTAATAAAAAATAAAGGGAAGACAGGCATGCTGACACAAGCCTATTATGCTAACTCTTGGGAGGCTGAGGAGTATAGATAGTCTGAGGCCAGCTTGGCCTACATAGTAAAACTGTGTCTGAAAACAAAAGGAAAAAAAAAACAAAACAACAGAGAGAGAGAAGGGGAAGTAGTTTAGTGGTACAGAACTTGCCTAGCATAAGTGACTGGTAGGCATACTAGGTATGTCAGTACGTTTGTAATGTTTTGATTCTTTCAGATCTTTGTTTCATACATATAAATATCAATGTTTATATACTTAATGATATATCAATGTGTATATTTTTATCAAAATGAGATTACACTAAAGCAACTTCAATTTTGTGTGTGTGTGTGTGTGTGTGTGTGTGTGAGTCCTGGGGCTTGAACTGAGGGCCTAGCCACTGTCCCTGAGCTTATTTTGCTCAAGGCTAGTACTCTACTTCTTGAGCCACAGTGCCACCTCCAGCTTTTTCTGTTTATGTGGTACTGAGGAATCGAATGCAGGACTTCATGCATGCTAGGCAAGCACTATACCACTGAGCCACATTCCCAGTCTCAATTATTTATTTATTTTTGGCAGTAACAAGGTTTAAAGTCAGGGCCCTGTGCTTGTTAGGCAAGGGCTCTACCATTTGAACTATTCCCTATACCCAACTTCAATTCTTTTTTGGCCAGTCCTGGGCCTTGGACTCAGGGCCTGAGCACCATCCCTGCCTTCTTCCCGCTCAAGGCTAGCACTCGGCCACTTGAGCCACAGCGCCACTTCTGGCCATTTTCCATATATGTGGTGCTGGGGAATCGAACCAAGAGCTTCATGTGTAGGAGGCAAGCACTCTTGCCGCTAGGCCATATTCCCAGCCCCCCAACTTCAATTCTTTAAACATATAATCATATGTCTAGATATATTTTGTTCCATATTACATTAAGCATTTACAACACTACAGCATTTTATATTATTGTTTCTATTACTTATTTAATCAGAAAAGATGAAGCTGTTAAATAAAAAAACTTAGACCTGGGGGCATGTAGCACAGCAGTTTTCTTAGCATGCATGAAGATCCAGTGGGAATTTTTTTGTTGTTTTTGCTGGTCCTGGAGTTGAACTCACGGCCTGGGTGCTGTCCCTGAGATTCTTTTTCTACCACTTAAGCCACAGTGCCACTTCCAGCTTTTTTTCATGAACTTTTCTACCCAGACTGGCTTTGAACAGTGATCCTCAAATCTCAAGCCTCCTGAGTAGCTATGATTACAGGCATAAGCCACCGATGCCCAGCTTTGAAGATCCAGTTTTAATACTCCAACACTACACCAAAATAAGAGCACTTCAAACATTAGGCAACCAAGAAACTAGGCAATTGTGTAGTCTTGGGTGCCCTCTACTGGAAGATCTAAACAGAAACTGACAACAGGTTAATGATGCTAAATTCCAATACTAAGAAATAATTCAAACACAGAGCACTGTATTTTGGCTTTGGTAAAAAGAATATGGTTTTAAAAGATCTGAAAAATCAAAGAAATCTTACAGATGAAGCTGTTTACCTACTTTTGGTCTGTTACAGGCATATAAACCTAATAAAGGTTTATAGAAACCAAACCAAACCAAAATTATCTTCAAAACTACATGTCTGGGCTGGGAATATGGCCTAGTGGTAGAGTACTTGCCTCTTATACAGGAAGCCCTAGGTTTGATTCCTCAGCACCACATATATAGAAATAGCCAGAGGTGGCACTGTGGTTCAAGAAGTAGAGTGCTAGTCTTGAGCAAAAAGAAGCCAGGGACAGTGCTTAGGCCCTGAGACCATGCCCCAGGACTGGCAAAAAAAACCCAAAAAACAAAAATCTACATGTCTTGTTTCCATTTAGTCATGCAAAATCTACTTTATAAATTCCAATCTTAACTTTATTATAAAACTCTCTTAACTAGGTACTAGTGGCTCATGCCTACAAGCCTAAGCTACTTGGGAAGCTCATGCCTAGAAACCTAAGTTACTAGGGATTTAGGCTTCGGGCAAGCTTGGGCAAAAAGTTTATGAGACCTTTCTCAACACATAGCTGGGTGCAGTGGCACACACCTGTCATTCCACACTACCTCGAAGGCTAAAATTAGAAAAATGGCATTGCCACGCCTGCCCAGGAAGAAAAATACTTGAGATTCAGTCTGCATAAAGGGAAGCTTGAAGTGGTACATGCATCTCATCCTATCCATCAGGGGAAGGCTTGAACTTGGTGGACTACCATTCAAGACACTTAACCTAAGTAGGAAGGATGATCCTATCCTAAAAATAACTAGTGAAAAACAAGGCTAGAAGCATGCTAAGTAGTATCATACCAGTTTAGCAAGCTTAAGGACCGGAGTTCAAACCCCAGTACCACCAAAACTCAGCAGGGGCCCAGTGACTTAAGTCTGCTAGCTACTCAAGAGGCTGTGACCTACCTTTTTTCCCCCTGTTTGTTTGATTGTTTGTTTTGTTTCTCTTGCATTCCTCCCTGTGGTTGTACCCCCGCTATCACTGTATCTCATCTGAGTACCCCGATACTGTTTATACGGGTATTAGAACTAGGGAAGGGAAAGGGAGCATCAAATTCAAGAGACAAGGGATAAAAAGACAAACCATTCCAAAAGCAATACTTACAAAACCATTTGGTGTAAACCAACTGTACAACTTATAGGGGGGAGAGGGGAAGGAGGAGGGGGGGAATGAGGGAGTAGGTAAAAAGTTGAACAAGAGGGCTGGGGATATAGCCTAGTGGCAAGAGTGCCTGCCTCGGATACACGAGGCCCTAGGTTCGATTCCCCAGCACCACATATACAGAAAACGGCCAGAAGCGGCACTGTGGCTCAAGTGGCAGAGTGCTAGCCTTGAGCGGGAAGAAGCCAGGGACAGTGCTCAGGCCCTGAGTCCAAGGCCCAGGACTGGCCAAAAAAAAAAAAAGTTGAACAAGAAATGTACTCATTGCCTTATGTATGAATCTGTAACCCCTCTGTATTACACTTTGACAATAAAGAAAAAAAAAGAGGCTGTGACCTAACAGATCATAGTTCAAGGCTAACCTGGACACAAAAGTTTGGTAGTCTCCATTCCCTAAATAACCAGCAAATAGCAGGTATGAGGATTTAAGTTCAAACCTGAGTATTGTAAAATCAGACAAATAAATAAACCAAAAACTCTCTGACCAGTAATACTTACAGCTAATCTGTGATTATTTGCAAGGCTGATCATTTGCTGTGCCAGGCCATTTAGTAATCGAGTACGAAGGGATAGATCATCAAAATCATGACGAAAAGGAAAAGCAATACCATCTACTATCACTAAACGAACCTAACACAGAAGAGACAATGATATTAGTTTTGGTGTTAAATATATAATGGCATCCAAAAAGCATATCCTACTAAAGAAATAAAATCCAGGACTTTATTTCCAAAGGCTTTATTTTGGAAAGTTATAAATCTACTCATGTAATAATTTCTACAAAATATAAAATATAATAAACACTTTTGACAATTTACTAACTTGAAAAAGGTAACTCTTTACAAGACAATATGTTGTAAACTAACTGTACAACTGGAGGGGTGGGATTGGGGAGGAGGGAAGGTGGGAGAAAAGTGAGGGAGGGGGCTGGGGATATAGCCTAGTGGCAAGAGTGCCTGCCTCAGATACACGAGGCCCTAGGTTCGATTCCCCAGCACCACATATACAGAAAACGGCCAGAAGCTGCGCTGTGGCTCAAGTGGCAGAGTGCTAGCCTTGAGCAGGAAGAAGCCAGGGACAGTGCTCAGGCCCTGAGTCCAAGGCCCAGGACTGGCCAAAAAAAAAAAAAAAAAAAAAAAAGTGAGGGAGGAGGTAACAAGTTTGACAAGAAATGTATTCATTACCTTATCTGTGTAACTAACCTCTCTGTACATCACCTTGAAATGATCTTCCTGCCTCTGCCTCCAGAGTGCTGAATTTACAAACATCATCCAATATAACCAATTCACACACAGTTTTTAACCGAGTATTTTAAACTGATAATGAGTGTATTTAAATTTTTGGTGAAGGCTAGGGATGTAGCTAGTGGAAGAGTGCTTGCCTTGCATGTATAATTCTCATCACTGAAAAAAGTTCTTTATAACTATCAGAACTATAAAGAAATAAAACTAGGGCTGGGGATATGGCCTACTGGCAAGAGTGCTTGCCTCGTATACATGAGGCCCTGGGTTCAATTCCCCAGCACCACATATACAGAAAATGGTCAGAGGTGGCGCTGTGGCTCAAGTGGCTGAGTGCTAGCCTTGAGCAAAAAGAAGCCAGGGACAGTGCTCAGGCCCTGTCCAGCCCCCAAGACTGGCCTAAATAAATAAATAAACAAACAAATAAAACCAAACATGAGTGGCTCACATCCAAAGATATACCTACTCAGGAGGCTGAGATTTGAAGAGCATAGTTTGAAACTAGTCCAAGAAGACAAATCTGAGAGTTTTTTGTTTTTTTTTTTTTGGCCAGTCCTGGGCCTTGGACTCAGATCCTGAGCACTGTCCCTGGCTTCTTTTTGCTCAAGGCTAGCACTCTGCCACTTGAACCACAGCACCACTTCTGGCCATTTTCTATTTATGTATTGCTGGGGAATTGAACCCAGGGCTTCATGTATACAATGCAAGCACTCTTGCCACTAGGCCATATTCCCAGCCCCCTGAGAGATTCTTATCTCCAATTAACTAGTAAAAAGCCAGAAGTGGTGGTATGGTAGAGTGCTAGCCATGAGTAAAAAAGCCAAGAAAAGCTCAAGGCCTTAAGTTCAGGCCCAAGAACAAAAATAAAGATAAATAAAAATAAATAAATTCAGTGGAGTTATGGCTCAAGTGGTACCACCACCAAAAATAATGGGGCCAAGAGACCATGGACTGAAACATCTGTTATTCAAAATAAATCCTTACCATTTTTTTTCTTCCTTTGTGACAGGTTCTTACTATATAGCCCAAGCTGCCTTGAGCTCACTGTAGCCCAAACTGGCTTCAGACGTTAAATTCTCCTATCTCAGACTCCTAAGTGCTAGGATAACAGGCATGTATCACTATGAGCTGCCCTCTTTCCTCCTTTAAGTTGATTTCTCTCAAGTATTTTGTCACAGAGAGCTAACACACAGGGTTTTGGGGTTTTTTTGTGGTTTTTTTTTTGTGGCCAGTCCTGGGCCTTGGACTCAGGGCCTGAGCACTGTCCTTGGCTTCTTTTTGCTCAAGGCTAGCACTTTGCCACTTGAGCCACAGCGCCACTTCTGGCCTTTTCTATATATATGGTGCTGAGGAATCAAACCCAGGGCTTCATGTATACGAGGCAAGCACTTTTGCCAGTAGGCCATATTCCCAGCTCTACACACAGGGTTTTTTGTTGTTGTTGTTGTTTTGTCAGTCCTGGGCCTTGGACTCAGGGCCTGAGCACTGTCCCTGGCTTCTTTTTGCTCAAGGCTAGCACTCTGCCACTTGAGCCACAGCGCCACTTCTGGCCTTTTCTATATATATGGTGCTGAGGAATCAAACCCAGGGCTTCATGTATATGAGGCAAGCACTCTTGCCACCAGGCCACATTCCCAGCCCACACACAGGTTTTATATAGTTGCAAAGCATGGACTATGAATGCAAATCCCAGTACCACAGGTAAAAAAACCACCAGAGCTCACACACATCCTTCCTGTTCCCAAACCATGTGAGAACACAGTGACAAGATGAAACATATAAACCAAATGAGCTATTGCCAGAAACCAAATTAGCTTGAACCTTGAGGTTGAATTTTTAGCATAACTATTTAAAAAAATTAATTTTCCTGTTGTTTAGGATGCATAGTCTAAACATAGTGGCTCATGGCTTTAATCCCAGCCATGACAGTAGGTATAGATAGGAGGATTGTGATCCAAGGCTAGCTCTGGGGGAAAAAAACCCACAAAAACTTATCTAAAATATAACTACAGTAAGAGCTGGAGGAGTGGCTCAACTGGCAGACTATCTGCCTTGCAAGTATAAGGCCCTGAGTACAAACCCCAGTTCTGCTTAAAAAAATAAAACAAAAAAACTCAAAACTTTATTACTTAAAATTTCAAAAGACAAGCTGGGTACCGGTGGCTGATGCCTGTAATCCTAGCTATTCAGAAGGCTGAGATCTGAGGATCGAAGTTTGAAGCCAGCCAGGGCAGTCCCCATGAGACTCTTATCGCCAATTAACCACTCAAAAACCAGAAGTGGTGCTGTAGCTCAAGTGGCAGAGCACTACAAAGAGACTCAGGGACAAAGCCTAGGACCTGAGTTCAAGTCCTACAGCCAACAGAAAAAACAAAAAAATTCAAAAAATACAGATATACATATATACATGTATATATGTGTGAAATTTAAATAGTATGTATGTAATATAGGCAAAACAAATAAAAATTGCAGGGCAGGAAAGGAAGACATTTTCTGAATTGGCTTTTAATTGTATGTTACTATACTATTTACTTGTCCTTTTAATGCTTATCAAAAGTCTCCAAAGATATTTGGTTATTTCTCAGTAGTTTGACCCATACCTTTGGGTGATCTGAAAGGAAATCTGGAAGGAGATAAACTTGTGCCAGTAGCTGTATGTAATCATGACACCGGAAATAATAAATATGGGAAAGAATATTTTCAAGAGTAAAATCTTCCAAAGCTTTTTGATGCTCTGAAACAAATAGCAAAAAAAGCTTAATAGTTTTACTTGTTTTGATATGTTGATAACTATAGAAAATATTTCTTAATAGTAATACTATACTCTGTATAACAACCTGCTTACTTTCAAAGATGCTAAACATATAGCCAAATTACTACAAACTAGTATTTCATATTTCTTACTCTTTTTATGGGTGTTTGTGTGTGCCAGTCCTGGGGCTTGAACTCAGTGCCTGAGTATTGTCCCTGTGCTTTTGTGCTGAAGGATAGCACTCTACCAGTTAAGCCACAGCGCCACTTCTGGTTTTTTCTAAGTAGCTTATTAGGGATAAGAGTCACAGACTTTCCTGCCTGGGCTGGCTTCAAATCATGATCCTCAGATCTTAGTCTTCTGAGTATCTAGGATTACAGGCCTGAGCCTCTGGTGCCCAGCTACCTTTGGCTTTTTGAAAACTCATTGTGAAAAATCCCTACCAAATGCATTGAACAACATTCACTTATTTCAAGGTGTTCACCAATTTACACGTGGCAAGTTGGAAGATGATAGTTTGAAGTCATGCACTGAAATACATGTATAGATTTTGCCCCAAAGCTACTGCAGTTAGAGAATACTCTAAATGAGGAAGAAAAGGCTAATTCAGACTGTAATATGTGTTTATAACTTAGGTATGAGAATTTTATACTAATATACTATTACATCATGAAACTTCGTTTGAAATAGTCTCTTGCTGAGGTCTGTGAGATGCAAATTATGTCATACAGAAAAGAAAAAAAGAGGATCATTTGTTAACCTACCTTCTCCCATGTGTGCTCCTGCAGTAAGTTGAAGGTGCTGAATGCAGGCAGTGGCAAGATCTACCTCTCTATCAACCATAAAGCTTCCTTCTGTATCAATAAATATTGCTTCACCTGCTACTCCTCCAAAACATTCTGGTATCTGCACATCTACTGCCAACTGCATACTGCAGAGAAATAAGTTGAATGTCTAAATCATTATCATGATCTTCTAAGGCAGTGTTTTCAAACGCCAGATAATGACCAGTTAGAGACTGGAAGTTTATGAGCACACACACACACACACGCACGCACGATGGCTGATTCTCCATAAGTCCAGATAAATGAAAACAAATGATACTGGGCACTGGTGGCTCATGTCTGCAATCCTAGCTACTCAGTAGGCTGTGATCTGAGTATCATAATTTGAAGCCAGCCTGGATAGGAAAGTTTACCTGATGCTTATGTGCAATTAACCACCAAAAAGCCAGCAGCTCAGGAATAGTGCTCAGGCCCAAGTTCAAGTCCCAGGACCAGCACATACACATAAAAAGTTTGGTTGCTGGTTACTCACATCTGTAATCCCAGCTACTCTGGAGGCTGAGATCTAGAGGATTTTGGTTCAAAGCTAGCCAGGGTAGATAAGTCTAGGAGGCCCCATCACCAAAATAACTGGTAAAATGCTAGGGATGGCTCAAGTGGTAGAGTACCAGCCAAGGAAGCAAGAATAGCATGTATGAGATCCAAAGTTCATATCCTAATACCACTAGAATTGGGGAGGGGGTAGCAAGAGAGAAAGAGAGAGAATAATTAACTGCATTACTGGGAAGGTGTACCTACAAAAACTAGATTAAGGGGCTGGGGATATGGCCTAGTGGCAAGAGTGCTTGCCTCTTATACATGAAGCCCTGGGTTCGATTCCCCAGCACCATATATACAGAAAACGGCCAGAAGTGGCACTGTGGCTCAAGTGGTAGAGTGCTAGCCTTGAGCAAAAAGAAGCCAGGGACAGTGCTCAGGCCCTGAGTTCAAGGCCCAGGACTGGCAAGAACAAACAAAAAAACTAGATTAAGGACTCTTCAGTGGTTTTTTAGGCTGCTGGGAATGAAATTCATTATCATATATAAATCTAATTTCACAGAGTTGGCACTCATAAATCCTCATAAGTGAATTAGTAAAGTAAAAGAGTACTTATTTGCCCTTTGACTGTAATGTTATAAAAGAAACATTTTATATCAAAATAATTTTATCAATTTATCAGGATGGGGTACCAGGATAATAAATTGCTTTTTTTCAGTAGAGATGCTGGTCCTGGGCCTTGAACTCAAGGCCTTGAGTTTACTTAGTTGGTCTATTCAAGGTTGACTTTGATGCTGTACCACTTAAGCCATGTCTAATTAAAGATAGTTTCTCAAATTTTTGTGCCTGACTTGGATTTGAATCAAAATCCTCTATATCTCAACCTCGGCCACTGGTGCCTAGACTTGTAAATTGATTTTTTTAATTTGTTTTGTTTTTGTTGCCAGTCCTGGTGCGTGGACTCAGGGCCTGAGCACTGTCCCTGGCTTCTTTTTGCTCAAGGCTAGCACTCTGCCACTTGAGCCACAGCGCCCCTTCTGGCCGTTTTCCATATATGTGGTGCTGAGGAATCGAACCCAGGGCTTCATGTATACAAGGCAAGCACTCTTGCCACTAGGCCATATTCCCAGCCCATAAATTGATTTTTTTGTTTGATACATATGCACAAATAAAATTCAGTATCTGGCTAGGGATATGCCGGGAATTGATTTTTTGTTTGATACATATGCACAAATAAAATTCAGTATCTGGCTAGGGATATGGTCTAGTGGCAAGAGTGCTTGCCTTGTATACATGAAGCCCTGGGTTCGATTCCTCAGCACCACATATATGGAAAACAGCCAGAAGTGGCGCTGTGGCTCAAGTGGCAGAGTGCTAGCCTTGAGCAAAAAGAAGCCAGGGATAGTGCACAGGCCCTGAGTCCAAGGCCCAGGACTGGCAAAAAAAAAAAAAAAAAAAAAAAATCAGTATCATGGGGCTGGGAATATGGCCTAGTGACAAGAGTGCTTGCCTCATACACATGAAGCCCTGGGTTCATCTCCCCAGCACTACATATATGGAAAATGGACAGAAGTGGTGCTGTGGCTCAAGTGACAGAGTGCTAACCTTGAGCAAAAAGAAGCCAGGGATAGTGCTCAGGCCCAGAGGCAAGCTCCAGGGACCGCCATAAAAACAAAATAAAACAAAACAAAATTCAGTATCATTTCCGGGTACTGGTGGCTCATGCCAGTAATCCTAGCTACACCAGAGGCTGAAATCTGAAGATGGCAGTTCAAAGCCAGCCTAGGCAGGAAAGTCCATTAGACTCTTATCTCCAATTAACCACCAGAAAATCAGAAGTGGTGCTATGGCTTTAAGTGGTAGAGTGACAGCCTTGAGCAGAAAAGCTCAGGGACAGTGCCCAGGCCCTGAGTTCAAGCCAAAAAAACCCAAAAAAACAAAACAAAACAAAAACCTCAGTAGCAAATACACATTTTTTGACCTCCCGACTGTAAACACAAAGCACAATATTCTATTGGTTATGTTAAATGTTATTAAGCCCACTCTCCTGAAGGATAACATGCTATAATCCTAGCTAGCTACTCAGGAGGCTAAGATCTGAAAATTGAGGTTTGAAGCCAGATAGGCAGACAGGTGAGGGCAGACAAATCCTTAAGACATGTATCTCCAAGTAATTAGCAAAAAGCTGGAAGTGAAATTATGAGTCAATACCTATGAGCAGAAAAAGCCAAGTGAGAGCATGAGGTCTGGAGTTCAAGCCCCAGTATGTGCCATGTGCACATTCATAGACATATACAAAGAAGAGGATCATATTTTACCATAATTGTGTCTTTCCAACACCTGGAACACCACAAATCTCTGTTGTTTTCATTAAGGGCACGCCACCCCCAAGAACATTATCTAGTGCTGAACAGAAGGTAATTATAAAGCCCTGAGTATGCTCTTGCTCAAGAAGTTCCAGTGCTGTGCACTTCTTGCCAGACTCAGATGTGCCAGCACATCTTGATTTATTTGTGAGACATTCTCTTCTTATAATTTGAAGGGTTTCTAAGGCTTCCTCTTTTGATATCCCAATTTCTGTAAGTAAAATGAGAAAAAAAAAGATTTTCAAGATGCAATTTACTTATAAACTGTTATGTTCAATGGTAGCTCCTTTGTACAACTATTTAAAGATAATGAAGGGCTGGGGATATAGCCTAGTGGCAAGAGTGCCTGCCTCGGATACACGAGGCCCTAGGTTCAATTCCCCAGCACCACATATACAGAAAACGGCCAGAAGCGGCACTGTGGCTCAAGTGGCAGAGTGCTAGCCTTGAGCGGGAAGAAGCCAGGGACAGTGCTCAGGCCCTGAGTCCAAGGCCCAGGACTGGCCAAAAATAAATAAATAAATAAATAAAGATAATGAAAATGTCAAAGAAAAAATGATGATAGAGATTTGAAAGTCTAACATGGTAACAGGTTGTCTTCATTAATTTTAACTTTCAGATAACAAGAGTGATGCTAAAGGCTGGGAATGTAGCTCCATGATAAAGCATTTATTTAGCATGCATGTGGTCCTGGGTTCAATCCCCAATGTTGGAAAAAAGTGAAATGTACTAAAATTTCATTCCATCTTCCTCAGTAAATAGCACAGGTCTAGGCATGTCATCAGTGAGTGACCAGTTTCATTTCTGTGGTTCAGAATATAATGGTTGCCACTCATATAACCTGCCAGAGTTCTGGAAAATGAGATTTGGGTTTTTCCGTAAATTTCAAATGAGAAGGGAGAGGGTTTTTTTTTTCTTTCTACTGCTTTCTCCTGGTCTATAGGAATAATGTATTCCCTTTCTCACGTAAGTGTCTCTAGTCTTACTTGAAGTCTTTAATTATGTAACTGAATCCCCATCTATTTGGATTCTGTAAGCAGTGAAAACTGAATAGCCTATGTGGTCTTCACTGCTAGCGCCACTATTTCCTTTTCAAGAAGTTATTTAACCTCAAGATGCCAGATAGAGTGAGTTGCAGCTCAAGACAAAGAGTGCCAAGCATGAAAAAAACCTGGGCTGGAAATGTGACTTAATGGTAGACTGCTTGCCTAGCACGCATGAAGCTCTGAGTTCGATTCCTTTTTACCACATAAACAGAAGAAGCCAGACATGGTGTGTGGTTCACATGGTACGTGCTGGCCTTGAGCAAAAAGAAGCTCAGGGACAGTGCCCAAGCCCTCAGTTCAAGCCCTAGGACTGGTAAAAAAAAAAAAAAAAAAAAGGCCAATTAGAACGCCAAGCCCCAGTACCTGCACCCCGACCCCAAGAAAAATGAGACAGGGTGAAGGCGTGGCTCAGCTGTAAGGACACCAAAAGAAGGAGGGGAAGGGGGAGGAGGCGGGAGGAGGAGGGGAGGGAAAGGGGAGGGGGAGGACCTGTAAACCTAGCTACTCAGGAGGCTGAGATCTGATGGTTGCGGTTCAAAGCCAGCCCAGGCAGAACTAAGTCCTCCTTCCCCCTCCAACACTCATCAAAAGGACAGGAACTGACACTGTGGCTCAAAGTGGTAGAGCACTAGCCTTGAGCAAAAGATCTTGGAGACAATAACTTTAAAAAAAAAAAAAGTAAATGTACTCACTGCCTTACGTTTGTAACTGTAACCCCTCACTCAGGACATCACTTGACGATAAAGTTAAATTAAAAAGGAAGCAGGACTCTAGGAGCATAACCGAGGTAATCTCTAAGCAGGCAGTGGCACAGAGAAAGCAACTAGTCCAAAGTTCTTACCACCGCCGAACTCCAAACCATCCAACCAGCTTTTAAGTGGAGTCAAGTGGCTGTTTTGCATTGCAAATGCGGGGAGGAGGAAAGCAGCATTTTCAGGCCGGCGGCGGCCCCGAGGGCGGCCCGGGTGCCTCAGCCGGCCACCGGGAGGAATTTACCTTTGCTCAGGTCGGAGGGCTTCACCTCTAGGAGCTCCTCGGCTGTCTGGAAACCGGCAGAAACCAGCTTCACACGCACGGCCGGAGACAGCGGGAAGCTCACTAAATCCCGCTGCATTTCAAAGCCCGCGCCTCAGCTAAGCGCGGATGCGCAGAACCAGAGCGGCACAACCACGCACACCCGGCGCCGCGCCACGCCGTGTGACGTCAGACGTACAGGCGAAGGGGCGGGGCACGCCGCCTGGTGGCACGAGGCCTTCAGATTCCGCTGCACGTGTGAACCGCGTAGTTTTCACGCACGGGCGTCAGTGCCTTTGGAAGTCATACAACTCGCTTTCAACATTTATTCACCTTAGCGGAGCTGTGGCTCAAAGTGGTAGAGCACTAGCCTTGAACAAAAGAGCTCAAGGACAGTGCCCAGGCCCTGAGTTCAAGCCTCACAACCCCCAAAAAAGACTCGCCAAAACATACATTTAAATGGGTGTGGATCTTGTATTTCTTATGTGTAAATTGAAAGTAATTAAAGATTTCCCCATTAAAAAATAGTACACTCTGACAGGATAAAGATAGGTGGAGACTCTTAAGATGGAGAGCTGAGCCCAGTGGGCCCAGAGGCCACATTTCCACACCTCTGTCCTGGCTTGTGGGGTGGAAGGATCTGAGTCTTCAGTAGAAATCTCCACTGTGTAGGGACAGCGGTAGCAACAAAGAAACCCTGATGTACTGGTGGCTCACACCTGACCTGAGGATCACAGTTCGAAGCCAGCCTGGGCAGCCAACCCCGTGAGGCTTTCATCTCCAATGAACCATCAGAAAACCAACCGTGCACGCGCGGTTCGAGAGCTAGAGCAACCAGCCTAGAATGGGGGGCGGGAAGCTTATAAGGACAGCACAGGGCGGCCTGGAGCCTTCAAGCACCAGTAAACAAAACACAACAATCGGTGGCTTCCAGATTTCCCAAGGGCTGGCTCGCCTCGCCAGTCCCCAGGGACTTGCCAGCCCCTGGCCATTCCCGCGCTTTCCCGCCCTCGCGAGGGATTGTGGGTCCGGCTCTAGGGGCGGAGGGCTCTCTCTTGTGCCCAAGGAGGCGCCTGGCGCGTGATTCCCCACACTCACGCCTTCTCGCGAGTGCCTCCCGGAGCGTGGCGTGGAGGCTGCTGAGACCGTTGGTGCTCCTCGGCCTGCCTCGCTTGAGAAGTAGCCGCCGGGAGAGTGGACCATGGACTCCTGAGTGGGCCAGCCTGTTGGACCGGGGTTGTAGAATTCTCTGTAGAATTCAACTCCCCTCGGTTGACCGGGGATGTGCGAGCCGTACGAGTGACTGCATCCGAAATATAGAATTTTATGGAGACCGGGAGGATATTTGAAAGGTAATTCTGGAGGAGCTTCCTTCACGAAAAAGGTGTATGATTTATTTACCGGAGTCATTGGTTTTATGACTTTATTGTTGGGAGGGGGGGGGGAAACGTGTGTCTGTCTGCGCATGCGCCGGCCCCGGGGCTTGAACTTGGGTCCTGGGTGCAGCTACCCGGATCTTTCTGTTTTGTTTTATTTCTACTCCAGACTAGTGCACTACCACTTGCGCCACAGCTCGACTTCTAGCTGTGTGTGTGTGTGTGTGTGTGTGTTGGTTAATTGGACGTGAGTCTCACAGACTTACCTGCTCGGGTTTTGAACCCCTCTCCCCAGACCTCAGCCTTCTGAGTGGCGAGGATTACGGGCAGGAGATACGGGTGCTTGTGGTGATTTTGAGACAGGGTCTCCCTGTGTAATCTCAAGCTCACAATCCTTCAGTCTTCTGACTCCTGAATTCTGGGATTACAGTCATGTGCCAACATGCTTTTCCGGACTGTATTGATGATTTTTTTTAAGATGATTTTTTGTTTGGGCTTTTCTTTAAATATCGCAAGTCAGAGCCCCTTTTACATACCAAGAAGGAAACTATGTTGATCACTGTGGGGAGCCATCATGCTTTGCAAATGCCTGCAGACGTAAAGATATTTTAAAAAAACAAACAACTTAGAACACAATTTTCTTGAAGCCTAGATTCAGGCCTAGAGCCTGGGTGTGTGTCTGTACACGCGCACATACAAATACTGGAGCTTGAACTTAGGGCCTGGGCACTGTCCCTCAGCATTTTCTCTCAAGGCTGGCCCTTGAGCTTTTTGGTGGCTTTTCTGGCTTTTTGGTGGCTTTTCTGGCTTTTTGGTGGCTAATTGGAGATAAGCGTCTCATGGCCCTTTCTGTTCAGGTTGGCTTTGAACCATGGTATTCAGCCTTCTGAGTAGGTAGAATTACAAATGTGAGTAGAACTCTTTCACTACCCTAAGCCACCTCCCAGTGGCGGACATCTGAAAAGGAAATGCCAGTGGTATTTGTACTCTTCTTTGGTAAGTCAGAATTTTATTTTATTTATTTATTTTTGCCAGTCTTGTGGCTTGGCCTCAGTGTCTGAGCACTGTCCCTGGCTTCTTTTTGCTCAAGGCTAGCACTCTATTTCTTGAGCTATGGTGCCACTTCTGGCTTTAATTTTTCTGTTTATTGGTGCTGAGAAATTGAGCCCAGGGTTTCAGGCATGCTAGGCAAGCACTCTACCCCTAAGTCACATTCCCAGCCTCCAGGATTTTTTTTTTTAAGTCTGATTTGGTCAAAATGTGGTTTGGGTAAGTACATGGCTTAATATGATTTATATCTGAGACCACAATGAGCATTACATGGAATTCCCAGTTATGTTGGTAAAGCATATAAGTTCTATTTTTGGGGGGTTGGTGTCAGTCGTGGGGCTTGAATCCTTGGGCCTAGGGGCTGTCCATGAGCTCTTCAGCTCAAGGCTAGCACTCTACCACTTGAGCCACAGCACCACTTCCCATTTTCTGGTGGTTAATTGGAGATGAGTCTTACAGACTTTCCTGCCCTGGCTGGCTTTGAACCACAATCCTCAGATCTCAGCCTCCTGAGCACCTAGGATTATAGGCATGAGCCACCAGCACTGGGCAGCAAATAAGTTCTTGAATGAAGAGCAATAGCTGGCTCTTCATTGTGGTCAAATGCAATACAATTGGTCATGTTTAGAATTTTGCTTCAGGGCAGTGGTAGAGTGCTTGCTTAACATGCATGAAGCTCTGGGTTCCATTCCTCAGTACCCATAAACAGAAAGAGCTCGAAGTGGTGCTGTGGCTCAAGTGGTAGAGTGCTAGCCTTGCGCAAAAGAAGCTCAGGGACAATGCCCAGGCCCTGAGTTCAAGCCCCAGGACTGGCAGGAAAAAAAAAAAAGAATTTTGTTTCATTGGCAGCAGAGTTATAAGACTAGTTGACTATGTAGATCTGTAATGAGGTGTGAGGTAAACAAGATGACTTGCTTATAATATATAATCATTCTCTTAAAAGCCCCTTTTGTGCCTGAGACTAACTTATGCCACCATCCTCCTACTTATTCTTCCCCAGTAGCTAGGATGATAGCTGGAACCACTGTGCCTTTATTGGTTGAGATGGAGTCTCACAAACTTATTTTTGTTGGTCTGGCCTAGAATCTTGATCCCTCAATCTTTGCCTCCCAAGTAGGATTACAGGTTTGAATACCATGCCTGGCCTATTTTTTTTCCCCTTAAGATAGTGTCTTGCTATATGACCTACACTGGCATCAGAATCATGATACACCTGCCTCAGCCTCGGTGAGTGTTGGGATTAGAGGCATGTGCCACTACATCCTGCACATTGTTCTCAACCTGCTTGAGCTAAAAGAGAGTAAAATATAGAATATAGTCACCCTTGTGCCCTAAGGCAGATTGTCTGCAATAGTATCTATTAAATAGGCCAGTAGCTGAAATTCTTATGAAATATTGATACTGAGCCTTATGAAGTTTATAGATCTATTAAGGACTCTATTATTAGTTTAATGAGGCACTGTTATATACAAAGTGTACCAGCATTTTTTGTTCATATCTGAAAATGAAACTGGGTAATTGAGGGGATGAGTAAGGTTAAGATAAATGTGGGGGGAAGTGGGGCTAGGAATGTGGCCTAGTAGTAGAGTGCTTATCTAGCATTCATGAAGCCCTGGGTTCCATTCCTCAGCACCGCATATACAGAAAAAGCCAGAAGTGGCTCTGTGGCTAAAGTGGTAGAGTGCTAGCCTTGAGCAAAAAGAAGCCAGGTACAGTGCTCAGGCCCTGAGTTCAAGCTCCAGGATTGGCGGGGAAAAAAATATGAAGCTAAGGTCTTATGGCACATGTCTATAATCTTAGCTACTCAAGAGGCTGAGATCCGGAATATATTGGTTTTTTCTTCTGCTAGTGTGGGCAGAAGAGTTCACTAGATACCATCTCCAAGATAGCCAGCAAAAATCAGGGGTGGAGACATGATTTGAGTGGTAAAGCACCAGCCTAGCAAGAAGAAGCACTAACTTCAAACTCCTAGTGTCTTTGAGAAAGAGAGAGCGAGAGAGAGAGAGAGAGAGAGAGGAAGAAAGAATGGGCTGGGAATGTGGCTTAGCGGTAGAGTGCTTACCTAGCCTGCATGAAGCCCTGGGTTCAATTCTCAGTACCATATAGTATAGAAAAAGCCAAAAGTGGCTCTGTGGCTCAAACAGTAGAGTACTAGCCTTGAGCAAAAGGAAGCCAGCAGGGCTGGGAATATGGCCTAGTGGTAAAGTACTTGCCTCGCATACATGAAGCCCTGGATTCGATTCCTCAGCACCACATATATAGAAAAAGCCAGAAGTGGTGCTGTAGCTTAAGAGCTAGAGTACTCGCCTTGAGCAAAAAGAAGCCAGGGACAGTGCTCAGGCCCTGAGTTCAAGGCCCAGGACTGGGGAAAAAAAGAGAGAGAGAGAGAGAGAGAGAGAACTAAAATATCTGAAATTGGAGTTTGGGATTTGAGAAATATTTGGTGGTAGTAGTATATCACCTTTATTCCTTATATAAGTAGTTCTTACCATAATTGAAATGTCTTAGCAAGGCTTTCATTATAGCTCTGATGGTAGAGTCCTTATCTTAACAAGCTTGAGGTCTTGTTTTTAATACCTAGTACTGGGGGCAAAATATCAATATTCACACACAAGTCAGTATTTTACTTATAGATTATATATATACACGTGCATGGGAGTATATAGAGGTATATGTTTGTATGCGCATATACATAAACACATATGTCTACATACATATGTGTGTATATATACACACATACACACTGGAGGTATATCTCAGTGGTAGAGCACTTGCCTAGCAAATATGATGTCCAAGTTTGAATCCATAGCACAAACAGGAAGAAAAAAAGAAAAAGTGGAATGATCAGACTTGAGAAATACTTCTTGCTTACCTCACAGAATTGCCTCTTCATCTGATTTTTTTTCCTGTTCAGATACCTCTGCAATCTCAGTTATTTGTTAATCTTTAACAAGATTATTCTGAAAAACAGCATTATTTTTTCCTATTGTAAGGGTATAATATTCTGGCACACTTACTTTGCAGAGGAGAGAATACCAGAAAAGTTGTTCTGTAGAATAAAAACACTTGGGAGATATGATGGTTCTAGTGTAATCTTGGAGCTATAATAGAAGATTACTATTGAATGTAGAAACTCAATTACAGGGAGGAAGGAAAGAGAACTGAGAAGAATGATACTATCTACTGTTTGAATAAAGAGCAGGTTATTTATTAACTATTGTCTGGAACAGAATTTTCTTTTCTCTTTGTATCTTTTTTTTTTTTTTTTGCCAGACCTGGGGCTTGAACTCAGGGCCTAAGCACTGTCCTTGGCTTCTTTTTGCTCAAGGCTAGCACTCTACCTCTTGACCCACAGCACCACTTCTGGCCTTTTTTTCCTCTGTATGTGATGCTGAGGAATCAAACCCAGGACATCATGTATGCGAGGCAAGCACTCTAACCGCTAGGCCATAGTCCCAGTCCCCGGAATTTTCCTTTGGGGAAAAATACAGAAATCTAGAAGACAGTCTTTGGATTCTGAGCTCTTCTGAGCATCAGGAGACTTTGTTCTACACTTAAAAGAGATACCTATGAAAAAGGATATGTGGAAACACAAGTTTGTACTTGAGGGGAATTATGAAGTTAATCATCTAGCTCATTCTTTGATATGGGAGTATGGGAGACATACACCATGTGCTTTTCCCTGATTTGCTTTATTCAAAATTATAAGTAGGGGGCTGGGAATATGGCCTAGTGGTAAAGTGTGCGCCTCGTGTACATGAATCCCTGGGTTCGATTCCTCAGCACCACATATATAGGAAAAAGCCGGAAGTGGAGCTGTGGCTCAAGAAGTAGAGTACTAGCCTTGAGCAAAAAGAAGCTAGGGACAGTGCTCAGGCTCTGAGTCCATGCCCCAAGACTGGCAACAAAAACAAAACAAAATTATAAGTAGGGGCTCAGCAGCTCAGAAGACAGAGATCCAAAGAAAACAGTTACAGGGCTGGGATATGGCCTAGTGGTAGAGTGCTTGCCTGGTATACATGAAGCCCTGGGTTCAATTCCCCAGCACCACATATACAGAAAGTGGTGCTGGAGGCTGGGACTATGGCCTAGTGGCAAGAGTGCTTGCCTCGCATACATGAAGCCCTGAGTTCAATTCCCCAGCACCACGTATATAGAAAACGGCCAGAAGTGGCACTGTGTCTCAAGTAGCAGAGTGCTTGCCTTGAGCAAAAAGAACAGTGCTCAGGCCCTGAGTCCAAGCCCAGGACTGGCAAAAAAAAAAAAAAAAAAAAAAAAAGAAAGTGGTGCTGTGGCTCAAGTGACAGAGTGTTATCCTTGAGCAAAAAGAAGCTAGGGATAGTGCTCAGGCCCTGAGTCCAAGGCCCAGGACTGGCCAAAAACAAAACAAAACAAAAAAAAAAAATCCCCAACCAAACAAAGAAAACAGTTACAAGCAAACCCTTTCAAAATGTTGGCAAGGGTCTGGGAGTGTGGCTTTGTGGTAGAGTGTTTGCCTAGCATGCATGAAACCTGGGTTTGATTCCTCATAAACTGTGGCTCAAGTGGTAGAGTGCTAGCCTTGCACAAAAGAAGCCAGGGGGGCTGGGGATATGGCTTAGTGGCAAGAGTGCTTGCCTTGTATACATGAGGCCCTGGGTTCGATTCCCCAGCACCACATATACAGAAAACGGCCAGAAGTGGCGCTGTGGCTCAAGTGGCAGAGTGCTAGCCTTGAGCAAGAAGAAGCCAGGGACAGTGCTCAGGCCCTGAGTTCAAGCCCCAGGATTGGCCAAAAAAGAATAATAGTAATAATAATAATGTTAGAAAGACCCCACTCAACCATGAACAAAAATTGAAGATCCTATTCAGAAAAACAACAACAACAGAAAACTAGAACTGTAAAGAAAATGGAGGAGAAAGGAAGGAAACAGACCAGACTTGATCTTCCACAGCAGAGGACTGTTTATTGAGATAGAACAGCAAGGGACATAGCCTTCCCTTGTGCTTGCAGACTATGTATAAGAGCTGGGACAGCAGCTGGGTTTTTATGAGGACTGAGAAAGGAGGCAGATGTTAATGAAAAAGCCATTAGGTCAAGGGAGGTGAGGGTCTTTTTGGTTGGGCCCACAATGGAATGTTTACAGCCAGGCTTAGACAGATTGCCCTGCTGGAGCCGGGAAGTCTGCACTTGTCTTTGATGGCTTGCCTGCTCTCTGTATGCACCCGGGAAAACAGGGTGGGGGTCAATCCTTCATATTCCATCTTTGGATACATGGAAAGAATGGAGCAAGAGGGGCAAGGCAAGTCCTTCAAGAACTGAGGGTGTGGGGCTGGGGATATGGCCTAGTGGCAAGAGTGCCTGCCTCGGATACACGAGGCCCTAGGTTCGATTCCCCAGCACCACATATACAGAAAACGGCCAGAAGCGGCGCTGTGGCTCAAGTGGCAGAGTGCTAGCCTTAAGCGGGAAGAAGCCAGGGACAGTGCTCAGGCCCTGAGTCCAAGGCCCAGGACTGGCCAAAAAAAAAAAAAAAAAAAGAACTGAGGGTGTGAATCAAGGAGTAAGGTGCCTGCTTAACAAGCTTGAATTCAAATCCTAGTTAGACAGGAATATATGTGTGCATGTGTATGTGTTTACATATATATATAGATATCTATCTGGTCTATTATATATTTGTATATATTCACATTCTGTAACTGATATTTCAAGTAATGAGTATTTACTGTGTGTTTGAAAAGAGAGCATTTTTTTTTTTTTTGGCCAGTCCTGGGGCTTGGACTCTGGGCCTGAGCACTGTCCCTGGCTTCGTTTTGCTCAAGGCCAGCACTCTGCCACTTGAGCCACAGCGCCGCTTCTGGCCGTTTTCTGTATATGTGGTGCTGGGGAATCGAACATAGGGCCTCGTGTATACAAGGCAGGCACTCTTGCCACTAGGCCATATCCCCAGCCCCAAAAGAGAGCATTTTTGTACTCATGCTTGGTACTTTGGACTGACTTAACTTTTATTTTAGCAAAACACACTGGATTTTTTTTTTTTTTTTGGCCAGTCCTGGGCCTTGGACTCAGGGCCTGAGCACTGTCCCTGGCTTCTTCCCGCTCAAGGCTAGCACTCTGCCACTTGAGCCACAGCGCCGCTTCTGGCCGTTTTCTGTATATGTGGTGCTGGGGAATCGAACCTAGGGCCTCCTGTATCCGAGGCAGGCACTCTTGCCACTAGGCTATATCCCCAGCCCAAAACACACTGGATTTTTAAAATGTAGATTTGCCAGATTGCTTTTCAAGTTACATGATATCCGTTGTTGAACTCCATCAGAAATCACAGTGATATATTTAGGGCCAAACCTTTGAAGGCAGTTTATGTTGTTTAGCTTTTATTTTTATTTATTTTTTAATGTGTACTGTTATTAGGGACTGAACTCCTATTCTTATGGTCTTGCTTAGCTTTTTTGCTCTACCACTTGATCCACAATTCCACTTCTGGCTTTTTACTTGATTAATTCCAGATAAGAGTGTCTCAGATTTGTCAGATTGCTGGTGTTGAACCAGGATCCTCAGATTTCAGCCTCCTAAAAGTAGCTAGGATTACAAGAGGGGAGCCCACAGCTAGAGATGGTGTTTGTTTATTTGTGTGTTGTTTTATTTTGTTTCATTGTGCCAGACCTAAAGCTTGAGCTGAGCCTGGGGTGTCTCTCAGCTATTTTGCTTAAGGGTAATAATGCTCTACCACTAGAGCCACAGCTCCACTTCCAGCTATTAATTTATGTTTAATTGGTGATAAGAGTCCGGCTTGGAACTGCTGTCCGCAGATCTCAACCTGCAGAGTAGATAGGATTATAGATGGAAGTGAGAGCTACCTTACCACATTTGTTTAGCGCACTTGTTTGTGTGTGTTTCTATCAGTCCTGGGGCTGAAGTCAACTGAAGGCTCTGTTCTTGAGCTTTTTTGCTCAAGGCTAGCACTGTATTACTTTGAGCCACAGCGCCACTTCCGGTTTTCTAGTGGTTAATTGGAGCTGACTCTCACCACCTTTCCTTCTCAGCTGGCTTACAACTGTGATCTCAGCCTCCTGAATAGTTAGGATTACAGGCGAGAGCCACTAGTGTCCAGCTTCGTTGAGCTTTTAATCTGTAGAGACTATCTTCACCTTCAGTTTTATTTCCACGCCTCACCAGCACATTAGGTAAAACAGGAAATGTATGAGACCAGTAAAAGGGGCGTGGAATATGTAGATGAGCGCAATGGCTGCTGGTTATTTGTATCGTAAAACTACGTTTCCTTAGTTTTAGCATGTTCCGATATATATGGTGTTTTGCTACACGGTTGGTCATAAGTTAACACCTCTTACTTCTATAACTGTCAACATAGATAGGCCGCTGAGAAAAATAACCCCATCTTTAAAGTGGTTTTAATCTGATGGTGAGGTACTGGAGTAGCACGAGCAACTCATACTTACCTGGCAGGGGAGATACCATGATCACGAAGGTGGTTTTCCCAGGGCGAGGCTTATCCATTGCACTCCGGATGTGCTGACCCCTGCGATTTCCCCAAATGTGGGAAACTCGACTGCATAATTTGTGGTAGTGGGGGACTGCGTTCGCGCTCTCCCCTGGTATTTTGTTGAAATGTTAGATGATTTGTAGTGTAGACATTTTTCTGTCGTTTTTGTTTTGTTAAGTTTTTAGACCCTAAGAGTTGCTTTGAGCTATAGTTTGAAGTTTTGTCTCTCTTTGGACTAAGGGTCTGAGAGCACTGCCTCTGGCTTCTTTTTGCTCAAGGTTAGCATTGTGCTACTTGAGCTACAGTGCCACTTTAGGCTTTTCCTAAGTGTATGGTGCTGGGGAATCGAACCTAATGTGAGCCAAGCACTCATTAGGCCATGTTCCTAGCTCCTGTTTGTTTTGTGTGTGTGTTTTTTTTGTCATTTTTTGGGCAGTCTCACTGTCCTTGAGCTTCTTTGTTGCTCTAAGGCTAGCATTCTACTGGTAACTTGAGCTGAATTGAACCCGTGGTTTAATGTATGCTAGACAAGCACTGTACTACCAGTAAGCCACATTTGCAGTCCTACTTGCCTTTAAGATTTTACAAGTCTGTTTTAGTATTCAGATTGTTTTCTCTGACTCTTACATTCAGGAAAAAAAAAAATCTTAATGTAAGAAATGATCAGAGGCTGGGAGTGTGGCTTAGTGGTAGTGTTTGCATAGCATGTATGAAGCCCTGTAATTGATTCCTCAGTCCCACATAAACAGAAAAGGCCAGAAATTGGGTGGGGAGGGAGAGATGATTAGAAGAAAAATATTACAGAGCTTGCTTGCACTAAGAATAGCAGTATGGATTGTCTAGAATATGTAGGTAACTTCTTTTGTGCTGTGCTTTATCTTTTATGTTAGAAATTAACTCTTTGGCCGATTGTTTCCCCCCTTTGGTCTGAGGTCAGAAAACAAACTTGGTATCATATGTTTTCACTCACTGGCTAGCACTACCAACTGAGCCACACCTCCAACCCTTAATGGCCCACTGTTATATGTTATGGTTTAAGAGAAAGTTCCTAGTGTTGTGTGTTTGTGCATGTGCGTGCACGAGTGCTCATCCATGTGCCAGCACTGGCTTGAATTCAGAGCCTCAAGTTCCCACTTGGCACTTTTTTCCCAAGGCTGCCCACACTGTGTCATTTGAGCTACTCTTCACTTTCTGGTTTTTGCTGGTTAATTGGAGGTAAGTCTCATGATATTTTCTGCCCAGGGTAGCTTCAAACTTTGAGCTTCAGGTCTCAGCTTCCGGAGTAGTTAGGAGGCATGCCATTTGTGCTGTTTTAGGTCAGTGATTTTTTTTTCTCTCAGTTCTCTTCCTCCACTCCCATCTAATATTCTCTTTCTCTCCTCTGTCTTTTCTCTTCTTCCCTGTCTCCTTCTTCCTACATAGTGCATGTAGCTCACGATGACCTTGCTTGCCATCCTTCTACTCCGTTAGTGGGATTCACATGTGTGAGATTAATTTAACAAAATTTCTAGTAAGGGCTGGGAATATGGACTAGTGGCAAGAGTGCTTGCCTCATATACATGAAGCCCTGGGTTCGATTCCTCAGCGCCATATATCTAGAAAAGGCTAGACAGGGCGCTGTGGCTCAAGTGATAGCAAAGAAGCTCAGGGACAGTGCCTAGGCCTTGAAATAAAAAATAAAATGGAACAGCTAGCATTGAGAATGAGCCATTGAGGGAGTGAGAAGCCATAACAGTAGCTTCCTTCCTCAAGAATAATTACAAGTAAGGTGTGGTAATTAGGAAATCTGAGGTGAGGTGAATTAAGGAAAACAAAGTTTCTGAAAGGATTTTTCACTTTAATTGGCTTCCTTCCCAAGGTTCTTTGGAAGCAGAGATTGACTCTTATACCTTTATATCCCCAACAGTAAGAATGCAGCAAATCCTTGTTCAGTTAATAAGTGAATGAATTGGTGAAATGAGCCAATCTGAGCATTTTGAAGATTTATTTAGCAAGTAGAACCAGTCTTGATTCCATAACATTTGAAAGTTAACCTTTCTGTGCCTGTTTCCACATCTGTAAAGTTGTCACCAGTGGTTCACGAATGTAATCCTAGCTACTCAAGAGGCTGAGATCTGAGGATTTTGGTTCAAAGCCAACCCAGGCAGGAAAAGTCCTTGAGATGCTTATTTCCAATTATCCACTAAAAAGTTTGAAAATGGAACTGTAGTTAAAGTGGTAGAGTGCTAGCCTTGAGCAAACCAACTCAGGGACAGCATTCAGGTCCTGAGTTCAAGCCCAAGGACAGACACAAAAAGAAAAAGAAGACAGAGGAGATAGAGTAGCTTATGAAAGTTAAATTGGTTTTATTTTATTTTACTTTTGCCAGTGCTGGAGCTTTAACTCTGGGCCTGGGTGTTGTCCCTGAGCCTTTGTGCTCAAGGCTAGAGCTCTACCATTTGAACCACAGCTCCACTTCTAGCTTACTTTGTAGTTTAATAGAGAAAAGAATCTCTTGGACTTTCCTTCCCTGGCTAGCTTGTTCACAATCCTGATTTCACCCTCCTGAGTAGCTAGGATTACAGGCTTGTCATGGACTCCAGGCTTAAATTGGTTATTTTATGTAAAAGATTTAGAAAAGCAGCTGATATATATATATATGCATATATATATAGTAAGATAGTAAGCATTATATCATTGTTATTCTTTTCTTATTTTTAATTTTTTTGTGTTGGCTGTGGCCTAGAAATTGGGACCTGAGCACTGTCCTTGAGCTCTTTTGCTCAAGGCAAGCCATCTACCACTTTGAGCCACAGCACCACTTCCAGTTTTCTGGTGGTTAATTGAAGATAAGAATCTTATGGACTTTCCTGCTTGGGCTGGCTTTGAACCATGATCTTCAGATCTCAGCCTCCTGAGTAGGATAGGATTATAGTCGTTATAGGCTAGGATTATAGATAACAACTCTCAGCTCATTTTTTTACTGTTTTGTTATTACCATTACATGATTCACACTTGAAAACCACAGTTTTATTTTTATGCCTATAAAAGAAAAATGTACTCCGTTTCTGTTGTCAGGCTGCAAAACCAAAAGGAAACTGCAATTTGCCAAAAGCATGCTGATAGCCTCTGTTACTGGCAGCAGTTGTTTTCCTTCAGAGTGGAATTCCAAGTACAGGAAGTCCCCTTCCTGACATCATCCCAGGAGGCGGGTGCATGTAGATGAGAAATTCCGGTGCAACCTGGGAAAAACTCTTTCTTCTACATTAATGCTATTTTTTGAGTAATATGAACTATAAGCTTATTTCAGGATATTGAAGGTCATTTGTGAAAATATACAGCTTTTAGGTGACCATGGTATGTTCCGACCATATCTAAGGAATGCTATGCACTTGGGGTAATGAAGACTGCGAGCCACAGAAACTCATACTTACCTGGCAGGGGAGATACCATGATCACGAAGGTGGTTTTCCCAGGGCGAGGCTTATCCATTGCACTCCGGATGTGCTGACCCCTGCGATTTCCCCAAATGCGGGAAACTCGACTGCATAATTTGTGGTAGTGGGGGACTGCGTTCGCGCTCTCCCCTGGTTTCTTGGTTTTAAAGTAAGACTAGGTAGAATTGCAAGTATGACTTGGTGGTGGAGTTTTTGCCTCCTGGCTTCAATATGGTAGCTTCTTCAACACCACATAAGCAGGAAGGAAGTGTTGAGCCACAGCAGTTGCAAGAAATAAGACACGTTTTCTTTGCTATTTATCGCTTTTAGGCTCTCAACTAACAGTGTTTAACTTAGTTCTCAGCTTTCTTAGAAATATTCCTTATTTAACCAGATTCAGATTCTGAGTGTTTTCCCAGGTCCCTCCTAGTATCTGAGTCTTTCCTTATTCCTACTATATGGGTAGGATTAGAGTTCCAGAAATCCTCACTGGCACACTGGGTTTATTGGTGAAAAGAGGCCTTCATAATTTTTTTTTTTTTTTTGGTCCAGGTTTGCCAAAAACCACTATCCTCCCATTTCCACTCCCGAAGTAGGTGGGATCACAAGGTGTTTACCACCATACTCAGCTGTGGACTTTAGTAAATAGGAGAACTTTTAAAAGTTTAGAGAGAAAACCAAAAGAAGTCTTATAACAAGTAAGTAAATAACTCCAGGTCCAGTAAAGGAAGAAGCTTCCATGGTTTTGATTTTGTGCTAGAAAACTTCAGAGTAAGCTCACTCCTATAATCCTAGCTACTCAGGAGACTGAGATCTGAGGATTGTTGTTAGAATCCAGTCCTGGCAGGAACGTCAATGAGACCCTTATCTCCAATAAACTACTCAGAAAACGCTCAAAGTGGTGCAGTCCTCAAATAGCAGAGCACTAGCTAGCCTTGGGCAAAAGCAGCTCAAGGACAATGCCCTGGCCCAGGGTTCAACCCAGGACCTCAAAGATAGATAGATAGGTAGATAGATAGATAGATAGATAGATAGATAGATAGATAGATAGATAAGAGTTGTTGACTGCACTTGATCAAACCCAAGAATAAGAAATCTGCATATTAAGTGGGCTTATTACATTAGGCTTAATGCTCGCAATTTTGTATCTTACAAAGAGAAGGGCATGTGCAGAGGCTAGAAGCTTATGGTAGTCTTGCAGTGTAAACAGTAGAGAGCAGTTCAAATTTTAGATTAAAAAACTCATGCTGAGCTGAGTAGAGGGGTAGCAGTAGGTTTGTTGGTTGGCTTTTGTGTCAGTCCTGGCGCTTGAACTCAGAGCCTGAGCACTGTCCCTGGCTTCTTTCCGTCCAAGGCTAGCACTCTACCACTTGAGCCGCAGTGCCACTTCTGGCTTTTTCTATACATGTAGTGTCCAGGGCTTTATGTATACGAGGCAGGCACTCTTACCACTAGGCCATATTCCCAGCCCAGAGGGGTAGCAGTTTTGTGGTAGTTACTTGTTTGGCCTGCATGAGACCCAGGGACCATCAATTGACAGCACTGAAAAAAAAAAAATTTTTTTTTTTTAAATTGGATAAAGGGGGCTGGGGATATGGCCTAGTGGCAAGAGTGCCTGCCTTATATACATGAGGCCCTGGGTTCGATTCCCTAGCACCACATATACAGAAAATGGCCAGAAGTGGCGCTGTGGCTCAAGTGGCAGAGTGCTGCTAGCCTTGAGCAAAAAGAAGCCAGGGACAGTGCTCAGGCCCTGAGTCCAAGCCCCAGGACTGGCCAAAAAAAAAATAAAAAAGGAAAAAAAATCCACAATACAAAACAAAGAACCCTCCACAAATTCCTACTCTTTGCAATATACTCCAGTAACATCTTACTCTTCCTGAGGAAATAGTGCTGGGCTGCAGTGAATTGGTGGTATTCTGGAAAGTCACCTTAAAATCTTAACTTTTAATTTTTCTGCCAGTCCTGTGGCTTGAACTCACAGCTTGGGGAGCTGCCCCTAAACTTCTTTTGCTCAAGGCTGTAGCACTCTACCTCTTGAATTAACACCCACTTCCAGCTTTTTCTGGTGGTTAATCCTACCTGAGGTGGGTTTGAACCTCAGTCTTCATATCTCAGCTAGGATTACATGTTTGAACCACTAGCACCTGGGTTCTTTCTAATCTGTTTAATCAAGGAGGCTTCCTTTACTAGAACGGAAGGTTTTCTGCTATGCAGGGTAAGGAGAGAGATTTTTGTCAGGAAAGTATTCTGCCAGAAGTCACTCTGGAGGAAGTGGTGTGTGGTTGGACGTCCCCAGCAGTGGGCTGGGCTTTGGCCAGCCTGCCCCTTTCATGACATTATGCTGGAGGTGGAGTATGCAGATTAAAGACTTACTATGTTTGGGAAACTCGGTCCCTGGAAATCATCTCTAACTTGTTATGTTAAGCATGTCCCTTGCCAGTACTAAGATATATCATAGGTATTTTTCCATTTCGGTCACAATATGAAGATAAATTCCTATTGGAGACGATTCTCTACTGACCCTCATCAAACAGTGATGGATACAGCAGCAGATGGTGCTTCTTTTAGAGAGCAATTCATACTTACCTGGCAGGGGAGATACCATGATCACGAAGGTGGTTTCCCCAGGGCGAGGCTTATCCATTGCACTCCGGATATGCTGACCCCTGCGATTTCCCCAAATGCGGGAAACTCGACTGCATAATTTGTGGTAGTGGGGGACTGCGTTCGCGCTCTCCCCTGACTTTCTGTGTTCTAAAAATAGGCTTTTTAATTACTTAATTCTTATATGTTTGTAGCAAAGCAAGAGTATCAGCTCCTCTTTATTCCGGGTATGTGTTGCTGTTGAGTGTTGCTGTCTACACTAGAGATAGTACGGGTTTTATTCACGTTTTTCCTGGCAGTAGCACTAAGACTTGTTCTGTTGGTGTTAGAAACTTCCTCTTTATTTATTTTTTATTTTTTGGCCAGTCCTGGCCCTTGGACTCAGGGCTTGAGCACTGTCCCTGGCTTCTTTTTGCTCAAGGCTAGCACTCTGCCATTTGAGCCACAGCACCACTTCTGGCCATTTTCTGTATATGTGGTGCTGGGGAACCGAACCCAGGGCCTCATGTATATGAGGCAGGCAGGCTTGCCACTAGGCCATATCCCCAGCCCTCTGGCCGTTTTCCATATATGTGGTGCTGGGGAATCGAACCTAGAGCTTCATGTGTAGGAGGCAAGCGCTCTTGCCACTAGGCCGTATTCCCAGCCCGGTGTTAGAGACTTCCTATAACAAGTCCCTTCTACTCTATGGAATTTTAACAAGACTCAGCTTTTGTTTATGATCTGAGTTATTTGTAGTGGGGAAAGCTAGTAATGTTGCTTTTCTAGTGTGTACCAGTAGTGGGACCTCGATAACATGGGAAATGGGTCACACCTGGGGAAAGGGAGAAAGCCCTCTTGTATGGTCTGTTGCCAGCTAAACAGGTTTACAAAGTTTGTCAAGGAAAGAGGCTGTCTGGAGTTTTTGTAAGTGAAGGTCTAGGGTCTTAAGATAAGAACACTTTAGCCCTAACACTAAATAAATATCTTACTTATAAAATGTTATCTGATTAGATCATTGAGGGCTTTTCTCTAGACTTAGTTACTTTCCTTGCTTAGGTAGGAGGAAAAAGAAGCAAGTTTAAAAACAAAAAAAGGTAGGGGCTGGGAATATGGCCTAGTGGTAGAGTTCTCTCCTCGTATACATGAAGCCCTGGGTTCAATTCCCCAGCACCACATATACAGAAAATGGCTAGAAAGTGGCTCTGTGGCTCAAGTGGCAGAGTGCTAGCCTTGAGCAAAAAGAAAGCCAGGTCATGAGTCCACACCCCAGGACTGGCAACAAAAACAAAAAAGTAAAGGAAATAAGAACAAAAATCTGTGGAAAGTGTTAGCATATCCCTGTTTCCTCAGCTCCTCCCACTAGCCCCCAGATCCACCCATACCTAATGAGCCACTCCTACTCACTGCCTACCTATTTCCCCCTTTACCCCAGAGACAGAAGCTGCCACCTGGATAAGGTACAGCCGCCATGTAGCTCCCTCTTCCGTGGGAACTGTGGCCCTACTTATGAACCTTCTTCTCCTGTCTGTGATTTCCTCTGGGAATTTAACTTTGTTATTTTCCAAAATAGCAATCAATGAGACATAAAGCTAGCTCTAAATATATTCATGAGCTCTGAAGATAGTTCTAAATATATTTGTGCTCAGACTATCCTTTTAGGTTTTATAGTGTCAGTTATATAAATAAGTATTTCCTTGGTGATTCTGTGTGGTAATGTGTTTGTAACGTGAGAACTAAATCTCCGACACCTGACTCTGGTTTCCATTGAGGGAAACCAGACAGTTAACTTATACTTCAGTCCATCTCGCTAAAAGTGTTTGGCATGATATCGCAAGAAACAAGAAGTCGTGAATTTTTCTTGCAAGCAGGTTTTTGGGGGAGATTGCTAAAATCTGGTTGCTTTCTGACTCATAATTTAGTGAAGACTTGTTTCTGCATTCTCATGTTCAACCAATCTCAGAGAACAATTTTCAGGCTGGAAGTGTGTCTCAAGCAGTAGTTTCCTGCCTGTTTAGCATGTGTGAAACTTTAATTCAGTAACAAAAAAAAAAAAACTTGGCCATCATTTATCAAAACCTAAAATAAAGCATTTTTTTTTTGAGTGAAGGAGAAAAACAGAACTTACACCACCTGATCCTACAAGCAAGACATCGTTCATTTGACACAGTAAACTATGCAAGATGATAGGAGCATTCTTGTATCATTTAAACCTTGTCTTTAATCCTAGCTACTCAGAAGGCTGAAATCTGATTATAATTCAAAGCCATCCCAGGCAAACAAACAAAAAAACCAAAACAACAACAAAACCCACTTATTAATTAATCACCAAAAAGCTGGAAATGGAGCTGTGACTCAAGTGATAGAGCACTAACTTTGAGCAAAACAGTTCAGAGACAGCACCCAGGCCTTGAGTTCAATCCCCAGAACTGACCTCCCCCCCCCCATTTTTTTTTTTTCTAGCGCAGTTTTTCCTTTATTGCACCCGTACCAACCCTTCCCCTCCCTCCTGTAAACATGGTGCTGTAGGTCGTGGGCGGAGAAGGCTTCTCCAGGAGGCTGGGTGGTGAAGGCTCCCGGCTCTTCTCTGTGCACAACCCCTCAGTGCTCGGCAGTCATACTGGGGTGCAAAAGAGTTGGGCAGCATCTTAGCCCCCCCTGGCAGGGGGCTGGTAGCTTCTTGGTCTTAGCTTCATTTCCGTGAAGGGCACTGAGAAGTCGAAGCCCTTCCAATGGTACCAGCTCACTCCCTGGTGGTCTACCACGCCCCCGTAGAGCCCATTGAGGTTGGCATAGTCGCAGTTCCTATACCCCAGGCCCCGTGGTAGAAGACGGCGCAGGAGATGAGCAGGTTGTTGGGGTCTCGATCACGGGCCGGCCGAAAAGACGCTGCCGCCGTGGTAGCTCATGGAGTCACCTGCAGTGCCGTGATAGCCCTCTAGGTGGAGCCGGTAGTTCTCGGCCGCAGAGTCTACTTGGAAGGAGTCATACTGGGCAAACACTGCTTCATGCCCGGCGCGGAGGTCCACACGCATAGAGTAGTCACCAGACTGGGTCAGGCTGTGTAGGGCTTCGTTGCCCAGCCAGAACTCTCCAGAGATGTTCCCAAAGCCGTGGGCGTACTCTTCCCAGTCCCTCCAGAAGTCTGTCTTCCCATTCATGCGGCGCTGGAACACCAACCAGCCGCCCCCATCCGTCTCTATGTCACAAAACACATCCAGGGGCCGCTCGCGGTTGCTGTTGAGGAAGATCGTGGTAGTCCTCGAGATGCCGGCTCCATTCTGCATCTCTTCCCCGTTGTTTTGTTTTTTGAATGAGACTTTTCACACCCTCCCGGAATACCACGGTTGGGTGGGAAATATGTTTGTGGAGCCCAGAATGCTCAGCCAGACTGTAAAGGCAGAGTTGAAAACACCGTGAATTATATAGTGTGCGAAAAGGAGGAGCACCTCCTTTTGGCTGCCACGTGCAAGCTGGTGGGTAATTGCAAATGTACATCCCTGAATCTTGCTTTCTGAGGTCCAAATCGACTTGGACCCGGCTGGGAACCGATGGCCTCGGCGAGGTGTGAAGGTTCCTAGCCGCATTTTCCATGATGCCAGTCGTCACCGAAACCTTGTGAGGTAGGCAGGCAGTGTGATTCCCGGGTTATCTTTGGGGAAACTGGAAACTGAGGAGGGTCTGTCTTCTGCGGCAGACCTGGCAGCCCCCACGCCACCTCCCACCACGCTGCCAGCCTTGAAGTGCGCTGGACGATTCAGACAGGTCATTACTAACCCACGCTAAGGAGCTTTGTCTGTGCTCAAAAAACAAGGGACTTTTAATTCTCTTTAGTTACATTTACCGGTCTCATTCCGGAAGGAACTGCTGTTAAGAAAGCTAGCAAGCGGTGGTGACGTCACGACAAAAGGCGGGAATATGTAGATCACAGCGCGGTGGCTGCTGGTTGTAGACATATTTGCATGGAAGAATTTGTATCAAGTGTCCAAAAGGATGTGGCCTGAGCTATGTCATATTAGCAAGTGTGAAGTTGTTTGAACTGAAGGCCTAAGGAACCTGGGAGTATAATTGACCATAACCTTGTAGTGTGTTGAGGATGAGGGTGAGGTAGCCTGGGTGCCATCTCAACTCATACTTACCTGGCAGGGGAGATACCATGATCACGAAGGTGGTTTTCCCAGGGCGAGGCTTATCCATTGCACTCCGGATGTGCTGACCCCTGCGATTTCCCCAAATGTGGGAAACTCGACTGCATAATTTGTGGTAGTGGGGGACTGCGTTCGCGCTCTCCCCTGGCATTGACGTTCAAAAGTAAGAATGTTGTCGTTCTGAGCTTTGGTGGAATCTTAAGTGGCTCATTTTATCTTTTTTCTGTCTTTTTTTAAAATTTTGTCATTCCTGGCATGTGGGTTTAAGTTTTTAACCTTGTGTATCTGACGTGTTTGCCGCCAAACCACATTCCCACCCCTGGGGCTTTCTTTTTTCAGTGAATATATGGTTGTTTAATCTGGTCCGTTCTCCTGTTGAACGTTTAAATTTTTTTTTTTTTTTACAGTTTATTCAAAGTCTGAAGCTGATAATTGAGCAAGTCATTTGAATTTTTGTTTTGTCCCACTATTTCATGTGTGTTTGTTGTTTTCTGTAGAAATAGAACATAATATGTTGATGTTTGCTTGTTTATCGTGGAGTGTGTTTTAACAGTGACGTTGAGAATAAACATTGTTCTTACAGAAGGTCTTCCTGTTCTCATTTACTGCTTTACAATTTGGCCTTTTAGAGTTAAGCCCATTTTAAGGCAAGAAAAAACTACTATTCATTGGTTCTGCATTCTCCTGCTCAATCAACCTCATAGGCACTTTTTTTTTTAGGCTGGAGGTGTGGCTCAAGCAGTAGAACTCAGTCTTCTATTTGTTTAGTAGCATGTGTGAAATTGTTTCAGTAACAATTTTTTTTTTTTTTTTTTTTTTTTTGCCAGTCCTGTGGCGTGGACTCAGGGCCTGACCACTGTCCCTGGCTTCTTTTTGCTCAAGGCTAGCACTCTGCCACTTGGGCCACAGCGCCACTTCTGGCCATTTTCTGTATATGTGGTGCTGGGGAATTGAACCCAGGGTCTTAAGTATACAAGTCAAGCACTCTTGCCACTAGGCCATATCCCCAGCCCCCAAAAGTTTTTTTTTTTTTTTTTTTTTTTTTTTTTTTTTTTTTGGCCAGTCCTGGGCCTTGGACTCAGGGCCCGAGCACCGTCCCTGGCTTCTTCCCGCTCAAGGCTAGCACTCTGCCACTTGAGCCACAGCGCCGCTTCTGGCCGTTTTCTGTATATGTGGTGCTGGGGAATCGAACCTAGGGCCTCGTGTATCCGAGGCAGGCACTCTTGCCACTAGGCTATATCCCCAGCCCCAAGTTTTTTTTTTTTTAATTGCAGGGTGTGTGTGTGTGTGTGTGTTTTGCCAATTGCCCAAAGTCTACACATGCTTTTTTGTTGTTATTTTTGCTGGTTCTGGGTTTTATTTGTTTGTTTTGTTTTTGGCCAGTCCTGGGGTTTGGACTCAGGGCCTGAGCACTGTCCCTGGCTTCTTTTTTTTTGCTCAAGGCTAGCACTCTGCCACTTGAGTCACAGCGCCACTTCTGGCCATTTTCTATATATGTGGTGCTGAGGAATTGAACCCAGGGCCTTATGTATACGGGCCAAGCGCTCTTGCCACTAGGCCATATCCCCAGCCCCATGGTTCTGGGGTTTTTAACTCAGGGCCTGGGCACTGTCCCTGATCCTGTGCCTCAAGGTTAGTGCTCTACCACTTGAGCCACAGTGGTACTTCTGGCTTTTTCCTTTCTTTCTTTCTTTCTTTTTTTTTTTCTCCTGAGACTTTTGTTCTTTTGAGTTTGTTACTACACATATTATGCAGTATACATTTTAATTTTCACAATGATGAAAATTATCATTTTACTCTAATGGCTTGTGAAGTCTATGAACTTTAACAATAAAACCATTTATTCCATTTTCAGATGAGGGCCTTTCTTTCCTTATCTTTGGAGTTCTAAGAGAGGTGTTTGGGTCTTGCTATTTGGTGCTTTTCTCCCACCACTGTCCTCTTTTGTTCTCACTGTATTTTGGTATATTGAGTCCTGTTTTATTTTGTTATGTCTCATTGCATTTAAATCTAACACCCACATATCAGGGAGACCAATATGCTGTTTGTCTCTGTTCTTAGCTTATCTCACTCAACATTTGTTCCAGTTCCATCCATTTCCCAGTGAATGCCATTATTTTATCCTTTCTAATAGCAATGTAAAATTCCATTGTGTACAGGTACCACATTTTTTTTTTTTTTTTTTTTTTTTTTTGCCAGTCCTGGGGCTTGGACTCAGGGCCTGAGCACTGTCCCTGGCTTCTTTTTGCTCAAGGCTAGCACTCTGCCACTTGAGCCACAGCGCCGCTTCTGGCCGTTTTCTGTATATGTGGTGCTGGGGAATCGAACCTAGGGCCTCGTGTATCCGAGGCAGGCACTCTTGCCACTAGGCTATATCCCCAGCCCCAAACATTTTTTTTAATCCATTAATCTGTAGTGGGGCATCTGGATTGTTTTCCCTATCTTGGCTATTGTGAACAGTGCAGCAGTGAACATGGAGGTGCAGGTGTCCTTGTCATATCCCAATTCCTTCTCAGGATAGATCCGGCCTTTCCGTTTATGTGATACTGAGGAGTCAAACCCAGGGCGTCATGCATGCTAGGCTAGCACTTTACCACTAAGCCACATTTCCAGCCCCTATGCCATTTTATATAAGGGATTTGATCATCTGTAGATTTGGCATATAAGTGGCTGTTTTGCTACTGGTTTCCCTTGATACTTAGAGATAACCATATCAAAAAGGTGGACAAGCCAGATGCCGGTGGCTCATTCCCGTAAGTCTTAACTATTCAGGAGGCCAAGATCTATGGATTGCAGTTCAAAGCCAGCCAGGCAAAAAAGTAAATTAACCTCCAGTAGAGACTGGAAGTGGAGTTGTGGCTCCAAGTATTAGAGCAGCTAATCTTGAGCAAAAAAGCTCAGAGACAGTGCCCAGGACCTGAATTCAAGCCCTAGGACTGGCACAGAAAAAAAAAGATGGACAGAAGGAATCGTAATTGGTCTAATTTGGTTGATCTAAATTGCATTTCTAGTTGAGTTACAATACACATGTTGTTCTCATTTGAAACAGGATGTCTCGGGCTGTTCATCTTCCAGTCCCTTGTCCTGTTCAGCTTGGCACCTTCAGAAATGACTCTTTGGAAGCGCAGCTTCATGAATATATCAAACAAGGAAATTATGTGAAAGTGAAGAAAATTCTTAAGAAAGGTAAGTATGGAGATGAAATGGCAAATACAACTTGGCCCATATTTCTGAATTGCATTCAGAGAAAAACTAGGGCCATCTGAAAACTTTAAGTTCTTGGAGAAATCCAAAAGTTAAAGTTAGAAGTGAATGATTCCCTACCAGTGCAATTGCACTGTTCAATAGAGATTGTAAGTCCTCCTTTAGAGGAAGTTTTGCTTTATGCTGGAGATCCAGAAGATCTTCCAGTTGGTTGGACTCGGAAGCTTTGCCTTTGACTCTACTTGATTTCTGTCTTTTCTCCTTCAAATCAGCTCCATCCATTGAGTCTTTTCAGGCCTGTGGTGGATTGAGGAGAGGAACTTTCACAGTTCTCCCAGAGCTTGCTCTTTGTATTCACTTGATAGAGGTAGCAGGCAGTTTAGCCTGCTAGTAGACAGAAATAGGTACAGTTCAGGCACTTTTCAAACGAATGACAAAAATATCCGGGCACCAGTGGCTCATGCCTGTAATCCTAGCTGAGATCATGGATTGAAGCCATCCCTGGCAGGAAAGATGAGGCTCTTATCTCTAATTAATCGCCAGAAAACCAGAAGTGGGGCTGTGGCTCAAAGAGGTAGAATGCTAGCTAGCCTTGAGTGAAAGAGCTCAGACAGTGTCCAGGCCCTGAATTCAAGTCCCACAACCAAAAAAATAAAAATCCACAAACAAAATATAAGCCATCTTTTGAACATTCTATATCTTTATTTTTTTTCTTTTTCTTTTTTTGTTGGGACCAGGGATTGAACTCAGGGTCTTATACTTGCTAGGGATAAGAGTCCCCACTTGAGCCACCTCTCTAGCCAAATCAGCGCATTTGCTTAGACTTCAATTGTGCTACTTAGGGAGAACCAGTCCAAGGAATGGGTAGAGTTTACGTGCAGTATTGGTACTTCTCCTCCTGACTCTCTTCCTTAGTCTCATTGACTGTGTTTGCCCTAAACTCTAACCTCTAGTTCTTCAAGGCAGTGAAACCCTTTCTACTCTAATTTTAGCCACATTCTCAGGCTCAAAGTTATAAAACATTCCTGAAGTTCCTCTCCTCAAAGTCTCCCATATGAAACTTTTGTTGTGTTGTTATTCTTCAGTGGCTTCACATAGTTTTTACATTTTTTTCCCTACAGTTTAAATTTGTTATCTGTGGGAGGATTGGTCTGATAAATATTAATTGTTCATCACTGGAATCAGAACTATCACAGTTTGAAAAGCATAAATAGATTTGTGTTTCTAAGTAAATGGTTGCTCTGGCTCAAAGGGTTTTTCTCTCCCTGACTCCATTCAACAGCAGTTATTTGATTCTCCAACTGTGAGTACCGTACAGTTCAATTAGGTTCTGATACTAATTCCTCAAGTTAGGATCAGAACCCATGGTTAAAGCCCGAGCCTGACCTTTAAGTTTTTAAACTTAGGCTGTGACTGGTGGAGTAATTGTAGCTTACTAGGGTAGGGGGAAGAGAAAAAAAGCACAGAGGGTAGCATATGCTTGGAACTGTATGTTAGTGAGTGAATTCTGAAAGCTTCACAAGTGAATATAGTGTTCTGAATATTGTCTTTTATGAAATACATGTGAAATATATAACAGAAGCTAATTTCAACATATGAGAACAAACAAAGCAACAATTAAAAAAATAGACACTGGTGTGGCTCACATCTGTAATCCTAGCTATGACAGAGGCTGAGATCTGAGGATTGCTGTTTGAAGCCAGCCCAAGCAGGAAAGTCCATGAAATTCTTATCTCCTATTAATCACCAAAAACGTATGGTTCGAGTGGTAGAGTGGGTAGCTCCGAGCAAAAAGAGCTCAGAGACAGAGTCTAGGGGCCTGAGTTCAAACCTGCAGGACTACACACACACACAAAAAAAATCCTAAAATACACCACTACTCTAAAGTGTACACTCACTACATTTTCAACAGTGGTTGAATGCACAAGCTTTCATGGACATCATATTGTTCTTTTCTGAATGAGAAGGAATAGTTTGTCTGAGTAGTTTCTGCAAAATCTAGTATATAAGAAGAGGAATAGTACTGTTAGGATCTTGAAGTTTAATTTTTAAAGCCATAGGTCTATCCTTAGAAGTCCCTGAAAGTATATGTACCGGGCATCCCAGGAGACCATACAGAGATAGTCACGTACAGAAGGTCCATAAGGATGTTTATTAGTGGGGCCGTATCTCCCACGGGAGAAGGAACAATTTGGCAGTTGCACCTTATCCAGGTGGCAGCTTCTCTGGGGCTAAAGGGGAAGGTAGGTCTTAATGTGAGTAGGAGTGGCCCATTATAGTTCTAGGGCACAGAGTTTAGGTGTGGGTGCTTCAGGGGGCTAAAGGGAGGAGCTGAGGACCTGAGGAGGAGGGGATGCTAACAGTCCCTCCTCTAGACCTGTGGCTCACTCCCACAATCCTATAATTGAGAGCCTGGGAACTGCGATCTCAGATCTGAAATCTGGCCTCACAGTTAGATGCCAGCTAGCATAGAGTCTGTGTGAGACTCTTACCTCCAAGTAACCAGCAAAACTGGAAGGGGAGCTTTGGGGTCAAGTGGAAAAACTCCTGGGCCCTGAGTTAAAGCTTCAGTACAGGAACTCACGTGCAAGCATGCATTCCCCCCGTCCCCCAACAAACAACAATCTCTTAAGAAGTCAAATCTTCAAGAAATCTATATGGACAGGAATGGCACAAAATAAGACTCATGAAGTGAGTGTGAGATCATGCAGGGCCTCGTAAGAGAGTTTTGTCTTAAACTGGAAATATGAAGCTACTGAAGTTTAAAGCAGAAGAATATGTAAATACAAGCTGTGTCATTTGTAGAATAAGAATTTCTTGATTTGGCAAAAGCAAGACATTAAAAAGAATAATTTTACCACAGGATAAAGTCCAAATAGGTGTGTCTGCGACTTTAATGCGCTGTAATGAATGCCCTGTTAGGGGCAGAAACCGGGCTTTAGAAATACTAAGCTTATGCCCAGACTTCCGGCGCACTTTGTAGACGTCACTGTTACCTAGCCCAGAGTGCAACGGACTTGGGTGGGTTGGAAATACTGATACGTGATTGGCTGTTTAGCAACTGTATGTTAATTATCCTAGCACTGTATTTTAAAAACTCAGGTTTAAAATGCTTTGTAAATTCAGATAACGAAAGATTCTACTTAGAATATTTATATACCAATATATATTCGAAGAGGATGAGAACATAAACAAATCACCATCAGCATAATATGTGTGAATTTTAACCAGTTAGGAAATAGTTCCAGTTGCTTGTTAAGACTATACTTTCAGGGATCATTTCTATAGTTTGTTACTAGAGAAATCTCACTGATCGTGTAGAGCACCGAAAACCACGAGGAGGAGGTGCAGCATTTTCCTCTGAGCGTGAAGCTGGCAATTGGTGTTGCTTTTTAGCAGCTGCCTCTTGCCATTGATGATCGTTCTTCTCTCCCTTTGGGAGAGTAAGAGGGGGAGGATGCAGTCTGAGTGGTTTTCAGTTAATTTATCTTTATGTTTAAAAAGTAGTTGTGCTTTTCTGCAAAACTATATGTCCTGCTTTCCATCTCTTTAGTTTTTAGGTTCATTACCTTTTTTTTCTTCTACTTTTCTTTTATATATTTTTGCCACTTATGTGGTTTGAGGTCTAGGTCTAAGTACTGTGCTTTAACTTCTGTATGCTTGATGCAGTACCTCCGACTTACAGTTCCACTTCCGGCCTTTTCGTGTGTGTGGCTGAGTTATAGGACTCAGGGCTTTCTTGCATGCTAGGCAAGTATTCTACAGTTGAGCCACATTCCCAGCCTTTTTTCTTTTTTTGGTGCTGTTATTCTGGACATTCAATGTTTTAGTTACACTTCCTCGCTCATGTCTTTGCTTCTTTTTTTTTTTTTTTTTTGTTTTGTTTTCTTTTGTGTCTGACCCTTGAGGATGATCAGTTTGTACTAAACCCCATTTAGATAAGACTTTTGTCTGTGCTTCCTTAGATGGCAATCCAATATTCCTAATATTACATTGATTCTCTATTTGTTTTTCAGGACCTCATATTGATACAGTTAATTCCTTGGGCCAAACAGCACTTTTTGTTGCAGCATTATTGGGCCTTAAGAAATTAGTTGATATGCTAGTGGATCATGGATCAGATCCAAATCAGTAAGTACAATTAACACCACTGTCTAGTACATGAGGATGAATAGAGAAGAATCTTAGGACCTTTGTGGGCTACCCTCATCAGAATGAGGGTTTGTTTTTTAAACAGTGTGTGTGTGTGTGTGTGTGTGTGTGTGTGTGTGTGTGTGTGTGTGTGTTTACTGGGATTTGAACTCAGGACCTCACACTTGCTGGCAAGTGCTCTATGGCTTGAGTCAAGCCTCTAATCCCACAGTATACATTTTGATCCCATTTGGACCTGAATTCCCTTCTAAGATTCAGTTGGGTATAAACCACTATTTCTTTTTTCCTTAATACTCATGATAAATGAAAAATAATCGGCTCCAGCAATGGCAGATAGTTCAGTGGTTCTCAAGGTGTCCAGGTGCAGGCCAGCCTCATTTAACATCACTTGGTGAACTTGCTTAAAAATCCTTACACAATCAGTCCAAGGTGAAGTGTGTATGTGTATTGAAGCCAGATCCTTATGCTTGCTAGGCAAGCCCTCTACCATTGGAACTAACAAAGCCTGTATATTTATTATTTTATCAGACATGGAGCTTGAATTCAGGGCCCGGGCACTGTCTCTAGGCTCTTTTGCTCAAGGCTAGCGTTCTACCACTTTGAGCCACAGCATCACTTCCAATTCTCTGGTGGTTAATTGGAGATAAGCTTTCCTGCCCTGGATGGATTTGAACTGCGAACCTCAGATCTCAGCCTCCTGAGTAGCTAGGATTACAGGCGTGAGCCACCAGCACTTACCTTAGCCTATATGTTTTCAGAAAAAACCTTTCTGTATTGCCTGAGCTGGCTGCAAACTCAATGTCCTGTCAGATGTTAGGATTATGGATGGATATTACCTCGCCGGGCCCCTAAAACTCTACTTTTGAGAGATATTCCAGTGTCTTGTTAACCTAATTATGGCCAGTCCTTAATTTGGAATACTATGTAGCTATTGGAAAGAATTGAAGGGCCTCACAACTGATATTGTAAGGTTGCTGTTCATGCCTTGGAGCCCCTTGTTACACTCTGAATGTCCTCTTTCTGGAAGAAAGGAGTCTTGTCACAGACACTCACTGTACCCACTCTCCCTTCCCTCCAGCCGCTGCTTTGATGGAAGCACCCCTGTTCATGCAGCAGCATTTTCAGGGAACCAGTGGATCCTCAGCAAACTGCTGGATGCAGGGGGTGACCTGCGCCTTCACGATGAGAAGGGTCGAGATGTGCTGACCTGGGCCTTGGCAGCAGGAAAGGATCGCAGCACCCCGGTAAGAATAGGATTGCTGCTCAGGCATTCAGGATCCCAGAGAGCATCACAGTTTGAGACAGTTTTTTCTTTGGCATTAGACTCGTAGGGCCTGTGTAAAAGCAAATTAGCCAGCAGTAAAATCTTGTGCAAGTCTAGCCTTTCTACCCATCTTTTCGGCTTTTTTGTTTGTTTGTTTTGCCAGTCCTGGGGTTTGGGACTCAGGGCCTGAGCACTGTCCCTGGCTTCCTTTTGCTCAAGACTAACACTCTACCACTTGAGCCACAGCGCCACTTCTGGCTTTTTCTATATGTGGTGCTGAGGAATCGAACCCAGGACGTCTTGTATGCGAGGCAAGCACTCTACCACTAGGCCATATTCCCAGCCCCTTTCTACCTATCTTTAATTAAGTGGGAAAGAAAAACAATTGTCATTTAGAATTTTTTTTTCTGGAAGAAGGATTTTTATTATCTTCATGTACAGAGAAGTCAGCATACTTAACCCAGCTTGGTGGCCAGCTCTTTAGCCTTCTCCTTTTGTTTTGTTTTGTTTTTGTTGCCAGTCCTGGGGCATGGACTCAGGGCCTGAGCACTGTCCCTGGCTTCTTTTTGCTCAAGGCTAGCACTCTACCACTTGAGCCACAACGCCACTTCTGGCTTTTTCTATATATGTGGTGCTGAGGAGTCAAACCCAGGGCTTCATGTATACGAGGTGAGCACTTTACCACTAGGCCATATTCCCAGCCTAGCCTCTGCCTTTTCCACCTTGGCAATTAGAACCACAGATTTTGGACCCAGGACATTGCCTCCCCAGTGATGACGGATCTCATCATATCTTTCATTGTAACTGGTCCTGGTAGCCTCCACCAGCTGAGCCAGAGATCCTTTGTCTTCCAATTTAGAGTGAAGGCAACACTGGTGGGTGTCTTCTGGTGGATGAGGCACCCCAGCCTGGCCATCCTCTTGATGCAGAAAAGAACGCCCATCTTGCAGCTCAGGGCAGACATGGATACAACCAGTTCAGTGCGGTCCATGTCATGTGCCATCACCGTGAGCAGAGCCTTCTTGTTCTCCACCAACATGTTAACCAACCCCTGCTTGAAGGGATGAAGGTCTCTTTGTGGGGACCAGCAGCTTTTTCCTCAGCTTGGGTCAACAGTCTCTGCTTCTTCTGCTTTCTGCTTTGTCTCTGTCCTGTACTTGTGGGCTACCTGAAGTATCTGTGTAGCTGTCTGGAGGTCCAAGGCCTGGGTAAACTGGTTAATTGCAGGAGGCATTTTCAGCTGCTTATGGACGATCACCCTTTGCCATTGCCATTGCAGCTGGATCTAGCAAGGCCATTTGAGTGAGCGCCCCCCCCCCATTTTTTTTTTTTTTTTTTGCCAATCTGGGGCTTGAACTCAGGGCCTGGGCATTGCCCTTGAGCTTCTCGTGCTCAAGGCTGGCCCTCTACTACTTGAGCCACAGCGCCACTTCTGGCTGTTTCTGTTTATGTGGTACTGAGGAATTGAACTCAGTGCTTCATGCATACTAGGCAAACACTCTATCACTAAGCCACACTCCTAGCCATGTCCCAGTCTCTGGAATGCTGGGATTCCAGATATGCATCACTGCTTCCAGCTCATGTTTTTTTTTGTGTGTGTGTTTTTGTTTATTTGTTTACTTGCTTTTCTTATGTGTGTTGTTGTTGTTTTAGCAAGATTTTGTTTTTTGTATGATAGTAGAAAAAGAGAAAACATTTCCAGCTCCCCATACAGGAAAAGGGATTTATTTTATTATTACTTTTATACAAGTCCTGGGGCTTAAACTCAGAGCTGTCCCTAAGCTATTGTGTGCTCAAGGCACTTGTTCTACCACTTAAGCCACAGCTCCACGTTTAGCTTTTTGGTTGTTAACTGGAGATAAGTCTTATGAACTTTCCTGCCTGGGCTGGCTTTCAATCATGATCCTCAGATCCCAGCCTCCTGAGTAGGTAGGATTACAGGTATGAGCCACAAGCACTCAGCATTGTGTGTGTGTATGTGTACATGTGTGTGTATGGGGGGGGTGTATGTATGTGCTGGTACCAGGGCTTGAACTCTAGGCTGCAAGTTCTTGCTTGGCTTTCTTGTTCACAGTGGCACTCTATACCACTTGAGCCATGACTCTAGTCTGGCATTTTGCTGGATAATTGGAGGTGGAATCTCACAGACTTCTCTGCCCAGGCTTGCTTTGAACCCCAATCCATCAGGTTTCAGCCGCCTAAGAGGGTATGATTACAGATGTGAGCCACTAATGTCAGTTCCGTGTGATGTGTTAGTGAAGTTTAAATAACATGACAAATGTAAAAGAAAAGAATTCCTATTGTCCAATGCCTTTGCTTACTGAATATCCTTTCCTGCCTTTGATTCTCTTGCTCATTAGCTGTTAGGCCTTGGACAGAAAGTTTTACTTCCCTCTCCCTCAGGTTCTTCATCTGCTGAAGGGAAAGAGTTGGAAGAAATGATGGACAAATACTGTTCTTGAAAACATCATGTAATCTTTTTAAAAAAATCATCTAGGGTCTTTCCTTTTCAGAAATTTTCCTGTTGGGAGCTCTTAGCTCCTTGAACCGTTCACACACACACATGCCATCCTCCATTCCCATGGAAGGCTGCTGTGGCCAGCTCTGACTTGTCTGCTATGTGTTGCAGATGGTGGAGTTCATGCAGCGCTGTACCTCCCACATGCAGGCCATTATCCAGGGTTTCTCTTATGACCTCCTGAAGAAGGTAGACTCCTCTCAGCGGCTCATCTGTAGCCCACCTTGGTTTGGGGGCCTCATACAGGGGTGAGTATAACTTTGAGTAGAGTGGAATGTTGTAGATTACCCCATTCCTCTTCACGGAGACCTATGACAAAGGCTGCCTTGGTCTCCTCCATATTGATGCCCTCTGGCCTCTGGCCCATCCCAAACAGTGAGCCTGGAAAGAGCAAACAGTGGCCCTAATTGTGGACACCAGATGCTCTGACTCCTCCTCCACTGGGGCCTAGAGGAAGTGATTGTGGTCTCCAGTGGGAACTACTACCCCACAGTCAGCAAGAGAGGAACTTGTCAGTTCTAAGGAGCCTGGCAGAAAACTTTCACCCAGAGCAGCTGGCCGGCTTTTTCCTCCTCATCTGAACTTGGGCTGTTCTATTTTTTTGGAGGAGAAATATAGGTACTGGAACTTGAACTCAGGGCTTGGGCACTGCCCATTAGCTTTTTTTGATCAAGGCTGGTGCTTTATCACTTGAGCCGTAGCTCACTTCCAACTTTTTGGGTGTAAGTTGGAGATAACAGTCTCATGGGCTTCCTGCCAGGGATTGGTTCAAAACATGATTCTCAGATCTTTTCAGCCTCCTCTGTGTACGCCGGAGTGTATTCCTTCAGAGTGTAGGGAGACTTGTCAGAGTTTATGACTATCTTATTAGGGTGTGGTCTTCTCTGTTGCCAGTTAGATTGTGAACTCCTGTCATACAGGGTCTGTGTCTCATTCATCACCAGTAAAATTCAGCTGCCTGATGCTTGGTAGGGGCTCAGTACAGTAAGCTCACAGTCCAGCCAGGAATGAAAACCAGTGAGGCCCAGCACTGCAGGTGTGTGAGGGGAAACCCAAGTTATCAAGTGTTGATAAATTTTTAAATTTTCAACTGCTAGTCATAGCATTTTTATTAACATTTTTTTGGTGCTAGTCCTAAAACTTGAACTCATGGCCTGGGCACTATCCCTAAGCTTTTGGGGGGGTGGTTAATTGGAGATAAGATTCTCATAGACTATCTTTGCCTAAGCTGGATTCAAATGGTGATCCTCAGATTTCAGTAGCTTCTGAGTAGCTAGAATCATAGGGATGAGCCACCAGTGCCCAGCTATAGCACATATCTTATAACTATATTAGGCATCTTTACTTTTGGGTAAATGGAAGACTAATGGATTTTAATGTATTTTCTTCTTCTTTTATTTTTTCTGCCGATCCTGGGGTTTGAACTCAGGGCTTGAGGTATAGTCCCTGCCAAGATAAGCTCTGAGTTCACCCCCAGAATTGCCACAAAAGAACGAGAAGGAGAAGAGAGAGACAGAGAAACAAAACACAAGAGACAGAAGAATGCTGGCTCTTGTGGCTCACACTTGTAATCCTAGCTACTCAGGAGGCTGAGATCTGAGGATGGTGGCTCAAAGCCAGCCTGTGCAGGAAAATCTGTGACTCATCTCCAATTAGACATCAGAAAACCTAGAAGTAGAGATGTGGCTCAAGTGATAGAGTGCTAGCCTTGAGCAAAAAAAAAAAAAGGTAGGGACAGAGTCCAGGACTGGCAAGAGAGAGTTGGGGGTGGGGGGGTGGGAAGGGAGGGAAGGAGGGTGGGGGGAAGAAAGGAAGGAAGGAAAAAGGAAGGAAAAGAAATCACAGAATTGTTTGAAATAAGAATTGGCCCGTCATGGGGTGGGGAATATGGCTTAGTGGTAGAGTACTTGCCTCACATACATGAAGCCCTAGGTTGGATTCCTCAATACCACATGTAGAGAAAAAAGTCAGAAGTGGCTCTGTGGCTCAAGTGGCAGAGGGCTAGCCTTGAGCAAAATGAAGCCAGGGACAGCGCTCAGGCCCTGAGTTCAAGCCCCAGGACTGGCAAAAAAAAAAAAAAAAATTGGCCTGTCAGATCTGTGAGTGTGCCATGTTGGATAAGATTCCTCATAGGACTGTGTTTGGGGAAGGAAAGAAGCTAGTAGCACTGTTGGGAACAGAATGATTGTCCATAGGTAACTCAGTCGTACAGAGATGAAGTCGGTGTTTTCTCCCCTTCACACAGACTTTAGTTTCATAGTGTGGGCTAAGAGGTTTAGGTATGAAAACAAGACAGGTCTGAACTATAGTTGTTATCAGAATCACTGTTAAAGAACAGTTAGTTTCTTTATTTAAACAGAACTCTCACTCTCCTAAGTGCCACACCCACTTCCCTGAAGCTTCCTTGGAAAGAGCTGGAAGCCTTGTCCTTGGTAGCTCTTATTTGGCTGTTGCAGATGCTGGAGTCTTCTCCACATTGCCAGCTCAAAGTCTGGGCCCCTGGTCAGAAAATGGCCTACTCTCTCCTAGATCTTTGAGCCCTAAGTCTAGGCTCTTGTTTCTAGAGGAGACAGCTGATTTGGTATAGGAAAGGGGTTTTCCTTTACTCAAATGAGGCGACATTGTGGCTTATCAACCCCATGGTCACAAAGGATCAGTTGGGATGTCTAGTTTGCCTCTCGTTCTCTAGCAGCATAGCAGGTTGAAGCAGGGAAGAAAGCTTGGTGCTGATGAGTTGCTAAGAAGATAGAGCCTGTAATACTTCCAAGAGCAGAAGTGCAGTTTACATTGGTTCATGAGACCCAAGCAGGCTAGGCTGGAAGGTACCATCCCTCCAGCAACTTTACCATTGACCAAGAAGGAGAATCAGCCCCTGTAGCAACAGAATATTTTCTCAGTTTGACTTCTTGGTGTAAGCAAAGAGGAGGCTTGGAAATCAGTAGCCTCTGTATTTATCTGCTTTCACGTAGTCACCCCTCAGATTTAGCAAGTTTCGACTAGTTTTGTCTCACACATTTTCTGTAGGGTAGGAGTTAGAGAATGGCTTAGATACACTGCCGTCAAGATCATTTTCTGGGGCTGGGAATGTTGCTTAGTGGTAGAGCAGTTGCCTAGCATGCATGAAGCCCTGGGTTCGATTCCTCAGTACCACATAAACAGAAAAAGCTTGAAATGGTGCTGTGGCTCAAGTGGTAAGAGGTAGAGAGCTAGCCTTGAGCAAAAAGAGCTCAGAGACAGTGCCCAGGCCTCTAAGTTCAAGTCCCAGGACTGGCAAAGAAAAAAAAAAAGATCATGTGCTGCTGCCATCATCTGAAGACTTGACTGAGGATGGAAGATCCTTTTCAAAATGGCACGCTCACATGGTGGACAAATGGGTGATAGGTGTTGGGCCTCTCTATAACTCTGATTGAATATCCTCACAGTTCCCCGGAGCAGCCAGTGTACTAAGAGAGATCAGGGCCGAAGTGGTGGTAGATGTAGCCTTGAAAGCAACTTCTGTCATTTCTGCAATGTACTACTTAGCAACATCTGACCTGTGATGAGGGAACATGAATACTAGGAGGTGAGAATCGCAGGCACCCTCTCAGAGGTGAGCTATTACACAATGTGTATTCAGTGCCTGATACAGAGTCAAATTGGAACGCTCATTTGGCTGCACATGTACTAAAATTGGAATACAGAGAAAATTATTATGGTGCCCGCACAAGGATGACATGCAAAATTTGTGAAGCATTCTGTACTTTATAAAATGTGGCTGCTAGTGGAAAGAAAGCAGAGGCCACATCCTCAATGATTGCATGAGGGACTGTTTTGTGCAGAGACAGTTTCCTTGTTTTCACCATCTAGGGGTGCTACAGTTGCCCAATGTCTTCAGTGTACCATTCCATAATGAAAGAGATTGGACTCAAGAAAAGAAACAACCTAGAGGTCATGGCTGAACATACCTGTAATCTCAGCACTAGGGAGTCAAGGGCAGGGAGGATCAAGAGTTTAAGGCCAGTCTTCGCTATGTGGTGAATTCTAGGCTAGTCAAATAGTGAAGACCAAACCAGTTACATATTTTGAAAACATGGTTTAGCATTGTTCCTATAGATTCTAATAGTTAATTTTTATTTTTTTCCTTTTAAACATTTATAGAAGCCCTAATAGTTCCCCCAAACGACTTCTTAAACCTGGAGTTATTTCTGCTCAAAATATCTACAGTTTTGGCTTTGGGAAGGTAAGACATTGCCCTCAACAGCCAGTGTTTACAGGACTGACTGGACAGTCACACAGCCCTTTTGCGTGACTATACTCCTATCCTTAGCAAAGTAGTGAAACCTTGGAGAGAAAGAAAGGGGGTGGGGAGGGAGGGAGAGAAGAAACGGGGAATAATATCCAGTGTGTATAGTAGCTTCCATTATTTTTAGCTGGCTGACAAATTCAGGAGGTATTGTGCTTTCCGCTTTTCTCCTCACAATTTGAGGCTATGTTTTGGTTTTAGTTTTGTCACACAGGGGGGACACAGCTGGCTTACCTAGGATCTCTTCCAATAATTGGAGAAAAAGAAGTGATTCAAGCCGACGATGAGCCCACCTTCTCTTTCTTCAGTGGCCCCTACATGGTGATGACCAAGTAAGCAAGAGCTGGCCAGTGGAGGTGGCAGAGCTCCATGGAAAGAATGGGCTGGGTGTGACTTCCTTAGGTGTGGAAGGGTTCTTCCCAAACACAAGGAAGTACTCAAGACCTTGTCTACATCAGTTTCTCACTGCAAACATTTCTGGCCAGATGATCCTTTGTATTGAGGGCAGAGCTGTGCATTGTAGAATGTTTAGGCATGTCTGCCACGAGGTACCACTAGTGGCCCCTCATAGCCCTCACTTGTGACTCTATACACACTGCCAAATATCCTCTGGGGAGAGAACTGCTGCCCTGAAAGACTATCTATTAAAGTGCCAGAGGCAGCTTAAGTTGTGGTTGTCTTGCCTCTACTACAGGAGAAAGGGTATTAAGGCCCTTGAAGAAGGTGGCCCTGGCACAAAAAACAAAACAAGTAAACAAAGAAAACACACCATTCTGTTTTTGTTTTTGTTGCCAGTCCTGGGGCGTGGACTCAGGGCCTGAGCACTGTCCCTGGCTTCTTTTTGCTCAAGGCTAGTACTCTACCTCTTCAGCCACAGCTCCACTTCTGGCTTTTTCCTATATATGTGGTGCTGAGGAATTGAACCCAGGGCTTCATGTATACGAGGTGAGCACTTTACCACTAGGCCATATTCCCAGCCCCGAAAACACACCATTCTAAAAGGGCTTCTGCCAGATTGTGATGGGGCTCCTTGTTTTTCTGCCTATGACATTAATAATAATAATTATTATATAATGTATTATAATTAACATATTATGCACAGAATATATTATTAATAATATACTACATTAATATATGATTTATTATTATTATTTTGGTGCTGGTCCTGGGGCTTGAACTCAGGGCCCGGGTGCCCGTCCCTGGGCTTTTGTGCTCAAGGTTAGAGCTCTACTACTTTGAACCACAGTTGCACTTCCAGTTTTTGAGTTTTGGAGATAAGAGTCTCACAGACTTTGCTGCCCACGCTTGCTCTGAACCACAATCTTCAGATCTCAGCGTCCTGAGTAGCTAGGATTACGATGTGTGAGCCACTGATACCTGGCTGTATGCCATGAGTTTGTTGTGAGGTACCTTTGGTTCTGTCCTGTTGCTGCTGCCTCTGTTCAAGTCATCAGTATCTTTCACCCAGTCTAGACAACCTCCTCACTGGTATCTCTTTCTCTGGACCATCACTACCTTACCTATTTACCTATTTCATTTATTTATTTATTTATTTATTTTTGGCCCGTCCTGGGGCTTGGACTCAGAGCCTGAGCACTATCCGTGGCTTCTTTTTTTGCTCAAGGCTAGCACTCTACCACTTGAGCCACAGTGCCACTCTAGTCGTTTTCTGTATATGTGATGCTGGGGAATTGAACCTAGGGCTTCATGTATAGGAGGCAAGCACTCTTGCCACTAAGCCATATCCTCAGCCCCCACCTATTGCTTATACTGTTCATACCATTGTCTTTCTTTTTTCTTTTTCTTTTCTTTTGCCAGTCCTGGTGCTTAGACTCAGAGTCTGAGCACTGCCCCTGGCTTCTTTTTGTTCAAGGCTAGCACTCTGCCACTTGAGCCACAGCGCCACTTCTGGCCTTCTCTATATATGTGAGGAATCGAACCCAGGGCTTCATGTATACGAGGCAAGCGCTCTTGCCACTAGGCCGTATTCCCAGCCCCATACCATTGTTTCTAACACATAGTCCTGATCCAATCACTCCCTCCTTGAATCCTCTTGTGACTTCCTGTCCCTCACCTAATTCCCCAAAGTGTTTTAGAATCTAGGGCTAGTGTGGGGGAGAAGGATTCGCCCACCCTAAACATTGTTAGAGATTGTGTGTTAACCCTACTGCTTTAGTCTGGATGGGAAGGCTGGCTTAACCAAACTGTGGCTGTTCATGCCCTTGCCTTGCATTCTCTCTTGTTCTTGTAGCCTGATATGGAATGGGAACAGAGTCACAGTAAAGGAGTTAAATCTCACTCACTCTCACTGCAGCAGGCTGAGGCTGGCAGACTTGCTGATTGCTGAGCAACAACAAAGCAGGTAAGGAGGCCTAGTGACCAGGCTTATCACAGGCCAGGACCATAGACCCAGATTCTTGGCTATGCAGTGCTGTCCCTGGAACATGGAGTACCAGTTCCCTTGTCCCCCCAGCCTTTCCTGGTTGTTAGAATTGGTTGACTTGAATTCCAAAGACTAACAAGAAAGTTGAAGAGTAGGATTATGATGTTAAGGGGCTCAATTTGTGTGTGTGTATGTGTGTGTGTGTGTGTGTGTGTGTGTGTGTGTCTGTCTGTCTGTCTGTCTGTCTGTCCGTCGTAGGATTTGAACTCTGGGCCTGGGCACTGTCCCTGAGCTCTTCAGCTCTCTAGGCTAGCACTCTCCCACTTGAGCCACAGTACCACTTCCAGTTTTCTGGTGGTTAATTGGATCCAAGAATCTCATGGACTTTCCTGCCTGGGCTGGCTTTGAACTGTGATCTCAGATCTCAGCCTCTTGAATAGCTAGGATTATAGGCATGAGCCATTGGTTCCGGCACGGGGGCTTGACTTTATTGATTATCTTTAACCCATGTCTGTGGATAGTCCAGATTTCAGGCCTGGCTTTCCTGCCTGCAGCCCCTGAGGCCTTCCCATGTGGGGCTCTATGTTTATATGGTGAGCATGTGACTTTTTGTTTTCATATATCTTAGCAGTGTATGAAATGCAGATATCTAACAGCCGGGCTTCTAACCTTGAGAACATACCTACAGTTTTTAGTTCCTAAGGGTTTTATGGCTTCAGGGTTAGATTCTTCAACTCCTTCTATATCAGGCTTTTTATTTATCATTTCACATCAAGGTAGCCAAAGCCCTAAGGATGGACCCAGGCTCATTGTTCAGTGAGAGAGTTCTGTCTCCTGAATAGGTCATTCAGCTACTGCAGGAGGCATCTGCAGAGAGATTAAGTCCTTTCTTCCTGACTTCTAAGAAGTCAGCTGAATAACTTATTGTTGCTAGAAGGATGTTGCCTCATTTCTAGGCAAGCTCTGCCACTGAGCTATATCCCAGGCCTCTGGTTACATTCTAAGAGTAAGAAGCTCCCTCCCTCTCCTTCCCTCCCTTCTTTCCCCTGGCCTCTCCTCTCCTAGCTCAACTTTTGGCTTTTTTATTTTTTGGCCAGTCCTGGGGCTTGAACTCAAGGCCTAGAAGCTGTTGCTGAGCTTCTTTTTACTCAAGGCTAGCACTCTACCACTTGAGCCACAGTACCACTTCCTTCTTTTTCTGTTTATGCGGTACTAAGGAATTGAACCCAGGGCTTCATGCATGCTAGGTAAGCACTCAGCCACCAAGCTACACTCCCAGCCCCTCAGATTTCTTTTTGAATGATTAATTGGAGATAAGAGTCTCAGGAATTTTCCTGTCTAGGCTGGTTTTGAACTGCCATCATCAGATCTCAGCCTCCTGAGTAGCTAGGATTACAGGCAGGAGCTACCATCGTCCAGCTCTTAAAAATTTGTTATTAAGTAATTGTACAAAGAGGTTACAATTTCATAAGATGCATTTCTTTAAGCCGTAGTTAGGATCACAGTACAGTGTTGTTCAGTGTTCTCAGGAGAATTGTATTGTTTCACTGATGACTAATCCCTTATGGTCTGAGAGGCCAGTAGTCTATCCACAGAGACCTCTATCTTTAATCCATTCTGTTTTCTTAGAAAAATGTTGTATGCAAGTGCTATTTGTTTAGAATGTATTCAAAGAGCACAGAAAAACACCTATGGTTGTAGTATGTTTCCCTATTCCCTATATATTCTTAAACTAATTTTCTTTTGCAGCAAGCTGAGACACCCTCATTTATTACAGCTGATGGCTGTATGCTTGTCCCAGGACCTGGAGAAGATCCGCCTTGTATATGAGCGTGTCACCATTGGCACACTGTTCAGTGTCCTACATGAACGAGTAAATAGCTGCTCTGTGGATTTCCCTCTAGCTGCCTCCCCCCCCCCCATCCCTCTGTATCTGCTTCATACTTCTCATTTGTACAGGGAGAGAAGATAAATATCTAACCCTTTTGACTTTATGGCCTAATTTATGTGGCAAGGTAATGTGCCCATCTAAAGGCTGATACATGTGGTTAGAACTAATGTGATTCTATTATTGTCTCCTCCTCCTCCCTCCTCCTTCCTTCTCCTTCCTCCTTCCTTCTCCTTCCTCCATCCTCGTTTTTTTGAGGCAGGATCTCAGAAGGGATGGATTGGTTCTCTATTCATTGGAGTCCTTTGAGCTTCCACATTCTCCCACAAGCATGAATTTAAATAGGGAGAGGCCAAGGAAAGTTTACTCATGGAAGGAGGGGTACCTCTTTTGACATTTTCTTTCACACCGAGCCTGATGCACATACCAGCCTTTGAAAACATTCTCCCTAGGTTTGGATCCGTGGGTTCCTGATAGGTGGGACTTAGGCCAGTCACTGAACCTCACTGAGCTTTAAGTTCCCCATCAGTAAAATGGGATTCCTGTAGTATCAGGAGATTTCGCCCTTTGTCTCTGGCACTTTCTCTCTCACTTGCAGAGGTCCCAGTTCCCAGTACTGCACATGGAAGTGATTGTGCACTTACTGCTCCAGATTTCAGAGGCCCTGAGATATTTACATTCCTGGGGCTTTGTCCACCGCTCTCTTAGCTCCTACGCCATCCACGTAGTCTCCACAGGGGAAGCAAGGCTAACCAACCTGGAGTACATGATGGAAAGGTGGGTGCAGTCTCTAATGCAGCTTCCTCCTGAAGAGAGTCTCCCTTGAGGACCTTTGCTGTAGAGAGAATCTAATGTGGGCAATGGAAGAGGTTTACTGAATGCTTTGCCTGTATGCCTTGTCTTTGGGAAGTTACTTCTGCTCAGAACAGTTTTATTATAACAAACATGTATCAAGTAAGGTCCAATATTAGTCAATGTGTGTAAAGGCTCTAACTAGCCACTCAAAAGTTTTATTGGAGGCTGGGAATGTGACTTAGTGGTAGAGTGCTTGCCTAGCATTCATGAAGCCCTGGATTTGTTTCCTCAGGACCACATAAACAGAAAAAGCCGGAAGTGGTGCTGTGGCTTAAGAGGTAGAGTGCTAGCCTTGAGCAAAAAGAAGCTAGTGGCAGTGCTCAGGCCCTGACTTCCAAGCCCCAGGACTGGCAAAAAGTTTCAGTGGCCTAGCACAGCTCAGGTATATTTCTTGCCTTGCAGTCTAATTTGTGTATCCCGTTGGTAGCTTTGCCGCTCTTTTTTTTTTTTTTTGGCTAGTCCTGGGCCTTGAACTCAGGGCCTGAGCACTGTCCCTGGCTTCCTTTTTGCTCAAGGCTAGCATTCTGCCACTTGAGCCACAGCACCACTTCTGGTCTTTTCTATATATGTGGTGCTGAGGAATTGAACCTAGGGCTTCATGTATACAAGGCAAGCACTCTTGCCACTAGGCCATATTCCCAGCCCAGCTTTGCCACTCTCAAAGCCTCAGTTCTTCCTTGAATTCTTTGCATTGCTAGGGAACAAGAGATCCCAAGGATCAGCTTGAAGTGGGCATGTTACAGTTGCCACTTTTCAGTGGCCAGAGCCCAATCCCCATCCTAACAGAAGGCCAGGATATGTGCTGGTTGAGAGGTTAACAAGGTTCCCTTTGCTCCTGAATGTGGAGAAAGGTGTGTGAGAGAGCAAGAGGGAGAGATGGGAGTTGAGACAGCATTCCTGAGCTATTGGCTGTTTCCTGTATGAGAGTGGGCAGAGGCCAGGTCACTTACCACTCGGCTGCGAAACTTCAGAGCTGTCCGTTCTCAATTCTAGTTAAATGAAACACTTCAGGGAAGGCTGGGAGTATATATAGTTCAGTGGTAGGGCACTTGCCCATGTGAGGGTTCAGTCCCCAGCCCCATGCATGACGCAGTTGATTGGTTAGGGGCATGAGGAGGCTAGAACTAGAGGTTGAGTATGGGAAGATGAGCTTAGGAGGCCACCAGGTGGAGCTAGGGAGCCAAATGGAAAGGAAAGAAGTGAAATGCACTGAGAAACTGGGGTCAACAGCTGGCCAAGACAAGGAAAGTGAGGTAACTCTGGTCACTGAGAACTGCACTGGGCATAGCAGGAAGGCATGGATTCTTATTTAGGCTTGTTGACCTCAGAATGGAATTTCAGGAAGAAGTGTCGGTCATCGAGTCACTGTAGTTCTAACAGTCCTTCCTCTTTCCCCTTTCCTGCTTTTCTGACAGTGTCTCACTATGTAGTCCAGGCTGGATTTGAACCCCATGATCCTCTTGACTCAGCTTCCCAAGTACTGGGAGCACGGGCATATACCATCACAGCCAGCCAGTGTGCCTTTCTTCGTAAGCTAATGACAAGAATTGATGATCTTCCCAGGGCTAGTGGCTCATACTTGTAATCCTAGCTACTCAGCAAGCTGAAATAGGAGAATCCTGGCTCAAAGTTGATCTGGGAAGGAAAGTTGGTGAGACTCTTATCTCCACTTAACCACCAAAACCCCAACAGTGGCTCTTAAGTACCAGCTTGGAACAAAAAAGCTAAGGGATAGTGCTCTGGCCCTGAGTTCAAACCCCAGTACCAGCATGGAAAAAATTAAAAAAAAAAAAAAGAATTGATGATCTAAGAATACAAAATAGTTTTAAGTTATATATTTATTTTTAGTGCCACTTTACATGTGTATATTTGTTTAATTGTATTATCAAGGGTAGCACTGCGTCTCGGGGTAAAATTGGTACAGCAGATTTTCTTATTCTTTAACTTCTTGTTAAGGGAGTCCCTAGAGCTAGAATTGACCTTGCAAATGGTGTTACATAGCTGAAGCTAAATATAATTTTATTTTATTTTATTTTTTTGCCAGTCCTGGGGCTTGAACTCAGGGCCAGGGCACTGTCCCTGGCTTCTTTTTGCACTCTACCACTTGAGCTACAACGTCACTTCTGGCTTTTTCTGTTTATGTAGTACTAAGGATTTGAACCCAGGGCTTTGTGCATGCTAGGCAAACATTCTACTGCTAAGCCACATTCCCAGCCCGCTAAATGTCATTTTAATGGTGTCAAAGCTGAAGCCTTGAAAATAACTCTTCTAAAGTGACAGCCAGAAAGGTCTCCCTTATCCCACCTGGATGTCTTTATTTCTTTTCAACTCAGATCTAGGCAGACATTCTACTACTAGTGCCATGTCCCTAGATTGTTTTTGTTTGTTTTGGTGGTACTAGAGATTAGATTCAGTTCTTTACCACTCCTACCATTCCCCAGTTATCTTTATTTATTTTTGTCTGAGACTAGAACTTGAGCTTGGTATATAATGCTTTTGCTCATTGACAGGCCAGCCCCATCAGCTATCTTTAATAGAAAAGAAGATGAGAAGAAATAAAAGAAGTGACTTGTTGCTGGGTATTGGTGGCTCATGACTATAATCTGACTATTCAAGAGGCTGAGACCTGGAGGATCTCAGTTCAAAGCCAGCCTGAGCAGAAAAGTATATGAAATTCTATCTCAAAACCAGAAAAAAGTCAATTGGTTGAGTGGTAGAATGCAAGTTAAACACGCAGAAGGCCCTGAGTTCAAATCCTGACTCCTTGCCCAAGGTTTAGACAAGCATGAGAGCCTGAAATGGAATGTTTCCTTGTTGAATTGTTTTCTAAATTGAAGAGTCAAGCATGTTAGTGTCTCAGGATATAAACTACTTGTATTTATAATTCTGGCAGTAAAATATTCTATTGCCTATTCTGGGATCTGAGGATATATACAGCTCAATGGAAGAGCACTTGCCTAAAATTCATGAAGCTCTGGGTTTGATCCCCAGGACTGCCAAAAAGAAATCAACTATCTTTTTTATTTGGCCAGTCATAGGCCATGAACTCAGGGCCTAAGCACTGTCCCTGGCTTCCTTTTTGCTTAAGGCTAGCACTCTGCCACTTGAGCCACAGCGCCACTTCTGGCCATTTTCTGTATATGTGGTGCTGAGGAATCGAACCCAGGGCCTCATGTATACGAGGCAAGCACTCTTGCCACTAGGCCATATTCCCAGCCCCATCAACTATCTTTTATAAGACATTAATTAATTTAATATATAAATGTATAATGAATATACCCAATTTATACATTAAGTATATAAATACATATTAAGTGTGCATGCATACCCACAGTATATCAGGCCACACCTAACTATCCAGTAGTAGATTTTATAATTTTGTGATACCTTGAACTCACTGATATTTATCAAAAGTTCAGCTGGAAGAAACATTAGAGAAGTTTTCTCAAAGTCCGAGATACCCATCCCTCTCTAAAGTCTATCATTATGCTAGACTAGTAAAGAACTTATTGTTTCTTGTATTTTTTTTTTTTTTTTTTTTTGCCAGTCCTGGGTCTTGGACTCAGGGCCTGAGCACTGTCCCTGGCTTCTTTTTGCTCAAGGCTAGCAGCACTCTGCCACTTGAGCCACAGCGCCACTTCTGGCCATTTTCTGTATATGTGGTGCTGGGGAATCGAACCCAGGGCTTCATGTATATGAGGCGAGCACTCTTGCCACTAGGCCATGATTCCCAGCCCTGTTTCTTGTATTTTCAAAAGGTTTTTTTTTTCCTCCTTGCTGGTACTAGGGCTTGAAACAGGGTCTAGGTGCTGATTCTTAGCTTTTTTTTGGACCAGTCCTGGGGATTGAACTCAAGGCCTGAGCACTGTTCCTGAGCTTCTTTTGCTCAAGGCTAGCACTCTACCACTTGAGCCACAGTGCCACTTGCAGATTTTTCTGTTTATGTGGTGCTGAGAATTGAATCCAGGGCTTTATGAATGCTAAACAAGCAATCTACCACTAACCACATTCCCAACCTGTCTCTTAGCTTTTTTGCTCAAGGCCAGTGCTCTACCACTTGAATCACAGCTCCACTTCCAGCTTTTTGGTAGTTTATTGGAGGTAATAACTGTCCTGCCCAGGATGGCTTTGAAATGAGACCCTCAGATCTTACCATCCTCAGTAGCTAGGATTACAGGTGTGATCTGCCAGCACCCATCCAAAAACAATTCTTCATGATCAGCCATCTAATTACCAAATCTTTACTGAATGCCTGCCATAATGTCCAAATGAATTCCTTTTTTGGTGGAGTACTTTGTGGCTCACCAAGCATTTCCACATCTATGATCTCATTTGATTATCATGACAGTTGTGGGTAGACATCAAAACCAACCTCACTCTGAGGATTCATTGGCCTAGGAGACCTAGGATTCTCTGACTTAACTCATCTGGTTGGGAAGATGAGTTATTCATGCAGATCAGTGAACCTTTGTGTATCGAACTGAGAGGACTTGTCTCCAAAGGGGCAGGTGTTCAGAAAAGAAGCAATCAGGAGGTATTAGAGAAAACCAAAGTGGCTTTGATAAAGCAAATGGGACTTTGGGGAAGTCTTGAAAGAGTATTCAGTAGCAAGCCTCACAACCATAGTGTAAACTTGGGATGTAGTGATTTCAAAGACATATAAGGTGCTTACTGTCAGGAAGCTGGTAATAGTGGAGTAGAAACAAATCAAATAAATGAAAACAAGTTTAGATAAGTGTTCTATAGCCAATAAAACAGGGATACTTTTTTTTTTTGGTCTGTTGTGGGGCTTGAACTCGGCCTGGGTGCTGTCTCTGAGCTCTTCAGCTCAAGGCTAGTGGCTCTACTTGAGCCACTGTGCCACTTCTGGTTTTCTGGTGGTTAATTGGGGATAAGAGTCTCATGGATTTTCCTGTCTAGGCTGGCTTTGAACCATTATCCTCAGATCTAAGCCTCCTGAGTAGCTAGGATGACAGGTAACAGCTACCAGCACCGGGCTAGGGCTACTTTTGAGTAGGTTATCAGGGAAGGATTCCTTGAGGAGGTGGCTTTCAAACTTAATACCTCCAACAGTGGAAGCAGCCATTCATGCTAGCATCTGTGGGCAGAGCATGCCAGGAAGAAGAAACTGCCAAGACAAAATACAGGAAGTGGTAATATGCCTAGCATACTAGAATAAACAAAGGAAGGCCCTTGTAATTTGAATAAACTTGTAGGAGAAAATGACTAAATGAAGTGAGGAATAGACAGGGCCAGAGTGAGCATGAATGGTAAGGTATTGACGTAGGCTGGAGGAAGCATGAATCAGTCATTGTCTAGCTATGTTTCCAGAAGTTCAAAGAGATTGGCAGTCTTTACAGGCAAATATCTAAATGCAGTGTGTGATAATCACAGTGATCCTTTAAGAAGTGTCTCTGTCTTGTGTGTTTCCTTCTACAGACAGAACAATGGTGTGCTTAAGGACCTGACTCGAGTACCCCTTCCAACCCAGCTCTACAATTGGGCTGCACCGGAAGTGATCTTACAAAAGACAGCCACCATCAAGTCTGATATCTACAGCTATTCCATGATCATACAAGAAATTTTAACAGGTGATCAAGGAGCACATTAATAATTGACCAAAGTATTTTTGTGTGTGTATGCTAGTCCTGGGGCTTGAACTCAGGAGGCTGAGATCTGAGGATCATGGTTCAGAGCCAGACCAAGCAAGAAAATCCACGAGGCTATTATCTCCAATCAGCAAGCAGAAAAATGGAAGTGGTACTATGTCTCAAAGTGGTAGAGCGCTAGTTTTGAGTAAAAAGAGCTCAGGGACAGTGTCCAGGCCATAAGTTTAAGCCCTATCACTGATAGTAAGGAAAAAAAAAAGTACAGGACTTTGAAAATAGTTTCTTCAAGGAAATTCTTGAAGGTTTCTCAGAAGATGTAAAATATATCTTATGTAAGATGGAGCTGGAGACTAGTGGTGCACATCTGTAATCTTAGCTCCTCAGGAGGCTCAAATCTGAGCATTAAAGTTTGAAAGTCACCCTGTCAGGAAAGTCTGTGACACTCTTTTTTTTTTTTTTTTTGTTGCCAGTCCTGGGGCATGGACTCAGGGCCTGAGCACTGTCCCTGGCTTCTTTTTGCTCAAGGCTAGCACTCTACCTCTTGAGCCACAGCACCACACCCAGCTTTTTTGTATGTATGTGGTACTGAGGAATCGAACCCAGGGCTTCATGTATATGAGGCGAGCACTTTACCACTAGGCCATATTCCCAGCCCTCTGTGACACTCTTAACTCCAACTAACCACCAAAAAGTCAGAATTGGAGCTGTGGCTTAAGTGGTAGAGGGCTAGCCTTGAACAACAGTAACAAAAAAAAAAGCTAAAGGACAGCATTCAGGCCCCGAGTTCAAGCTCCAGGACTGGTGTACATATACGAGTATGTGTACATGTGCACACACAAGGCATAAGACAATCTCCAAGAAATCTTTTTCTTTTACTGTTGATTTTTTACTTGTTTTTGGTGATACTGGTGTTTGAACTCAGCTTCATTTTTGCTAGACAAGTGCTCTACAATTTGAGCTGTGCCTATAGACCAAAGGGAAAGATTTATATGATCTAAAGAGAAACTGTGTGTGTACATATGCATGCGTGTGTGTGTGTCTGAGGATTCAGCTTAGAGTCTCATGTTTGCTAGGCAAACATTCTTTTTTTTCCCCAGTCATGGAGTTTGAACTCAGGATCTGGGTGCTGTCCCTGAGCAATTTTGCTCATGGCTGGCACTCTACCACTTTGAACCACAGTGTCACTTCTGGTTTTCTGGTTAATTGGAGATAAGAGTCTCACAGACTTTCCTGCCTGGGCTGGCTTTGAACTATGACTCTCAGATCTCACTGGGATTACAGGCATGAGCCACTGGTGCCCACCAGCAAGCATTCTTTCTTTTTTCTTTTTTGCCAGTCCTGGGGCTTGGGAGTCAGGGCCTGAGCACTGTCCCTGGCTTCTTTTTTGCTCAAAGCTAGTACTCTACCACTTGAGCCACAGCTCCGCTTCTGGATTTTTCTGTTTATATGGTGCTGAGGAATTGAACCCAGGGCTTCATGCACGCTAGGCAAGCACTCTACCACTAAGCCACATTCCCAGCCCTCGGCAAGCATTCTTTAACTATGTTTCGTCCTTTTAACTGTTAAAACTCAGAAAATCATATAGATCTGATTATTAATGATAAAAAAGTTTTTTTCTTTTTTATCAGTGCTAGGGACTAAACCCAAGGATTTATAAATGTTAAGTCAAGTGTTCCATTACTGAGCTATACTCCTAGCATCCCAAGCAAGGTTTTTAAACTACATATTGGAGTCAGCATTTAAGAATCCCTATGGAACACCCTTTAAAGAGATGATTTGCTTCAGAGAAACAAATGGGAAATTAAATGCAAGAGCTAGTAGGTGTATATGCAGTGTGACCTGAAAGAGAAGCACAAGCTGGACCTGATGTTTCACATTTGTTATCCTAGCTACTTGCATGGTGAAGATATATAAGATCATGTTTTGAGACCATTCCAGTCAGAAAGATGGGACCTTTTCTCAACCAGTAAAAAATCTGGCTCAACCAGTCAAATTAATCCAGGAGCATAAATAGGATTATAATCCAGGATTGTTTTAACATAAACGTGAGATCCTATTAAAAAATATAACAAAAGTTAAGGGAGCTAATTAATGGTTTGGCTAAAGTGGTAGTGTTCCTGGCCTACTATATCTAAGACCCTTAGTGGGCATCTTTTTTTTTTTTTTTTTTTGTCAGTTGTGGGGCTTGAACTCAGTGCCTGGGCACTATTCCTGAACTGCTTTGTGCTCAAAGCTAGTGTTCTACCACTTGAGCTTCAGCTCCACTTCCAGATTTTGAGTGGTTAATTGGAGATAAGAGTCTCAGGGGGACTTTTCTGCCCAAGCTGACTTCAAACCATGGTCCTGAGATCTCAGTCCTTCTGAGTAGCTAATATTACAGGCATGAGCCACTGGTGCCCAGCTCTAAATCTTAGTTCAAACTTCAGTACCACATAAATAAGTACACACACACACTAACTATACAACTACATTCAGTTAGGGAGTAAGCTACAGTCAGTTACTCTTAGTGGTGTTTGCAGTTTCAGAGGAGAAACCCCTCCTCCCATAAGATGAAAAAATGCATTGGGCTATCCCTTCTAATGTCTTGGTCCATGATGCCACATCTGCCAATAGGGTGGGGGAGAGCACATCTGTGATTGTTATTCTACTGTTTTCTGACTCTAGCAGGGATTTTCCTGGTAAGTGAGGGAAGTGGCTTTTTGCTTGTGAATGGACTTTGTGGTGGTTTTTCTACAGAAAGAAAGAAGTTGAGTGACTTGATTAAAGTTATACAGCTTCAGCACATGTTTACCATATTTCTTCCTCTGACCTTTTCCATACAGACAGCATACCCTGGGATGGCTTAGACGGCTCAACTATTAAAGAAGCCATAGTCTCGGGAAATTATTTAAAAGCTGACGTCAGGCTTCCAAAACCTTATTATGATATTGTTAAGTCAGGCATCCAAGTCAAGCAGAAAGACCGGACTATGAACCTTCAGGACATCCGGTATATTCTGAAGAACGACTTAAAGGCAAGCCCTAATGTTGTTGGGAGTTCATTTCTGCTTAACCCTGTCAGGGAAGTAGGTACTGAGAGACCTAGAAGAAGCCAGAGACCAAGTTTTGGAAATCTTCATTTTATTATACTCTTTTCTGTTGCTGGGAAAAGGTTGCTTGGTGAGGGAAGCTGGTTGTTGAGAAGAGCTGAGAGGTTCACTATAGGCACAGTGAAGATTCCATGCATAGCAGCTAGTAGTGCTTTCAAAGTATGGAATAACAAGAAATAAGCTGCTTAGGAGTACTGTCAGTATGTACAGAATGCATAGCAGGGATTTTATTTGCCATATAGATAAGCTTCGAAACACCAGGGACATTCAGATAACTATGAATATGTCCTTGACAATATTTCCAATGTTGTAGGAGTTCATTGGAGCCCAGAGGACTCCGCCAACTAAGAGTCCCAGGATACAGAGATATGAACCCCAGCTTAAAGTCAACGAATATCTAGGACTAACTTCAGAACATCAAAAAGAGGCCCCAGTCTTTGAAATCAAGGAGCTAAAGGAGACAGGTATGATGTTAATTCACAAAGGAAGTATACCACTTTGAATTTAATTAATTAATTAATTAATTAACTTATTGCCAGTCCTGGGGCTTGAACTCAGGGCCTGAGCACTGTCCCTGGCTCCTTTTTGCTTAAGGCTAGCACTCAACCTCTTGAGCCACAGAGCCCACTTCTGGCTTTTTCTGTTTATGTGGTGTTGAGGAATTGAACCCAGGGCTTCATGCATGCTAGGTAGGTAAGCACTCTATTACTAATCCACATTCACAGCCCCTCCACTCATCTTTTACTTGGATTTTACTTCCTAAGGAAGTGGGGAATGAAAAGTTCCCCTTTCCCTCCCATATTCTTGTGCAGGCTGCTTGCTTACCTGCTGATTGTCTTCACTTTAACCAGTGGTGTGTTGTTACTGTTTTCAACAGGCAGACAGAGCCATTCACCAAAGGAGTACTCTTCTCCCGCCGAGAAAAGAACACTAGCTCCTCAGTCTCCAGATCCAAGTTTGGTAGCCCAAGAGCTTCCTCCTCCGCCTCCTCCTCCTCCTCCTCCACTTGTGCCCAAAGAGGCAAGGAGCCTCAGTGCAAGTCAAGAAAGTCTCTTCAGCTTCGAAATCAATGAAATCTACTCAGGCTGTTTGAACTTGGGAGTTTACAAAGAGGATGAGCACCCAGAAATGGCTTCCTCTCTTGAGGAGAGAAGACCAAACCAGCCAGATGAGTTACAGTCTCTGGAAGAAGAGTTGGATAAGATGGAGAAAGAACTGAATACTTCTTGTGATGAAGATGACTACTTTTCAGACATTGACACAGGCCTCTCCTTTGGGGACTGGGACTGGCAAAATGATGATTCGTTTGGTTCACTCAACCAGTCTCAGCCAATCAGAAAGGACAAGGGCAAAGTGAATAGCAGGTCTATGACTGAGGATTATATCAGTAAATGTGTGCTGAATCTCACGATATCACAGACATTGATGCACCAGAATGCTGATATGCTGAAGAATATCGAGCAGAAACTGGATAAGCTTAAGTCGACAGTGAAGGAGCAGGAGTGTAGGTCTCTGTGGGAAACCTCAAAAAGATTTGCAGATGCCTACAATTTCCCTCCAGCTGTGGGCCCTCCATCTTTGAATTATATTCCTCCTGTCATGCAGCTGTTATGGGGGCAGCAGTCAGATGCCAGCAGCAATTGCCCAACCCTAGCAACTTCTCTAAGAACAATGAAAGACTTTCAAGGGGGCCATCTTGGCAAAAGGCCAAAGAAAGGAAGTGGTTATCACTGGAAACCTTTTGCCCAAGTCACTGAAGAAAACACTGGTGACCAGGCAGAGGCAGACTATCAGGTAAATCAAAATGGGAGAAAGGAGCAGCCCAAATGGAACCCTGGTAACAACATTGCCCATACAGGGATGGACATGTATGCAAGGTCCTTTTTGTTTTGGGAAATAAGTCCTCTAGGGTAGAATTTCAAGGTAGTTATTTTATTTTATTTTGTCCGTTGTGGGGCTTGAACTCAGGGCCTGAGTACTGTCCCTGAGCTCTTTTGTTCAAGTCTAGTGCTCTACCACTTTGAGCCACAGTGCCACTTCTGGCTCTTTCTGTTTATGTGGTACTAAGGAATAGAACCAAGGGCTTCGTGCATGCTAGGCAGTCACACTACCACTAAGCCACATTCCCAGCCCCAACTTCTAGCTTTCTTTAGTTGTTTATTGGAGATAAGGGTATCATGGAGTTTATTGCCTGGGTTGGCTTCGAACTGTAATTCTCAGACCTCAACTAGGATTATAGGCATGAGCCATCGGCACCTGGCCAAGAATCTCATTTATTATCAGGGTAGTCTAGATCACAATCCTGTACACTTTCCATTTAGGTGGAATGAGAGATCAATGCCACCACACCCTGATTTTTATTGGTTGGGCTAGAAGTCTCATGCACTGTTTGAGGACATCCTCAAATTTCAGTCCTCTTCATCTCAGCCTCACAAGTAGCTAGGATTAGAAGTAAGGGACACTGCATTCAGTTATTGTATTTTGTATTGTATTCCCTTACTGGGAGGTATTATTGTCCCCGCTTTATAGGTGAGGAAATGAAATTAAAAGGCTCTTGAATTAGGATGAGTAAGGCTTGAACCAGAGTCCAAGGCCCACGGCTTCTGCCACCAAGATCTGTCATATTAGTATGGAGGAAAATGTTTGATTTCTATTTTGTCTGCTCACTTTTCAATTTGTATGGACTGGGCTCTTGGAGGCCAACATTTCTGGGTAAAGAAGCCTCTAGGTTAGACATGAATTGTTAGATGTGAAATATGCCCAAGGCATATTTCATAGTATAGGTCTGGTAATTTCTGTACATTTAACAAATAACAGTAAGAGAATATGAGAGTGAATAGAATTCTCTCCTCAAAGCACTGAAATATGCTTTTAGTGTTTTTCTTTTTTAAGCTGCCAACTCTGTGTAGCCCTGGAAAACAGAGCACGGGTGAACAACTTCAACATGCTCAAGGAAGTAAGAACACTTTGGAAAGAAGCAGGAACCAAAATAGTAGGTAGGTCAGCAATTTCTTTGTGTCACTATGCCTTAGACCTCATGTGGCCATGAGGTCACTTGGTGATCTTCATTCTCAGTCTGACAAGTGCTGGGATTACAATCCCAGGTGTGTGCTGCCATACCTATATAGGCAATTTTATAATCCTAATTTATCATTTTACATGAAGAAAATAAGTATTTTTCTATGATTATTTAAACCTATAGTAAACCTATTTTGAAATTGTTGGATTTCTTCCAATGTTGAATTTTAGTCTGTTGCATTCTTTATTCTGTTAGGAGCAAGGTCACAGTCATTTATAAACTAACATTTAAAAAATTTTAGATTATGTCCTCAGAATAGATTCCCAGAAGCAGAATTACTAGGTCAAAGGCTTTGAACATTTTAAAGATTCTTGATAGTTGTTGCCAAAAAGCTCTTAAAAGAAGTTGATTTTAGCTGTCTTCCCTGTTTTCAGTCTATCTGGAGAGTAGTGCATTTTGAACAATGAGGATATCTGTGCCATAGAGCACAAGTGTGTGTGTGGCACATACCAGTAGTGCGGCTTGAATTCAGGGTCTGGCCTCTATCTCTTGTCTTTTTCAGTAAAAGCTGGCACTCTACTACCTGAGCCACACCTCAACTTTGGGCTTTTTGCTGGTTAATTGGAGAAAAGAGTCTCATGGACTTTTCTGCCCAGGATGGCTTCAAACCAGAATCTTGCCAGGCACCGGTGGCTCACACCTATAATCCTAGCTACTCAGGAGGCTGAGATCTGAGGCTCGAGGTTCAAAGCCAGCCAAGGCAGAAAGTCCATGAGACTCATCTCTAATTAACCACCAGAAAACTGGAAGTGGTGCTGTGGTTTTGTGGCTTGCTAGCCTTGAGCTGAAGAGCTCAGGGACAGTGCTCAGGCTCAGAATTCAAGCCCCATGACAGATAAAAACCAAAAACAAAAACCGTGATCCTTAGATCTCAGCATCCTGAGTAGTTAGAATTACAGATGTGAGTCACTTTTTTTTTTTTGCCTGTCCTTGGGCTTGAATTCATGGCCTGGGCACTGTCCCTGAGCTTCTTTTGCTCAAGGCTAGCACTCTAACACTTGAGCCATAGCACCACTTCTGGCTTTTTTTTTTTTTTTTGGCCAGTCCTGGGCCTTGGACTCAGGGCCTGAGAACTGTCCCTGGCTTCTTCCCGCTCAAGGCTAGCACTCTGCCACTTGAGCCACAGCGCCGCTTCTGGCCGTTTTCTGTATATGTGGTGCTGGGGAATCGAACCTAGGGCCTCGTGTATATGAGGCAGGCACTCTTGCCACTAGGCTATATCCCCAGCCCAGGCTTTTTTTTTTTTTTTTTTTTTTTTTTTTTTGGCCAGTCCTGGGCCTTGGACTCAGGGCCTGAGCACTGTCCCTGGCTTCTTCCTGCTCAAGGCTAGCACTCTGCCACTAGAGCCACAGCGCCGCTTCTGGCCATTTTCTGTTTGTTTGTTTGTTTTTTGCCAGTCCTGGGTCTTGGACTCAGGGCCTGAGCACTGTCCCTGGCTTCTTCCCGCTCAAGGCTAGCACTCTGCCACTTGAGCCACAGCGCCACTTCTGGCCATTTTCTGTATATGTGGTGCTGGGGAATTGAACCCAGGGCCTCATGTATATGAGGCAGGCATTCTTGCCACTAGGCCATATCCCCAGCCCATCTGGCCATTTTCTGTATATGTGGTGCTGGGGAATCGAACCTAGGGCCTCGTGTATCCGAGGCAGGCACTCTTGCCACTAGGCTATATCCCCAGCCCCCCAGGCTTTTTTTTTTTTTCTCCTATTTATGTAGTGCTGAGGAATGAAACTCAGAGCTTCATGTGTGCTAGGCAAGCACTTTACTACTAAGCCTCATTCCCAGCCTATGAGCCACGTTTTTGAAGTTACTTTAATAGAAAATAAAATGTTTATAATCATGAGATATTTAGAGAGAAAAAAAGACATCTTTATTTTACAGATAAGAAATGCTAGACCAGAGAGATTGACATTTTCCAAAATCAGACAACTGATCTAACAAGTTAGGGTCCTGAATTCAGAGATACTAAACTGATGTTCTCAGAATGCATTTTCCAGCTTCTGATATCTTAGGATTATCTTTACAAATGTTAGCTATTGTGTTATCATGAATGGTGGGTCTGGTAACAATTCTGATGGAAGGACAGGAACTGAACCTGGAGTGAACCGTTGATTTATAGCATTGCGAGGAGGATGAATTTCCCTGGAACTGGCTTCTGTCTGACGAAACTGCATTTCAACTGTGGCTTTCATCTATTTCTGAAAATTTCCCAAGTACATTTTTAGAATCATGAAATCTGAATTTGGAAATTAAACATTTGAGATCTTCTAGCCCACTCTTTTCACTTTTTAGCCAAGAAAGGTCTATGGAGTCCAGTACCAGAGCCAAAGTCACACAGCCCAATAGTGAACTTTTCCCAATGTCAAGTCATGCACTCAGACCTCCTGGGTCATCTAGCCCTGGCCAGGGCTCTTCCAGGTAAGAAGTCTTGCAGTCTTAATGGGGAGGGGCTTGGTGCCCTCTAGTGGTCGGCATGAGCCAATGCAAATCCAGAAATGGCTCTAGGATTTGAGGATGATTGTGGGTTTAAGAGTTCTGGCACTGAAACAAATTGATATATTTGTGTCATTGTTTCTATCTACCCTATTCTCCCAAATAACCCTATAATTTAGGATTAATGTGGAATATTTGTCCTCTGAAATATTCAATGCAAAGTCAAGAAACAATGAAGATGATGAAGTACACTTGAAATGGAAAAGTGAGTATGAAGAAAAGTGAAGTTAAAAGTAACTTAGTCAGGGTCTGGGAATGTGGCCTAGTGGTAGAGTTCTTGCTTAGCATATATAAAGCCCCAGGTTCGATTCCTCAGCACCACATATACAGAAAAAGCCAGAAGTGGTGCTGTGGCTCAAGTGGTAGAGTGCTAGCCTTGGGCAAAAACAAGCCAGGGACAGTGCTCAGGAACTGAGTTCAAGCCCCAGGACTGGCAAAAAAAAATATATATATATATATAACTTAATTAATTGACATCTGTTTTGTTTTTGCCTTATATATAATAGATAAGTGCTATGCCACTGAGCAATCTACCAAGACTATGATTGGTATCTCTTAAGTATCTTACTGTTTAGGGTCATAATAGAGTCTTCCCACATTTTTCTTCTCTAAGGTCATTTTATTTGTTTATTTTTGTGTGAGTGCTGGTTCTGGAGCTTGAACTGAGGGCATGGGCATGGTCCCTGAGCTTTTATGCTCAAGGCTAGTGCGTTACCACTTGATCCACAGCTCTACTTCCAGCTCTTTGAGTGCTTAATTGTGGATAAGAGTCTTACAGACTTTTCTTTCCTGACTGACTTTAAACTGCAATCCTCAGAAACTCAGCTTCCTGAGTAGCTAAGATTATAAATGTGAGCTACCAGTGCCTGGCTGAGATAATTTTAATTTAAAAACAAAGCCCTTCTGACTAGAAACCGCAGAAGGAAATGTTTCTATTTTTAGACTTGACAAGACATATTTCTATTGTCTATATAAATGTATATTATCTAACATTTAATAAGAAAATACACAATAGATATCTAGCAAATAAGCATTCTTCAAGTAGGAGAGCACATAGTTTATGAGCATTATCCTTTCATATTAGTATTATCTTATACTTAGAAGGATAAAGCAGGTGTCTGTGTGTGGTACATGCCTGTAATCCTAGCTATTTGGGAGACTGAGATCTGAGGATTGCTGCTTAAAGCCAGCTTGGGTAGGAAAGATGCAGGAGAGTCTTATCTCCAATTAAATATCAAAGGGAAAAAAAGCCAGAAGTAGAGATGTGGTAGTAGAACACCAGCCTTGAGTGAAAAAGCTGAACAAGAGTGTAAGGCCCTGAGTTTAAGCCTCCCCCCCTCCCAAAGATACAATATTTATTTTTTCAGTAGTAATATAGAACATTTGGGGGAAAAGACATATATGTACATACTCTTTCTGCTACAGACGGAAAGTTTCAGATGCTGTTTATCTCATTACATAAAAAAGAGAGTCCAGGGGCTGGGAATATGGCCTAGTGGCAAAAGTGCTTGTCTCATATACATGAAGCCCTGGGTTCGATTCCCCAGCACCACATACATAGAAAATGGCCAGAAGTGGCGCTGTGGCTCAAGTGGCAGAGTGCTAGCCTTGAGCAAAAAGAAGCCAGGGACAGTGCTCAGGCCCTGAGTCCAAGGTCCAGGACTGGCAAATTAAATAAATAAATAAATAAATAAATAACACAAAAAAGAGAGTCCAGGGTTGGGAAGGTGGCTTAGTGGTAGAGTGCTTGCCTAGCACACGTGAAGCTCTAAGTTTGATTCCTCAGTACCACATACACAGAAAAACCCAGAAATGAAGTGGTGGCTCAAGTGGTAGAGTGCTAGCCTTGAGCCAAGGAAGCTCAGGGGCAATCTAGGCTCTGAGTCTAAGCCCCAAGACTGGCCAAAAAAAAGAGAGGGTCCTCCGACACATTTGCTGCTGCCTTCAATTCAACATCAAAAACTTTTGTTTGAAGTCACTAAATGAAGTTATTTCCCCTACTCAATCAGTATTCCCTTCTTCTCCTAAGACAAACAGGGAAAGTTAGGCTGGTATAATTGTGCAAAGGCAACTATTGGTATTATATGAGCTATAATAGTATTACATGTCTCTTCATGATGAAAGCCTTTATTTTTAATGTTAACAGTGAGGCTTTAAATTTTTTTTTTCTTGTGCCCAGTGGAGGTGAAAGAAATGGCAGAAAAAGCAGCTGCAGGGCAGCTTCCATTACTTCCTTGGCATCCGCAGAGTAGTTTGACTTTAAAGAATAAGTCTGAAAATGAGCCTGATTACCTGCTACGGCACCCTGTTAGTGGTGTTGAAAATGAGGATTGGCAGCAAATTGTAGAGTATCACAGCAAGAATGAACCAGAAAGAAATGTCAAGTTTAGCAAAATAGACAACAGCGACTATGACAGAGACAAGCGCGTCAGACAGTATGGACCTCAAAGTTTCACCAGTAAGTCCATTTTGGGGGAATTGAGTTAGGTGAATACTGTCATGTTCTATTTCACAGTGTATCACCTCTCAGAAATATGTAAATACATGGAATATTTTCTTGCACTAATCTCTTCTCTTTGTTACTTTTTTGGGAAACTTGAATTCCAAGGAAAAGCAGCGATTCATGAGTTTTTTAAGTTATTAGAACAAAGTCCCTTTGTTAAAGGAAGCAAAAAAAACTCCATGTACTGATGCTGGCCCTGACCTAACCTAGTAAGGAATCTAACCTTTCTTATGTAGGATGAAGGTGAACCCTCACTATTAGCAGTTTCTGTACATTGCATTATAAGCTGAAAATAAATATACTGAATCTATACCAGGTGAACCTAGAGATAGTATGAAACATTTATGATCATGAGTTTATAAATTTGCAGGTTAAAACTGTTTAAGACTGAGCCAGGTGCTGGTGGCCCATGCCCAATCCTAGCTACTCAGGAAGCTGAGATCTGAGGATTGAGGTTTAAAGCCAATCCTGCAGGAAAGTATGAGACTCTTACCTCCAATAAACTACCAAAAATCTGGAAATGGATCTGTGACTTAAGTGTTAGAGCACTAGCCTTGAGCAAAAGAAGTTCAAGGATAGACTGAAGCCCTGGGTTCAAGCCCCAATGCCAGCGCACACACACACAAAAAGACTGAGCTAGGTACCAGTGGAACACAGCTGTAATTTTAGGTACTTAGGATGCTGAGAATGGGAGGATTGAAGTTTTAGGCCAGCCTGGATAGAAAGTTCATGAGGCCCCTTCTTAATCACTACTTGAACACGCTGACATGTGCTTGTCACCCTAGCTACCATGAGAAGCCTAAAATATGTGGATCTAGGTCTAGATATTTCAAAAATAACCAGCACAAGCCAAACTGAGATCATAGTTCAAAGCTTGCCCAGGCAAGAAAGTCTTTGAGATTGTTGTTTTTTTTTTTGTTTTTTTTTTTCCAGTCCTGGGGCTTGAACTCAGGGCCTGAGCACTGTGCCTGGCTTTCTTTTACTCAAAGCTAGCACTCTAGAATTTGAGCCACAGCGCCACTTCTGGCTTTTTCTGTTATGTAGTGCTGAGGAATCCAACCCAGGCCTTCATGCATGCTAGGCAAGCACTTTGCTGCTAAGCCACATTCCCAGCTCTGTGATACTCTTAACACCAGTTAACCATCAGAAAACTGCAAGTGGAGTTATGGCTCAAAATGGTAGCACACTAGCCTTGAGCACAATACTCAGGCCCTGAGTTCAAGCCCCACAACTGGCAAAAAACAAACAAAAATGGCACAAAAAGCCCTGGAGGCATGACTCAGCGCTAAAGCACCTACCTGTTTAGCAGCCCTGAGACTGAGTTCAAACTTTAGTACTGCCCCCACCCCCCAATAAAAAGAAAAAATCTTTGAAGAATGAATTTCTACCTAGTAATTACCGTACAATCTAGTTGGGATGTTGTTTCACAGTTTTTGAGTCAAAGGAAAGGACATCTAAAACTATCATTTATCTTAGGCAAAAAGTCTTATTAGCTTGGGTTTTGTCTTGTTTTGTTTTCCTTAAAAACATCTGTTCCTTACCAGGTATCATTTTTGAATGGGACAGGGGCAAAATGACACAGGACTACATTTTGGGACCAGGCTAAACTAACAATTTTCACTTTTTTCTAGGAGTATGTCCAGCTTTTGTAGAATATGCGTATATAATGTCTCTCATTGCCTTTTTCTCTTTTCATTCTATCTGAATATCATTGAATTATCATGTCCATGATTGTTTTATAATCATTAGATATCAGGCGCCCATCTTCCAGAAAATATGAGCAGCTAGAACATAGTGGAGCCTTTCAAGCAAGTTTCAGTACATCTGTGGCCATTGAGAAATCTTCCAGTGTAAGTAATATTGGACCTGGAGAGAGAGCCAAGTTGAGCCCTAGGATCTAATAACATAGAACTGAGTTGTCTTTATGTATCTTTTTTTTTTTTTTGGCCAGTCCCGGGCCTTGAACTCAGGGCCTGAGCACTGTCCCTGGCTTCTTTTTGCTCAAGGCAAGCACTCTGCCACTTGAGCCACAGCGCCACTTCTGGCCATTTTCTATATAAGTGGTGCTAAGGAATCAAACCCGGGGCTTCATGTATACGAGGCAAGCACTCTAGCTACTAGGCCATATTCCCAGCCCTGTCTTTATGTATCTTGATATCAAAATAATATCTATAATAATGATATATACTAACTATAGAATCATACACACACATATGCTGGTGTCAGTGGCTCATGTCTACTACTCAGGACTCTAAGCTCTGAGGATCATGGTTCAAAGCCAATCTGGGAAGAAAAGTGTTATGAGACTTTTTTTTAATCTCCAGTTAACTACCAGAAAACCAGAAGTGGGGCTGTGGCTCAAAGTGGTAGAGTGCTAGCCTTGAGAGAAAAGCTCAGTAACTGCACCCAGGTCCTGAGTTTAAGCCCAAGACAAACACAAAAAAATCATATATAATATGTAATATATATGATATGACATATATACATATATATGTACATTTATATACATATACATACACATATACATATGCTGGCATCAGTGGCTCACACCTGTAATCTTAGCTTCTCAGTAGGCTGAGATCTGAAGCCAATGGCTTGAAGCCAGCCTGGGCAGGAAAATCCATAAAACTTTTTTTTTTTGGTCTGTCCTGGGGCTTGGGACTCGACCTGAGCACTGTCTCTGGCTTCCTTTTGCTCAAGGCTAGGGCTGTACCACTTGAGCCACAGTGCCACTCCCAGCTCTTTTTGTTTATGTGATGTTGAGGAATTGAACCCAGTGCTTCATGCATGCTAGGCAAGCACTCTACCCCTAAGCCACATTCCCAGTCCCCCAGTTTTCTGATGGAACAAAATAAGGAGAAAAAGAAGATATGGAAAGGAAATTCTGTTACTTAATATTTTAATTATGTTAGTTTTTTTATTGTCAAACTGATGTACAGAGAGGTTACAGTTTCATACATTAGGCATTGGATACATTTCTTGTAAATTATGTTTGTTTTAAAAGTTAAAACTCTGGTAAGATTTTAATAAGCATTTTTCTTCGAGGTCCACTGATTTTGTTAAGTTATAAACATTGTCAGAGTAGTTGTGTACAGTTGTCTGGGACTCCTAGAAAAGTAGAGTACATATTGGCTGAACTTCAAAGTGGATGGGAAAGGTGGGTTGTGAAGGTGGCCAAAATGAAATGTCCTCAAAATTTTACTCTGTTATTATTATTATTAAACTCAGGGTGTGGGCACTGTTCCTGAGATTCTTTTTTCTTAAGCTTGGTGCTCTACCACTTAAGCAACAGTGCCACTTTGAGTTGTTTTTTTTTCTCAGTAGTTTATTGGGATAAGAGTCTTACAGTCTTTCCTGCCCTGGCTGACTTGGAACGGCAATCCTCAGATCTTAGTCTCTTGAGTAGCTAGAATTACAGGCGTGAGCCACCAGCACCTGGCTCAAAATTTTGTTTGTTTGTTTTTGCCAGTCTTGGGGCTTGAACTCAGCGTCTGAGCACTGTCCCTGGATTCTTTTTGCTCAAGGCTAGCACCCTACCACTTGAGTCACAGCACCACTTCTGGCTTTTTCTGTTTATGTGGTACTGGGGAATCGAACCCAGGGCTTCATGTATGCTAGGCAAGCACTCACTGCTAAGCCACATTCCCAGCCCTCAAGATTTTATTTTTATTGTTGAAGTTGCATTGCTATTGTAAAGATCATGTTTCTCTACTTGCTTTCCAATGATACTACCAGAAGACATGCAAGTCCTGAGCAGCCTCATCCTTCTTGTACATATGGCACTAACATGCAACTATGTCTGCCCTTGAAAGATCAAGGTGTTTAAATTTGTTCATCAGCTTTAGTTGTCTAGGGCCTTTCTTCTCTCCTAGAGTTTTAGAGCAGATAGATTGCTTAAACTCCACCCATTCTGTAAAGAGATGCTGAGACGGAGGACTCATTCCTCCTCCACAATTATTTCAAGCAGTTCACAACTACCTTGTTGTGAAAAGGCAAGCAGAGGCACATATGCAGGCAGACAAGGTGAGCCAGCTGAGCTGTCTGTGGGCTCTGGGTAGTCTCAGACAGGCCCATGGTTACTAAGTTGTAAAGGGGTTTGATTACAACGAACAGCAACTTAAAAGTGATTTTCTTACATTATTAATAGAATCAATCTGTGCAATCAACTTGTTCGGCAGAATCTTCTGAGGACCTAACAGATGAGTTTTTAACTCCAGACCATGAATATTTTTATTCCTCTGCTGCTCAAGAAAATTTATTTTTACAGGTAAACATTGTATATTCAGAATAAAGTACACCTTTGGATTTCTTTGTTGCTTTATTCCTTTAAATCTCTCTCTCTCTCTCTCTCTCTCTCTCTCTCTCTCTCTCTCTCTGTGTGTGTGTGTGTGTGTGTGTGTGTGTGTGTGTGTGTGTGTGTGTATCAGTACTGAGGCTTGAACTTAGTCTTGATACTGTCCCTTAGCTGTTTCACTCAATTCTGGTGCTCTATCACAGCTCTACTTCTGACTTTTTGTTGGTTAATTGGAGATAAGTCTTTTGGATTTTTCCTGCCCAGGCTGACTTCAAACCATTAAGTCCTGAGTATTTAGGATTACAGGTATGAGTCACTGGTACATTTTTATTGAGAAAAGTACCATGTATAAAAAAGTTTCCAAGCTTTTCATACTTCGTTTTTCGTTTTTACAGTCCTGGGGTTTGAGCTCAGGGCCTCATGATCACTAGGCTCACACACTACCACTTGAGTTATACTTCCAGTCCTGATTATTTTGGAAATGGCATCTAAACTATCTTCAGCTAGGATTATAAGCATGAATCACTAATGCCTGGCTCCTCTCTCTCTCTCTCTCTCTCTCTCTCTCTCTCTCTCTCTCTCTCTCTCTCTCTCCCTCTCCCTCTCTCTCTTTCTCGATGGGACTTAAATTCAGGGTCTGGTTACTGTCTCTGATCTTTTTTGCTCAAGTGCTCTACCACTTGGGCCACAGCTCCACTTTTTTTGGTGCTTAATTGGAGATTAGTGTCTTCCAAACGTTTCTGCCCCAGCTGGCTTCAAACTGCTAGTAGCCTCAGATCTCAGACTCCTGAGTAGGATTACAGGTGTGAGCCATCAGACCTGGCTTGTCCAACATTCTGTTTACTTCTCCCTCCCCCACATCCTCCCAAGTAGTCCCATATATATATGTATATCTTTTAGGTCTAGATTCCACAAATAAACAAAACAATCAGTATTTGACATATTGAGTTTGCTTTATCTCATTTCACTTGATTATCTCCAGTTTCTTCCACTTTCCTGAAAATTACAAAATTTCATTTTCTTTATTTCTAGTTTCATTTTCTTTATTTCTAATATTCTATGATTTATCTGTACCATGTTTTCTTTATCCATTCATCAGTTGTTGGGTACTACAGTCAATTCCATAGTTAAGCCATTGTGAACAGAGATGCAATAAACATTTTGGCATCTTAGGGTCATAAGATAGATCGGTTTTTTTAGTTGTGTTTTGTGTCTGTATGTATCTGTGTGTGCTGGTCCTGTTGCTTGAACTCGGCTGAGCTTTTTGTTTCTCAAGGTTGGTGCTTTATCACTTGAGCTACAACTCTACTTTCAGGTTTTTGATAGTTTATTGAAAATAAGAATCTCATGGATTTTCCTGACTGGTCTGGTCTGGCTTCTAGCTATGGTCTTTAGATCTCAACTTCCTGAGTAGCTAGGATTACAAGTGTGAGCCACTGGCACTTGTTTTTGTTTTTTCCTTTCTTTCCTTCCTTCCTTTCTTCCTTCCTTCCTTCCTTCCTTCCTTCCTTCCTTCCTTCCTTCCTTCCTTCCTTTCATTTTTTTTTTTTGGTTGTTCTGGAGATTGAATTCAGGGCCTGATTCTTACTGGACAGGCACTCTACCACTTGAGCCATACCCCTAGCTCCTTTTTGTTTGGTTATTTTTACAGGTAGGGCCTTCTATTTCTGATAACAGGCCTGAGCTTTGATCCACTTGTGTTTGCTCATGTTGCTGGGGCTGACAGCCATTTTACTTCTCCTATAGTTAGGACAAAAGGTGAGCACAATCATGCCCAGCCATGTTGAAATGGAGATTCAAGAATTTTTATGCTTGAGCTGGCCTTGAACCATGATCCCCTAGTCTCTTATCTTCCAAGTAGCTATGATCACAGGCTTGACCACTGTGCCTAGCCACCAAAGTGCTTTTGTTCATATTGCTTTATTCACATGCTCTTTTTTTTTTTTTAAAGAGATCTGTAGTCATTTGTGAAAACTGATGACCCGTAGATGTAGGGAATTCAGCCCATGCTATCAAGTGACAGTGATGAGAGAGCCAGGAGTAGAGGCAAGGGTTCAGCAACAAATGAGTACACTAGCTTTTGCAAGATGAAATTTATAAGATGAAATTACCTATATAATTTCTACCCAAACCCTCTTCTAATATGCTACTTTTTAAGACCTATCAATAGGAAAGGTAGAGTGGAGGAAGAGGAGAATTAAACACTTTAATCACAGCACTGGACTGACAAGAAAAATCTCAGGATACATCAAAACAATACTTCCCATTTGTCTCTTAGTTCTGAAAATTCAGAGCAGTTTTTTTTTTTATTATTATCAACAGTCCCTTAAGTATTTTTTTGTTTCACTGTACACAAACTGGGACACTAACAACAACATATATATACATAATATATGTACATATATATATACATATATACACACACACACATAATACACACACACACATTGTCAGTCCTGGGGCTTGAAGTCTGGCTGGGAACTGTCCCTGGCTGCTTTTGCTCAAGGCTATCACTCTACCTCTTGAGCCACAGCGCCACTTATGGCTTTTTCTATATATGTGGTGCTGAGGAATCGAACCCAGAACTTCATGTATATGAGGCAAGCACTCTACCACTAGGCCATATTCCCAGCCCTAAAAAATATTTAATTTCTGGTGGCTCACGCTGGTAATCTTAGCTACTCAAGAGACTGAAATCTGAGGATCTTGGTTCAAAGCCAACTCAGGCAGAAAAGTCATTGTGAGACTCTTATCTCCAATTAACCACTCAAAAACCAGACTCAAAGCTGTGGTTCAAAATTGTAGACCACTAGCCTTAAACAAAAGAGCTCAGAGGCATCACTCAGGCCCTGGATTCAAGCCCCCCCCAATCAACAAAAATAAAAGAAAAAAGTATTTAATAAAAAGACTTAAAAAGCACTGAGCTAGGCATGGTTGAACCATGTAGTTAGGTGTGATGGTGCAGGCCTGTAATCCTAGGGAGGCTGAGGCAGGATCATAAGTTCCAGGCCAGCCTGGTCTTATAGCCATTTTGGGCCAATTTTTTCAACATTCTTTTTTTTTTTTTTTTTGGCCAGTCCCGGGCCTTGGACTTGGCCTGAGCACTGTCCCTGGCTTCTTTTTGCTCAAGGCTAGCACTCTGCCACTTGAGCCACAGCACCACTTCTCGCCTTTTGTATATATGTGGTGCTGGGGAATCGAACCCAGGGCCATATTCCCAGGCCCTATTTTTTCAACATTCTTAGACTCTTCTGATAAAGCTCCCAATAACTAAAACATCTTTGTTAGAAGATTTGAGTCAGCAGAGGATAGTGATGCAAAGAAAGTCACGTGATTAATCCTTACTATAGGATGTAGAAGCAAAGCTTGTTGAGAACAAATAGACGTCTGATGTCTGTGGCGTAATTTGTTCACTTTCTGTAAGAGGCTTGGGGCTGAAGACATGGTAAAGTAATTACAGAGCATATTTGATACCTGAGTTCAATCCACGATACACAGTACTGGAAAAAAAAGAGATGAGCCCATTATTCTTAAAGTCACCTCAGAAGAGACCTTATGAAGATTTCTAAGTTTTAAGACAGCAAGAGGACTGAGGGTATAGCTTATACCAGGAAAAGGTCAGTTTTCCTCCCCAGCAAGGCAAAAAAAACCCCTCTAACTGGAGGAATGACTCATTGGTAAAGTACCTACCTAACAAGTACAAAGGCCTGAGTTTAAATCCCAATAATACCAAAAAAAATTTAATGACTTTTCTGAGCAGTACTGTGCTTTGAACTCTTGGCCTCAAGTTTACTCTGCTTGCTTGCTCAGCTGGCATTCTATCACTTGAACCATGCCTCCAGCCCTGTGTCTTGCTGGTTCTGTTGGAGATTGAGCCTCAGACTTTTTTTTTTTATGCCTTAGCTGGCTTTGAACCATGACCTTCTCTATCTCAGCATCTTGAGTAGTTAGGATTATAGGTGTGAGACACCTGCATCTGATCTCCCTTGACTTTTTTTTTTGGCCAGTCCTGGGGCTTGAACTCAGGGCCTGAGTACTGTCCCTGGCTTCCTTTTGCTCACGGCTATCACTCTACCACTTGAGCCACAGCGCCACTTCTGGCCGTTTTCTATATATGTGGTGCTGCGGAATGGAACCCAGGGCTTCATGTATACAAGGCAAGCACTCTTGCCACTAGGCCACATTCCCAGCCTTCCCTTGACTTTCTGATGATACATCAGCCTCCAGTGAACCTTCTTTCTTTACTCTTCTTTTGTAGACTTCAAGTCCCATAGAAGATGACTTTGAAGGAATACAAGGTACATTTGCTCAACCTCAAGGCTATGGTAAGACCTAAAGCAGATTCCTTTGAGAATATATTACCTTCATTTACTGTAGGAGCACAGATGTTTACAACTGGAAGGGTTCTTAGAGATAATCTCATCCAGGCCTTTCATTTTGTGGATGAGAACATAGAGCTTGGTGATATCCTTGCATTAAAACAAACCCTCTGCTTCTCAGGAGCCATAGATACTCACATGTTGTGTTGTTTATACCTCTACTTGTATTATTGCATGCACTGTAATCATTGCTGCTTTACCACACACCCTAACTTATCACTAGAGTTTAGGCTCCTTGTTGGCACATAGCAGGTACGTGAGGTCTTTGTTGAGCAACCTTAGAGATTTACCCAAGCCATTGAACTACTTATTGATATAATACAAGCTAGAGCTCATTTTCCATGCCTTTCATCATCCCAGCAGCCCAAGTTTCACTATCATCTTATTTTTCTTGCTTAGTATTTTAACATAGAGCTAATAATAACCACTACTCACCCCTTGAAAATCTTTAGTTTCTATGTAATAAAAGGAGCCTTCCATTACATAAAGTTAACATTGGACTAGCAGCTATGGGTATGCCACAAGATATAAATAACTGTTGGTTCTGTTACAGATTTTTTTAAAGTATACAGATATATACTTTTGCCATTTTAAGTTATGCAGCCCTGTATTTTTACACCAGAGTGAAAGCTGTGTGTGGTAGTGTATGCCAACAATCCCAGCTACTTAAGAGGCTGAGGCAAGAGGAATATGAATTTGAGAGCCAGCCTGGGTAAATTAATGAGATCCTGTCTCAAAATAAAATTAACGAAGGGCTGGGAATATACATCATAGTAAGAGTACTTGCCTAGCATGAGTAAGGCTCTGGGTTCAATCCCCAGCACATGAACAAAAAAGCTTCAAACTTTTAGATGAATAGTTATATTCTTAGGATATATATTGAAAGTCTCCAAAGTGTTTGGGCCACCTTCCTTTTCCTTCAGAGGCTTTCTACCCTGGACAGTTTTATGTGGGTCTGGTCTGAACATGGCCTCTGTCTGTGTTTTGGAGGAGGCTTGCATAGAATGGAAAAGTAACAAGACAGACAGGTCCAAAAGCCAGGGACAGTTTTATATGGACATGAAAAAGCCTTGAATTTCTACTTCATTCTCTTCTTTTGGTCTCCTCTACCCAGTTTTCCACCCAGAGCTGTGATAGATACCCTCTTCATAGCAATAGACATGACAGGGTACAGTAGGATGCATTCTGGGTTCTAAATCCTGTTTTGCCACTGACTTGTAACATTGGACAAGACAGTTAATCTCAACTGCTCACTCTTGTTTCTCAAACTCTAAAATCTCTTATTTTACCTCAGCTCTAAATTATACTTGTTAGGAATTAGTTTATGTTTTCTACATATTTATCACTTTAAAAAAAAGGACTGCAGGAAGAGGAATCTCAGTGTCTCTCTACTGGTGAGTTTTCAGTCTCTTGACACTATAGGTGACAGTGCTCCGATGAGCCCCTAGTGACCCCTTGGATCTGAGGAGCAGGGCATTCTGGAACATTTGGAATGTGGGCTGGCTGCTTTGTCTGTTCCCATCTCTATAAACTAGGACAGTTCAATGATGAAAAAGAAAATGAATGCTGGCTCTATTTAAGTATCTGAAAAGCATTTTTCCTGAGAATTAGGGAGGAATAATGACTTCAGATGCTTGATGCCAAGGAGAACTAAAGACAATTCGGTTAGTTTTTAAAAAACCCATTTTCTGCCCCTTCTCTTTAGATGGTTTTGTTGGCCAAGCAGTATAGTTAGCACTCTGGGAATGTCTTTTCTGTTTGGAATCTTTAGTGAACAAGCAGTTCTTGGTTTCATCGCCCCCTGGTGTCTGTTAATGGGAACGGGGTCAGTTTGCTTTGAAAAGAATAATTATGTCTTTCTAACTGAAAGGTCAGTAAATGACTTGATTGTATTCTGAGTGTCAGAATATAGTTCTCCCCTCTGAGCAAGGAAAATAAACTTTTAGAGTAGAGCCATCTTCTACAACACTCGATCCAAACTCAGGGCAGCACTTTTTTTTTTTTTTTTTTTGGCCAGTCCTGGGCTTTGGACTCAGGGCCTGAGCACTGTCCCTGGCTTCTTCCCGCTCAAGGCTAGCACTCTGCCACTTGAGCCACAGCGCCGCTTCTGGCCGTTTTCCGTATATGTGGTGCTGGGGAATCGAACCTAGGGCCTCGTGTATCTGAGGCAGGCACTCTTGCCACTAGGCTATATCCTCAGCCCCAACAGGGCAGCACTTTTTAGCCAGATATTTCTCATTCTACACGAGACCAAGAATAATTGTAGAGAATGAAAATAATAACCTGGATTAGTAAAAATTCATTAAAATATTTTTCTCTATTATTTCAGGCGAGGAAAATGTAAAAATTAAAAAAATGGTTGCAAAGAACTCAGAGATTTTTACTGGGTCTCAATTCCAACCTATACAAAGGTATGAGCTGTTTTTGTCTTTCTGATCCAGATGAAAGGTTAAATGGTGAAAAATCTTCATATATATATTTATATATATACCTATATATTGTTTGACTTCATATGTATTAATCACTATCTTACAAAAATTAGCCTAAGCCTTGTGGCTCATGCCTGTACTCCTAAGTACTCAAGAGGTCAAGTTCTGAGGATCCCAGCACAGGCAGGAAGGTAAGTGAGAGACTCTGATCTCCAGTTTACCACCAAAAAGCCAAAAGGGGTTGTGGCTCAAGTGGTAGAACACTAGCCTGGAGCACAAAAGCCTAGGGGCAGCATCCAGACCCTGATCCAGGTATTTCCCCACTCCCACCCCCCAAAAAATAGATAAATAAATTAGTAGTTGAAACTTATGCAGTTGAAACTTTTTAGGAATTGTTCAGCAAAACTTGAGAAGTAACGAAGAGTAGCCTTTTTGGTTGTAGTAGTTGTTGTTAGTTGTGGGCTTGAACTCAGGGCCTGAGCACTGTCCCTGGGCTTCTTTGTGCTCAAGGCTAGTGCTCTACCACTTGAGCCACAACACTACTTCTGGTTACTGAGTAGTTAATTGGAGGTAAGAGTCTCACAGGGACTTTACTGCCTATGCTGGCTTCAAACCCCTATCCTCAAATCTCAGCCTCTTGAGTAGGTAGGATTACAGGCATGAGCCACTGGCACCCAGCCAAAAGTAGTCTTTTTTTGTATTCAGGTCCAGACTCTGATATTCTATCCCACTGGTCTTGGTTATAGACCCTTCCTGTAAAATAGGGATAATAATCCTTACCAAGCTGGACGCTGGTGGCTCACACGTATAGCCCCAGCTACTTTGGAGGCTGAAATCGGAGGATCATGGTTCAAAGCCAGCCCTCCCAGGAAAGTCCATGAGACTTTCCAATTAACCACTAGAAAACCGGAAGTGGAGCTGTGGTTCAAGAGGTAGAGTGCTAGCCTTGAGTAAAAAGAAGCCAGGGACAGTGCTCTGGCCCTGAGCCCAAGCCCCACAACTAACAACAACAAAAAATCCTTACCAAGAATGTTGACACGGATTTTAAAGTAATGATTTACCTCCTGGGCATTTATCCCAGAGAAATAAAAGCTTATGTGGACACAAAACCACAAATTTATTTGTGAATGAATGTTTTATAGCAAATTGATGATAGTCCCAAACTGAAAACCAGGCATCCTCAACCATGTAAATGATTAGATACATTGTGGTACATCTATACACTAAATACTACTCACTTGTAAAAATGGAATGAAATATTGGTATATAAAACACTCCAGATAAATCGCCAGATAATTATGCTTCATGAAAAATGCAATCCTATGGAGTTATTAGTTGAACAATCCACTTAAATAACACTCTTTAACATGACAGACTTATAGGGAACAGGTAGGAGGTATAGGCATGAATATAGAGGCAACATGAAGAATCTGTGGTAATGGACATGTCTGCATCATGTTGATATCCTGGTTGTGATATTGTTCCGTAGACTTACAAGATTACGATTGGGGAAGATTGGGCAAAGTGTATCTATTTTTTTTTAAATAACTGCAAGTGACTTCAATGACCTCATTTAATTATAAAACAGTAACAGATGTAAAATGTTGGGTATGAAAACTATCAATGTGGGCTGAGAATACGGCCTAGTGGCAAGAGTACTTGCCTCGTATGCATGAAACCCTAGGTTCAATTCCTCAGCACCACATATAGAAAAGGCCAGAAGTGGCGCTGAGGCTCAAGTTGGCAGAGTGCTAGCCTTGAACAAAATGAGCTCACGGATAGCACCCAGACCCCTAATTGAAGCCCTACCACCAGAAAACAAACAAAACAAAACAAAAAACACAGGTCAACCCGAATCCATCTTCTTTGCCTTATACAGTTGATTTCACAGGAATGTTATAGGATTGAAAATATGAAGACATATGCAAAGATTGAGCATAGGATCTGGCTTTTAGTTACTAGTGTTTCATGAATATTGAAACAGAATATTAACTATTAGTTAAAGTAGAAGTAGATGGTTTGTTTTTCAGTATTCTCTTCTGGCCATTGTGGTACAAGCTTCTTCTAGACTTTTTTTTTTTTTTTTTTGGTTCTCTGTACCAGGAAGCTATTTCATAGCTCTTAAAGCTTCGTGGCTATGTCCCTTGCTCAAATGTCTACCTCCCAAAAGAATTCTTGTGCTCCATTGATTTTTCTTAGGAAACTTACTGTCATATCATGGCATATGTCAGAGCTGAGCTGACCTTTCAAGAATGTTTATTCATAGGCTGGGAATATGGCTTAGCAGTAGAGTGCTTGCCTAGCATGCATGAAGCCCTGGGTTTGATTCCTCAGCACCACATAAACAGAAAAGGCCAGAAGTGGCACTGTGGCTCAAGTGGTAGAGTGCTAGCCTTGAACAAAAAGAAGCCAGGGACAGTGCTCAGGCCCTGAGTCTAAGTCCCAGGATTGGCAAAAAAAAAAAAAAAAAAAAAAAAAGAATGTTTATTCAGTATATAAAAAGGACTCGGAACTCACATATTCCAGAGAACTTCTGGCTAGTTTGCAGCAGAGTCAGAACCAGAACCCACATTTGCACTTCCATTGGGCTTATAAACTACTTTGTACCAAGCTGGTGCACTTCATTGACAGGGGATCTCATTAATTCTCTTTCTCTTACAGTACTAGAAGTGAACAAGAGACCTTAAAGGACCCACCAAAGGAACTGAAAGGGAAAGACATGTATGCTCACCAAAGGATGTTTGGTAGCCTAAGGATGTTTGTGTCAAGTCTTGGTTTTATGGAATAGTATTTCCTTGTTTGTAAGACTCTGCATTCTTTTCATTTTTATGTATAAACGTACTGTGAATATGTTTCTTCTTTCACCAAAAGGCTGTAATTCAATTGATGATGTGGTTTATAATGAATAGAATCTTATAATCAAGGAAACACAGAAATAATAATATAATAAGAATAATAATGAAGGGCTGGGAATATGGCCTAGTGGTAGAGTGCTTTCCTTGTATACATGAAGCCCTGGGTTCAATTCCTCAGCAGCACATATAGAAAAAGCCAGAAGTGGCGCTGTGGCTCAAGTGGTAGAGTGCTAGCCTTGAGCAAAAAGAAGCCAGAGACAGTGCTCAGGCCCTGAATCCCAAGCCCCAGCACTGGCAAAAAAAGAATAATAATGAAGCCAGATGCTAGTGGCTCACACCTGTAATCCTAGCTACTCAGGTGGCTGAGATCTGAGGATTGTAGTTCAAAGCCAGCCCAGGCAGGAAAGTCTCTGAGTCTTATCTCCAGTTAACTGGAAGTGGGGAAGCGTTGCTGTGGCTCAAAGTGGTAGAAGTGCTAGCCTTGAGCTAAAGAGCTCAGGGACAGTGCCAGGACCCAAGTTCAAGCCTCAAGACCACCCCCCACCTCCACCCCCACAACCCCAAAAACAGAAGAATGAGTTTACAGTTAAGGTAGATTTGTGTGTGTGTGTGTGTGTGTGTGCATGCGTGCACTGTCCCTTAGCTTTTTTACTCAAGGTTGTCAGTCTACCACTTGATCTACAGCTTTACTTCTTTGGAGGCTTTTGGATTTGCCTGTCGTGGCTGGCTTTTGAACCACTATCCTTAGACCTCATCCTCCTGACCAGGTAGGATTACTGGTGTGAGCCCCCAGCACCTGGCCCTAAAATATTATTTAATTCTGACATATTGCCAATAAAGATTTGTAGACAAGTCTACTTTCAAAGTTCATGTCAGAGGCATGTTGTGGTGGCACAACATGCCTGTGATTCCAGCACTCAGGCTATAACAAAAGGCTATAACAAAAGGACTGTGAGTTTGAGGCCAGTCCTGTTTCAAAAGAAAACAAAACATATTGAGTGCTAGTGGCTCACACCTGTAATCCTAGCTCTTCAGGAGGCTGAGATCTGAGAATTAAGGTTCAAAGCTAACCCAGGTAGGAAAAGACCATGAGATTCTTATCTCCTAGTAACCACTAAAAAACTGGAAGTAGAGCTGTGGCTCCAGAGGTAGACACTAGCCTTGAGTGACAAGGCTAAGCCCTAGTACTGGCATACACACACACACATAAAAAATACAACAACAACTAAAAAGAAAAGTTCCGGGCTGGGGATATAGCCTAGTGGCAAGAGTGCCTGCCTCGGATACACGAGGCCCTAGGTTCGATTCCCCAGCACCACATATACAGAAAACGGCCAGAAGTGGCGCTGTGGCTCAAGTGGCAGTGTGCTAGCCTTGAGCGGGAAGAAGCCAGGGACAGTGCTCAGGCCCTGAGTCCAAGGCCCAGGACTGGCCAAAAAAAAAGAAAGAAAAGTTCCTATCAGGAAAATTTTTTTCTAAACATGTTCATACTATGTATTCTCATCTTAATTATTTAGATCACTGACAGACATTCAAGACCTGTCCAGCATTTCCCGTGAACAGGATGGCTCTTTCAAGGAAGCCTCATGTAAAACACCCAAACTAAACCATGGGCCTACTAGTGTGAGCACTCCACTCAGCCCAGGTAATCATACACAGGAAGTATTTTTACAGAGGAGATCTCAGCCCTTATTCACTGAGTTTGAGAAGCCAGACTGGAAAATAGACCTGATAGGTATTTTCTTCAAGAGTAAAAGTGTTTTCTTAGGGCCAAAGCTGAAGAGTAATCCTGTGGGAAGCCAAGTAGGAGTGGTGGTAGTAGTGATTTATTGGCTGTTTGGTTTGGGTTAGTGTGGTAGTGATAGAAATATTAAAGTATAGAGCTTACTATATACTGTAAAAACGACTGAATTTATTGCAGAAACATTGGATCCTCTAGACTTGGCAATTTAAACAGTACTTTTCATAGTACTGGGATTTTAACTCAGGGCCACTCACTTTCTAGACAAATACTCTACCATTTCAGTCTGGCCCTGATATATACTTTTTGGGTTTTTTTCTGTACCTGGTAATGAGTATTGGGATCTGGGCACAGACAGATGCTGTTTCTTAGTTTTTTGCTCAAGGCTAGCACCCTATCACTTGAGCCACACGTCCACTTCTGGTTTTTTTTTTTTTTTGGTTTGGTTTGTTTCTTTTTGCTAGTTAAAAGTCTCATGGATTTTCCTGCCCAGGTTGGCTTTGACCCATGGTCCTCAATTTTCAGAATAATTAGGATTGTAGGCATGAGCCACCAGCCTGGCTCATATATTGTTCTTGAATCCTGCTGTTATATACAACCAGCACCAAATACCTTCTCTTTAGTGTCCATATTTCCAGCATATTTGTAGTTTAATCTCCCTTTATTTTATCTTTTTTTTTTTTGCCAGTCCTGGCCTTGGACTCAGGGCCTGAGCACTGTCCCTGGCTTCTTCCCGCTCAAGGCTAGCACTCTGCCACTTGAGTCACAGCGCCACTTCTGGCCATTTTCTGTATATGTGGTGCTGGGGAATCAAACCCAGGGCTTCATGTATACGAAGCAAGCGCTCTTGCCACTAGGCTATATCCCCAGCCCCCTTTATTTTATCTTGATGGGTGAATTTAGAGTGTTTATACCTTGATTTGTGTCTCAGATTAGTGATTGCTTCAGTTATTAACAATATGGAAAATCCCTAGCATAATGACAAAGTTTTGTGGTATTTTGCAATGTGAAGAATTCAGACTCTATTGCTCTCTTCTTTCCAACAGAGTCAGTGTCTTCAGCTGCCAGTCGTTATAAAGACTGCCTTGAAATTATCCCATTTCAGGTTAAAACAGAGTCTACGTCTTTCTGTGCTAGTCAAGAATCTGTTAGAACTTTGTCTGATAAATTTGTAACTGTGCGAGAGAGAGCAAAGTGCCTAGATTCCCTTTTCACTTCTTCTGAAACTTATTACCCTGCAAGACTGACTGATCTGGTAAGTTTACCAATTCTGTTATATATTCATGAGGTCAGCCTCATGATCCCAAAGGCTAAAGTATTTTTTATCAGATGTATTAAGAAACAAGAGAGCTGGGAGCATGGCTTCGGGAAGAGCTCCTGCCTAGCAGTTGTGAAGCTTTGAGTTCAAACACCAAAAGAAACCAGAAATGAACTGGATCCTTTCTCTGCTTACCAAGGGTTCCTCTCCTGAATTTGTATTGCAGAGGTTTAAATTTTTACTTCATTCTCAGAGCCTCCCATGGTTACTTCCTCCATGAGTTAAATTTTTAAAAATCGTTATTGTAAGGTGAGGAATTAGTTACATACATACATTAGTTACATACATCAGGTAACAAGTATATTTCTTCTTGGACGAAGTTACCCCTTCTCTTGCTCTCTCCCAGTTTTTTCATGCCATCCTACCCACAAGTTGTCAGTTCATTTTCAACATAGTGTCCAATGAGTACCATTGCTGCATTTATTCCCCCTTTTGTCTCTCCAGTTCTATGTCTCCCCTTACATTCTCAAAGATGTATAAACAAATATACAGAACAAAAAGGAAAGAAAGCAAAAAAGAAAAAACCTTTTTTCATTTCCTCGAGTTCATTTGATAACTATTGAATATTTTGTATGATCAGATGCTCATAGGCATTGTGTCTTTCTGTTCTCTATAAGTTTTACTTGGTCTCTCCCTTTTTTGAGTGCCTGAACTGATAACCTGCAGGAGAAACAATTATACACTACCTTCTTTTCTTCTCATTCAACCTTCTTTCTTTTTTTTTCTTCTCTTTGTCATATTTTACACATATAGTCTCTTTAAGAAAACTACAGGTTTCTTTATATTGATTAGTAAAAAAGAATAACCTTTTGGCTTACTGGGCATCAATAGTTTATGCCTGTAATCCTAGCTACTCAGGAGGCTGGGCTCTGAGGATTGTGGTTCAGTCAGCCAAGGTAGGAAAGTCCATGAGCTGGGGCTGGGGATATGGCCTAGTGGCAAGAGTGCCTGCCTCATATACATGAGGCCCTGGGTTCGATTCCCCAGCACCACATATACAGAAAATGGCCAGAAATGGCGCTGTGGCTCAAGTGGCAGAGTAGCTAGCCTTGAGCAAAAAGAAGCCAGGGACAGTGCTCAGTCCTGAGTCCAAGCCCCAGGACTGGCCAAAAAAAAAAAAAAGCTGGAATGGAGATGTGACTCTAGTGGTAGAGTTCTAGCCCTGAGCAAAAAAGCTCAAGGATAGCACCAAGGCCTTGAGTTCAAGCTCCAGATCCTGAGTTCAAGCTCCTAGTACACACACACACACACACACACACACACACACACACACACACACACCAGTCAACCCTTGTTACAGGGGAGTTTCAAGGTGGAAATCACCTAAATAATTAAAATCAGCCAGGTACACTTGTAGTCCTAGCTACTCAAGAGGCTGAGATCTTAGGATCTGGGTTTGAAACTAGCTCAGGCAGACAAAACCTCTATACTCTTATCTCTAATTAGCTAGCAAAAAAGCCAGAACTTGAGGTGTGGGTCAAGTAGAAGAGAATCAGCCATGAGCAAAATAGCCAAGTAAGAACTTGAAATTCTGAGTTTAAACCCAAGTATTGCTCCCCCCTCTAAAAAAATCCCCACAACTTTTTTGACTGACTTGACCTTCTATGATTTTTTTTTTTAGTACTCAATGGAAAATTAATTGCTCACTTGGGAAGTAAAGAAATGACATGGGGTTGGCAATATGGCCTAGTGATAGAGTGCTTGCCTTGTATACATGAGGCCCTGGGTTCCATTCCTCAGCACCACATATATAGAAAAAGCTGGAAGTAGTACTGTGGCTCAAGTGGTAGAGTGCAAGTCTTGAGCAAAAAGAAGCCAGGAACAGTGCTTAGGCCCTGACTGAATTCAAACCCCAGGAATGGCAAAAAAAAATGACATGGAACTTTATGCTTTCACTCAATAAACTGTCCGTTGAGCAAATCCTAAGTGCAAGCTGCTAGATTTTGTCCTCTGCTAGGCATCCATATGTTTGAGACATAGGCCCTGCCTCAAAGTTGAGTGCTAAGGAAGCAGAGGGGTAAGAAGGCTTCCTAGAGGAAGAGACAGGTTATGTGACTTTGACTTGCTGAATAAAATAAAAGGAAATGATAGACATCTATATCTGCCTTTTTATTCAATACATGTGTCAGTTATCATGACTATGTCTTACAGAAAAGATTGTCTGCATGTACTGTGGCTAACTCCTCTAGCATGACTACAATAACTGGCACATCAACCCATGCTACCCAGAGAAGAAGCCTCCCCAAAGGTACTCTGTGTTTAATATCAAAGAAATGCATACTAGTAAACCGACTAAAAGAAGCTTAAATTGATGTCCATCAGTTTTTGAACCAATCCAGTGAGTTCAAACAAATGATGTTTCCCTCCTCCCCCCTACCCATTATAAAAGTAAAACTACTCATTCTAGAAAATTTGGAGAATAAAAACTTAAAAAAGAAAACAGCCATTTTACCCTACTGTAAGTTTTAATATGTACTAGTTTAATGCCATATCTTTTCAGTAGTTTTGAAAATATATAATTTTTTTTAGCATTGTTGAGCTCGTGTTGCATTTCAGTTCTAGACTGTTTTCTTCTCTGTTGATGACATAGTTTCGTTTTCTTACCAGTGAGTTCCAGATCAATGAATTCAATGAACATAGATGAAAACTATTTGGGGAAAAAAAAGATTGAATTTGTACTGAACATATACAAGCTTTTTTTTTGTCCTTTTCCCTAAATAGTATAATATCTATTTATCTAGCTTTTATGTTTTATTAGGTATTATAAGCAATCTAGTGATGATTTAAAGTGTATGAGAGGATGTGTACAGGTTACATACAAAAACTATTTTATGTAAATAATTTGAACACCTACAGATTTTGTTATCCATGAGAATGAGAGACCCAAGAACCAGTCCTCTGCAGGTACCAAAGGATAACTATATTTTAAGGATTTTTCTTTTGTTATCAACTATGTATAAGTATATATATGTATAATAGCTGCATCATTGTCCATTCTGTATATGCTTAACTATCTCTTATATTGTTTTCCAATTATTGCTTCTTACACATAAATCATATCTGTACTTCTGATCTTTTCCTTAGGACAGATTCTTAGAAACCAATTTTCAAATCAGAGGTTTTGAGAGTGTTAACAGCTCTTGAGGCTTATTGTTTTTGTTGCATTAATTTTAATGTCTATGTTTTTAGTAGGACTCTTAAAACTTCCCTCAGGGGAACAAGGATTTTGTGAGTTAGGTTAAGAGGTTTTATTATATTATAATTGAGCATTTGTAGCAGGACCCATAGTATGATTGCTCCTGTATCTCCTGGCTTGATTATCTGTAAGGAAAGGGCTTCCCACTTTGTGCTTTTGTCCTGGCTGCTCCAGAATCTTGTATCCCTCCAACAACCATGACTCAGAGAGTGCTCTACACTTAGGAATTTGTACCTTAATTAAAAGATCCTTAGGAAGAGAGGGGAACAAATAAGCAGTGCTGGAATAAAAAGGATAAGTAGTAAAGGCACATGTAAGGCTGTTATGTAAAAGACTTCCTTCTTTAAAAAATTTATTCTTCATAGTCAAGTCTATGGGAAACTGAGAAAATGCGACTTAGGACCAAGAAGATGTTGTCATTTTCTCCTTTATCTTTTTTTAAGAACTAGTGGAAGCCATCTCACAGCATCACATTGATGAGCTACCACCACCATCTCAGGAGCTACTTGATGAGATTGGTAAGGTATATTCAATATAAAATCTACTCCTTGATCCTGCAAGTAGGTTATGGTCACTGATCATGATACAATTTGTCTGTATCAGGTCAGAGCACTAGTACAAAACACTCTGAAGGTCTGGTTGAATATATAAAATTTAGAAAGAGGCTGCCTGCAATAACTGGCTCATATCTCTTCATCATGTTCACTTAAAGGGTTATGATAATGATTCTAAAGGAGAAAAAAAGTCAAATTGTTTGTGATGGTGAACTTCTTTGATTAAAGGAGTTCTCATCGCCTTTTCTTTTCTTTTTTTTTTTAATATTAGTTACTTATTTATTGTCAAAGTGATGTAGAAAGGAGTTACAGTTTCATACGTAAGGCCATGGGTACATTTCTTGTACTACTTGTTATCTCCTCCCTTATTCGCCTTTCCTCCTTTCTCCTCTTCTTCTTTTTTTTTTTTCCTAGTCCTGGGGCTTGAACTCAGGGCCTGAGCACTGGCCCTGGCTTCTTTCTGCTCAAGGCTAGCACTCTACCACTTGAGCCACAGCGTCACTTCTGGCTTTTTCTATATATGTGGTGCTGAGGAATCGAAACCACGGCTTCATGTATGTTAAGGCAAGCACTCTACCACTAGGCCATATTCCCAGCCCTTCTCATCTCCTTCTCACATGTATATAGCCATTTCTTGGCTGCCTGCTCAGACCAAGACAATTTTTCATTTCAGTTTCATTTATTTCATTTTTGCAGAAGGGTATTGAAACTCCTTTCTAAAAGCAGGAAAGTAGTGGGAATAGAACATAAGACCAGAAATTTTCATTTTAGGTAGATTGAATAGTATCAATTTTATTTGCAGCTGGACTGATTCTTGAAGTATTTTAAATGGTTATAGAGACATTCAGGGGCAGGTGGTCTGCAGCCTCTAAGCCTGACCTACCAGCCCCTCACCTTTAGAGGCCTCTCCTTAGACTTATGATGGTTCAATTTAGTTCTTTCTATAGAGCCTTCGGAGAATTTTCTGAGTCGGGTACTAGTCAGTTTTCAAGATCTGAGGTTTTGTGTCGGATAAGAAATGAGAATTTAATGGTTTAACTCAAGGGACAGCTACACCATATGCTCTCATAAACCTCAGACCCTGTCCTATAGCCTAATGAACTTGGTTAGAGTCAGTTAAGGCTGCCAGAGCCGCCTTTGAGGATTTTTTCTTTATCTGAACCTAAGGCTCTGTACCTTAGGCAAGTGCTCTACTACTGGACTGTACCCCACGTCTTATAGGTCCTTTCCTGCCCTACTGAAACCCTCTCCCAGTGATACAGGGTTGTTGGGGCTGGGCTCTCAGGGCCAACACTCTGCCCTGATTTCCACCTCCTGAGACTTTCTAGGTATTTCTTGCAAATTCTACCTTCCTAAGTGCTTTTCTTAAAATAATGGTGCAATTTTGACATATCCTGTTGAGGTAGATTCTTAACATTTGTTCTTCAGCCATGGCTTCAGGCTTCTTTGCAGTTTGACCATGACTGCTACTTTGCCTCTGGATCCTGTTGTCTTCTCTCTGTAGTTACAGTTGAACTCTCCTTATACCTCCCCAATTTCAGCAACTGTAGTCCAAGGCTTTTTTCTAAGCTCAAGCCTTGTGGCACTGTTGTACCCCATCACAGACTGCAAAAACCTTCCTATATTTTATTTATAGTCATTATTTTGGCCACATTTCTAGGTGATGTCTGTACTTTGAGTGGGTCAGTAATTTTCCAGAAAGATTTAAGAGTAGAGGGTACCTGAGTAGTTTTTCCTGGCCTACTCATCCAATTGTATATAAACATTCTTCCATTTCCCTGGGATGTCACCTGCTATTTTATTTATTTATTTATTTATTTATTTTTGCCAGTCCTGGGACTTGAACTCGAGGCCTGGACACTGTCCCTTAGCCTCTTTGTGCTTGAGGCTAGCATTCTACAACTTGAGCCACAGCACCACTTGTGGTCTTTTCTGTTTATGTGGTACTGAGGAATCGAACCCAGGGCTTCATGCATGCACTCTACTAAGTCACATTCCCAGCCCACATACCTACTCCTTTGGAGGCCCCACATGGAAAACTCTAGCTTCCTGACAGGGATCTAAAGAGAAAGGTCCTTTACAACTGTAGGACATAGTTAATTATTTAAGAACAACAAGGGGTTATTGTTAATAGGGATGCAAATAATTTTTCTATTTCATGTAATATTGAATTATCTTTTTTAGGTCCTCTTGCTGGCCAAGAGCTGTCAGGTAGGGATGTTATCCTATATTGCAGTAAGGGTACCCACCTGCATCTGCTCAGAATACACCCATGCCTGTGAGTTTAGGGTGGCCTGCCTGTGCTTCACACAGCTGTCTCTCTGCTCTGATGTGCTGTGTTCTGAGGCGTGCCTCACAAATGTAGAATAGCTACTGAGTTTAGCAGATGTTTATCTTGATCTAGTGCATTTCTTCAGAAACTGGAAATAGTGATATAGTTCACCACCTGTTGTTCTATGGTTAAACAGTATGACATATAGACCAGCACCGATGATGATGGAACACTTGTACTGCTCTGCAGTTGAGAGAGTATAACAGAAATTAGGAGCATAAAACTTAGAGCTGGACTCCCTGGATTCAAATCTCAATTCCCCCATTTATTCCTGTGATTTTAGGCAGGTTGCTTAACCTTACTTTCCTCTTCTGTTAAACAGGAGTCACAATGCTGCAGTCAATCTCATAGGGTTGGTGTAAGATTGCGAACATTAATGCTGTGTTCGTGTACATAAGTGCTTAGAAACCATGTCTGCTGTACAGAGCTCCTCAGGTGTTACCTGTCTTCTTCATTATCACCATCATTTATCATCATCAATATTTTTTATCTTGAGTATTGTTCAGGATTTTGTTTTACTTGAATAATTTCTTTCTAACACAGAATGCTCTAGAGCAGTGGTTCTCAAACTTAGGCTTTATAATTACCTAAAAGCCTTAAAACACAAGTTATTGAAGCACGCTGGCAGAGTTTCAGACTTCATCGATCTGGAATGAGGCCTGAGAATTTGCATTTCTAACAAGTTCCCGGATTATGCCAATGCTGCTTGTCTGAGGACTGCCCCTTGAGAACGAACCACTACTCTGGAGGAATGGTGTGATGTGGAATGAGTTACCTTCTGCTTTTGTACTGTGACAGAGCAACTGAAGCAGCAGCAGGCCTCAGCCACAGTGTCACATGTGAACACAGCATGTGATCCAAGGGTCACTGAAAATGGTGAGCTAATTGCCCAGATCTTTTTTCATGATTTTTTGAAACATTTCTTCTCTTTTCTATTAGCATATATTACTTATACAAATGGACTTCATTCTGGTATTCTTTTATCAAATCCACTCTTATCTTACTCTCTACTTTAAAATGATTTTGTTGTTTTGTTTGTGTATATGAAGCACTTTAATCATATTCATTGCCCCTTCCTCTTACCTATCCTGCTCCTGCTGTCCCTCTTCCAAACAGTTTTCCTTTACACTCCTGCCATTCCTTTTCCCCTCGTTTTTGTTTTGTTTCTCTTTTTTTTTTTGAGAGAGAGAGAACATGTGATGTTTGTGTTTCTCAATCTTGCTTATGTCACTTGACATGGTGATTTCTAATTCTCTCCATTTTTCTGAAGACAACACAATTTCATTCTTTTCTATACCTGAATAATCAAGTTCTTGCTGTGATTCTGTCCTTGACAATGTAGACATGGGGTGGGGTGAGAATGTGACTGTGAGGTTGGGCACAGTTCCTTCTCCTGCCAACAGTTACTTTTGTATGGCAAACTGTTACAGTCTTTGAGCATCACTTCTTCCTATCTTTAAAGTGGGAGTAATTCCTATTTCATGATGTGCATAATAGCTTCATATTCAGTGCCTGGTGTATTGTAAAACACTTCTCAAATGTTATTCCTCTTTCCTTTATAGGACTGTGGTTGAGATGAAATAAGAAAATTCTTGCTATACATTAGAGAGCACATCCCTTTTCCACCCAAATTTCTTCCCTAGTTTTTACTGAAAAGTGAATCCTCAATCAGTGAGTCCTCAAAGTAAATTTATACCATCTGTTTTCAGATCACTTCTTTTTTAAAAGTTTTTTAAAATACTATTTCGCAGTACTGGGGAATTGAATTCAGGGCTTCACATTTGGTAGACCTAAGCTGTACTACTTGATCTATGCTAAAGTCCTTATTTCCTCTTTCATGTGTCCTGTCTTTCCTCTGCTTTCTCCCCTCTCTCTGAACCTTGGCACAGACTTGGTTTCCTGTAGCTTTACCTGGCACCAAGAAGGTCCTAAGACCCCAGAAGCAGCTGCTGTAAATACAGGTGTCCTGTGGTCTGCCACCTGGTATCATGGGAAGAGAGGAGCTGATGTATTGCATACTTTGGAGAGGCTTTGCCAATTTTCTTTGTAATAATAAAATGATATCTCTCCTCTTTTTTCTCTCTGTCTCTCGCCTCTCTCCCCTGTCTTTCTCTTCCTTCTCTCTCCTTTCCCTCTCCCTAGCCCCTCCACCTCTACATTTTATGGCAATATTGAGATACTTGAACTCAAAGTCTCACATTTGCTAGACTCGTGCATTACCACTGGATCATGCCCCTACAATTAATTCTTTCAACTGTTTTAGATCAAAAGCATTTGGAGGAACAAGAAGCTGTCAGTAATAAAGAAGATAGCAGTTTGCTTTGGACCAAAGAAAATCAGGACCTAGAAGAGGACACAGAGAGGTAACAATAAAAGCTAGACTTTCAAAAGGATTTAAAGAGTTGTGCTTTCTTTTCTTTTTTGTTGGTTGTGTGGCTGGCTTGAGCTCAGGGCCTGGCCTCTGTCCCTGAGCTTTTTTGCTCAAGGCTAGTGCTCTACCAATTTGAGCCACAGCTCTACTTCCAATTTTCTGGTGGTTAATTGAAGATGAAGGGCTCATGAATTTTCTTGCCTGGGCCGGCATCAAACCACAATCCTCAAGTCTGAGACTCCAGAGTAGCTAGGATTATAGGCATGAACCACTAGTGCCCAGCCCTGCATTTTTAATTTTCTGTTTTACTATTGGTAAATAGTAGAAGGGTAAACTGCCTTTTTACAGGGATTTTTGGTCTTTTAAAAATATTTAAATTGGGCTGGAAATATGGCTTAGGGGCAAGAGTGCTTGCCTCGTATACATGAAGCCCTGGGTTTGATTCCCCAGCACCACATATATACAGAAAATGGCCAGAAGTGGTATTGTGGCTCAAGTGGTAGAGTGCTAGCCCTCAGTGCTCAGGCCCTGAGTTCAAGCCCCAGGACTGGCAAAAAAAAAAATTTAAATTGTGCACAGAACGTTAGAATGAAGAACTGAGCACAGAACTGTTTTTTTTTTGTTTTTTTTTTTGCCAGTCCTGGGCCTTGGACTCAGGGCCTGAGCACTGTCCCTGGCTTATTTTTGCTCAAGGCTAGTACTCTGCCACTTGAGCCACAGCACCACTTCTGGCCGTTTTCTATATATGTGGTACTGGGGAATCAAACCCTGGGCTTCATGTATACGAGGCAAGCACTCTTGCCACTAGGCCATATTCCCAGCCCCCACAGAACTGTTCTTGTGTGAGTGAAATTCAATGATCTAGGAAAGAGGCAACCAGTCAAAAAAGGAGACAGCCAGTCTGCAAAATTCAAAGTTAGCCCATAAAAGCCTGACCCCAACCCTATATGGGCACAGCAGCATAAATGTTTTCCTTGTACTTGCCTGACCAACTGTTTTCCCTTAAACTATGTCCTAATAAGTCTTTGCTTTCTCTTAAAAAGGAAGTTTTATGTGATAAATGCATAGACAAGTTAGCATTTTAAGTGTATGGTAAAATAGTGTTAAGCATATGGATAGTTCCTGACTTAGGATGGTCCAACTTGATTTTTTTTTAACTTTATGATGTTGCAAATACAGTGCACATTCAGTTAAAACCATACTTTCAATTTTCGTCTTTTTCTGGGCTAAAAAAAATACGTGGTATGAAGCCTAGCATCTGTGGCTCACACTTATAATCCTAGCTACTAAGGAGGCTGAGCTCTGAGAATCACGGTTCAAAGCCAGTCCAGGCAGGAAAGTCCGTGAGACTCTTATCTCCAATAAACTACTCAGAAAAAGCCAGAAATGACACTATGGCTCAAGTGGTAGAGTGCTAGCCTTGTGCACAGAGGCTCAGGGGCAGTGCTCAGGCCTTGAGTTCAAGCCCCAAGCCTACCCAAAAAAGAAAAATGTGGCACGATACTCTAAATGTTGGCCAGTGGCAATGAACCATAGCTGAATGGATGAATGACTGAAATCCTAACAACAGCATACTGTGTTCCTAAGCTATGCTGTAGGTAGGTAGTAGGAATACTGAAAAATGCATTTTCAGTTGGTTAATATTTACACTGGATTTATCAGGTTATAACCTCATCATAAATTAAGGAATATCTAACACGTGTGCCACTGAACTCTAGAACTTTTCATTTTGCAAATTTGAAACTTTTTTTTTGGCCAGTCCTGGGCCTTGAACTCAGGGCCTGAGCACTGTCCCTGGCTTCTTTTTGCTCAAGGCTAGCACTCTGCCACTTGAGCCACAGCGCCACTTCTGGCCGTTTTCTATATATGTGGGGCTGAGGAATCAAACCCAGGGCTTCATGTATATGAGGCAAGCACTATTGCCACTAGGCCATATTCCCAGCCCTCACCTAAGTTTTAGAGAAACACAAGATCTAAGTTTTACACTTGTATCATTCCTAGTCTTGACCTTACAGAACCTTAGGAGAAGCACACAGAATGCTATTAGCTGCAAATGATAGAATACCACCATCACACTTAACATGAGTTTTTCTTTTTTAGTAAAAGATCTATTGGTGGCAGGGCTCTGCCTGTACCACTAGGGAACTAGGGACTTAGGCTCTTTTTTTTTTTTTTTTGTCCTTCTCATCTATTGCCCTTGACATATTAGCATTTGTTTTTGGCTTGTCATCTCTGATTGCAAAAATGCTGATGTCCACACACTAGATAGAGATAACAGGGTGGGACAAAGGAATATGTCAGCCAAATCTGCCCCTTGTTTCTCCACTCTTGTGCAAGTACTGAGGCTTACTTAAGCTCAGGATCTGGATGCTGTCTCTGAGCTTTTTTATCCAAGGCTGGTGCTCTACCGCTTGTGGCTTTTTGGCAGTTAATTGGAAATAGTCTCATGGCCTTGCCTGCTTGGGCTGCAGTCTTCAGATCTCAGCCTGTTTCTTTTTATCTGGAAGGCAAAATCTTTCGCATAGATTTGTCGTTAGTGGTGATGGTGATGGTGATGAGGCTTGAGCTTAGGGCCTATGCACTGTCCCTGAACTCTTTTGCTCAAGGCTAGCACTCTACCACTTTGAGCTACTGTTCCACTTCTGGTTTTTGAGTAGTTAGTTGGTCATTAGAGTCTCATGGGGCCTTTTCTGCCTGTGCTGGCTTGGAACCTCAGTCCTTAGCTCTCAGCCTCCTGAGTTGATAGGGTTTACAGGCATGAGCCACTGGCACCCAGTTCTCAGGCCTTCTTAAAACACCTTAAGAGCATCTTCTAGACCTAGAGAAGTTTGTAGTACAAAATAACAAACTAATTTAATGACCTGGAATTGAGACTGAGTTGGCATGGCACTTTGGAGGGGTTTGATCTCAAGGATGCAGAGACTTTTGTCAAGGGGCTAATTACTATTTTAGTGCACATGTGAATTGGATGTAAGTAATCGCTGTGATCTCATCAAGCTCTCATTTTCTCAGTGAAAATACCAGTTTTAAGGTCCCTTCTACTCTGAGTGTTTTGCTTCCTTGTCAAGGGAGGAAAATGACTTTGGTCGCATTCTCTTCACTTGCCTTTGGACAGAGCTCACTCTACTCTCGACGAGGAGCTGGAAAGATGGCTGCAGCCCCCCAAGGAGAGCACGGAGCTACAGGACCCGACTAAGGGCTCTACAAGGTTATTGTTCCCTGTTAGGAAATACTTTTCTTCTTGTTGTTGTACAGAGAAGACTCCCCACAAAATTTATTATATACCTAAGGTGTAGGAACATTCAAATCATTTTCTTTCAGAAAAGAAGCCAGGGACAGTGCTCAGGCCCTGAGTTCAAGCCCTAGGACTGGCAAAAAGAAAAGTAAAGAAAAGAAAAAGAAAATGGAACTAGGTTTTAGACTCAGAGATGATTATCTGGTGATGACATTACTGTGCTGTAGATAAGCCAGTCCTGATTCCATCTGTGTGTACTTTTACACTTGCCTCCTTCCTCCAACCCTTCAAGATACTGATGAGCAGATTGATATGAGTATAGAGAGAACCCTGTAAGACTGATGTGTTTGGGCCCTGCCTCAACCTTTTTAGACGTCATTTGAATTAAATCAGAAAAAGCATGTTTCTGGAATTTTACACAACCTAAATCTGGGAATGATCATTAAGGTGATGCGTGATAGAATGAGGATCCAAAATGTGTTTGACAAGTAGAAATGTTAGAAACTATAAAGGATAAAAGTAAAGACAGGTGCAGTAGCACGTATCTGCAAGTCTCACCTACTCAAAAGGCTGAGAAGGGAGCCTAGTAGTTTGAGGCCAGCCTAGGCAAAATAGGTAGACCTCATATGGATATTAGATGACAGATAGACAGACAGATAGATATAAGAGATCAAAATGTTTTAGATACAAAAATAGAATATGAAGGGGCTGGGAATATGGCCTAGTGGTAGAGTGCTTGCCTTGCATATATAAAACCCTGGGTTCCACATAGATAGAAAAATCCAGAAGTGGCACTGTGGCTCAAGTGGTAGAGTGCTAGCTGTGAGCAAAAAGAAACCAGGGACAGTGCTCAGGCCCTGAGTTCAAGCCCCAGGACTGGCAAAAAAAAAATTGAATATGGAACACCTGGCTTGACAGGAGAATTCTTATTGGAAAGCTCTACTCACTATCATTACAGTTAGAGCAGGAAGTCTTAGCATGTATACTGGGACATACTGCATTTTATGTGTATGTGTTTGTGATAGTACTGGGGCTTGAATCCAGGACCTCATGCTCTCACTTGGCTTTTCCACCCAAGGCTGGCACCCTACCACTTGAGTCACACCTCCACTTCTGGCTTCTTGCTGGTTAATTGGAGATTAGAGACTCACAAACTTTTCTGCCAGGCTAGCTTCAGACCTTTGGTGTCAGGTCTCAGCCTCCTGATTAACTAGAAGCTGCCAGCACTTGGAAGAAACATAAAAATTTCTGAAGGATAGACAGGACTCTGAGTCCTCAGGTCAGCACAATTACTGAATTAAGCGCAGTCTATCATTAATGCCAGACAGACAGCACAGGTAATGTGCTTTTCAGATGACTCTTAGGACACAATGTGGAGCTCCTTCCAGCTGTCACATTTTTTAAACAGAAATTAACAAACGGAAGAGGGTGGCCACAGAATGGCCATAGGGCTAGAAACTTGGTCATGAAAACAGCTGAAGGAGCTGGGGCAACTCAGTCTGAGAAGAGCAGATGGAGTGGAGAATTTGCTAGCTTCCTTAAATACCTGAAATTCTGTAAAGTGAAGAGAATCAGCTTACTCCCTTCTGCCCGGAGGACAGAACTGCTGACTAGAAATTACACAATGACAGATTTTTACTCAGTAAAGTACAAACTGTCTAATACAAACAGCCATCAGATAGGGGGAACAGCTGTCTTTTCACTTACTTCAGTAACGGCTGCTGCGACTCAGGCAGAGGCAGAAGTAGAAGATAATCCAAAAGCCTCATTGGGTTCTTCTGTCCATCATCCTCTCTTTTGTCTCTCCAGCCCAGCCCCACCCTTCTCTCTTAGCTCTAGAGGTTGCAGCCTGGCCTCTGCTCATGCTGGTATACAGCACTAACCTCTAGAGTGTTACTTTGGTTTAGCCAGCGTCTCTTGAGCACTGACAAGGAGCACTGCTGGGCTGAAGGTACAAAGAGGGATCCATGTCTCTGCCTTAAGGAGTTCAGAGCTAAGTGGAAGAGATGGCTCTTGTTTCATAGTTTAACAAATGTGGTCTTGACCTGTGAGATCCTTAAATTATTTAGACATTTCATATCTAAGGGAGTTTAAACGTGGTAACATGGTGATTTTGACAGAGATACTAATTGTAACAAATAAAATATGGAGTGTTTTTATTTTTCCTTTGAGGCTAGTGGCTAAAAGTAGAATCTAATTAAGTAAGCCATCTAGGTCAGATCTTAGCTCTAGGACTTAGTAGGTTGCTAACCCTCTATGCCTCAGTTTCCTCATCAAAAGTGGGGATAGTAGTAGGAACTGCATCATGTAATTGTTATGAGAATTGAGTTACCATACGTTATAACACTTAAACCAACAACTGGCCCATAGAAGAAAGAACACCACTATGCTGCTGATTACTACAGATTATCTTTGAAGTTCGGTCCTGGTCCCCTGGCTGTTAGGCATAAAATTTTAATCCTTTAAATCATTGTTATTAAAGGGAGACAGAAAACAAGGATCAAGAAGCTGATGAAAGGAAGAGAAAATGGAAAGAGAACATTAATCCAGAAAGAAGGAAGTCAGAGAGCTTTTTAGGGACTTCTGAAGATGGTATGAATGAATGTTTCTTCCTATCTTTTGACACTTTCTTTTCCTTGCAGTTCAGCCCAGGTTTTCTAGCCAGTCATAGCTTTATCACAAAAACAGTAATAATGTCAAATTTTATTTTAAATAAAATTTAATCAGCCAGTCTTACCATCATTAGGTTGTACAATGTCTGGAGAGATATTTTGCTCCTAATTGTCTAACATCTTAGCCTCACACAGATACTGTAAATCCGATAAGAAATCATGTATTATCAAACTTAAATGAAGCTTACCAATAATGAGAAAATTACAAATTAACCTAAATTTCAAAACTATTTTGATGGAACTATTTAGATATGCCATTTACAAATAATGCCATCCTATATTTAAGGTCCTTCTACTTAGAAAGTTAGAGACATTAGCTCTTTTAGGTCTAATATCCTTTTCATCCTGTCCCCATTGCTACTCATTCTCCTCCTTCCTCTGTCACAGGATGCTGACCCTAATGGGTCGCATTTCCCTGGCTATCTGTTAGCCAATGAGAGGCTCTTGCTGGAGACCAGAGAGCAGGGGAAGAGTTAGGGTATTTACTTTCCCTCTATGCTTGTTTAAGTGCCTTGTGTCTGGTAGAAGTAGTGTCCCTCCACAGTACAGCCTTATTAAGACTGTCCTTCCTAGTTTCTGCTGTCTCTTCTGTCTCTCTCTAAGGGTTCCTTGCCCTCAGTCCCTTCAGACTTAGGCTCCCCACTGTTACCAGTCCCTAGTTGCTTTGCCATTTCCTGTTTTCCCCCTTTACTGTAACTGAACCTTTATAGATGTACTAGCCACAATTACATTTTGTTTCTTCCAGAACTCTAACTGGCCTAGAGCCCCAGGTGTATGGGCATTTAACTAGGAATGAATTCACTGAGAAGATAATTCAGGGTCTTAGTGAAGTAATGTGACTAATATCTTTGCTGTGGCAAGGAGTTATAGAATGTTAAGAGAGGAAGCCATCAACTGATTTTTGAAAAATTCTCTATAGAACAGTACACTAAATTAAAGAAATCACTAATGTGAATTCTGATACTCTTTGACCTAGAAAGTAATCCATTTTTTTCTCTTTTTTTTTTCTCTCTCTGATACATCCATCAAGATGAACTAAAACCCTGTTTTTGGAAGCGACTAGGTTGGTCTGAACCATCCAGGTAATAAGATATCATGTTCATAGATCAGAGTTTACTCTTTCTAGATAACATGAGCAGAATTAAAACACTAATGATAAATACTTGAACTCAGACCATGTTGCTCAATCTATATAGTTATAAATATTAAATATTTTTATCTTTAAGAAGTTATACAAAGGGGTTTTAATTCACTGAAGCAGTTTATGAATACAGTGAATTTTAATTAATGTCACCTCTTTCAACATTCTTACCCATGCCTCCCATCCCCCCCATTCCCTTGCTTGTCTTAATTTTAGGTTATATATTGATTATTTTTTGCAATTTAACAAAGCAGTTTCTGTGTACAATGTATCTTTTTTTTTTGGCCAGTCCTGGGCCTTGGACTCAGGGCCTGAGCACTGTCCCTGGCTTCTTCCCACTCAAGGCTAGCACTCCGTCACTTGAGCCACAGCGCCGTTTCTGGCCGTTTTCTGTATATGTGGTCCTGGGGAATCGAACCTAGGGCCTCGTGTATCCGAGGCAGGCACTCTTGCCACTAGGCTATATCCCCAGCCCTGTACAATGTATCTTGATCTGTGTCACCCTGCAACATCTTCACCTCCCCTTCAACCCACCCCTTCCTTTATACTTCTCAATTCTGTCATATACACAATGAATTCTTACCTGCATTCTCCCACCTTCCCCCTTCATTCTTCTCTATCCCTCTCCCCTTGGCCCCATTTTCCCCTCTTCCAGTTACTCATTTCCTGGTACTTCTCTTGTTGAGCTTTGACTTAGTCTTTTAAAAGAATTATACTATTTGCACCCTCCATAGAGTTTATTAGAGTTCAGCTATGTTTTAATAGTTAATTAACAAGAAAGGTGCAATTAAAAGTGGTAGAGTCAACACAAGAATAGTTTCCATGTGGAAGATGCTGTAAGTTACTTTACAGCCATCTTAATTCCCATGATACATTATTGATCATAATCTCCCTGGATTATAAAGACTCCAAAATCCCTTTCCCTTGAATTTTGTTGAAATAAAGAAGATGTTTGTGTCTTTTCAAAAAATACTCTTGGGCCTAGAAATGTAGATCAGTGGTAAGAGTGATGGCCTAGCATGTGTTAGGTCCTGGGTTCAATCCTCAGCACTATTTGAAAAAAAGTTGTTTTTTTTTTTTGGCCAGTCCTGGGCCTTGGACTCAGGGCCTGAGCACTGTCCCTGGCTTCTGTTTGCTCAAGGCTAGCACTCTGCCACTTGAGCCACAGCGCCACTTCTGGCCATTTTCTGTATATGTGGTGCTGGGGAATCAAACCCAGGGCCTCATGTATATGAGGCAGGCACTCTTGCCACTAGGCCAGATCCCCAGCCCCTGAAAAAAAGTTTTAAGAATACCTTTCAATTCAAAATTATCTTTTTGTCCTTTAAAACACGTGCATATAGGATAATCGTGTTGGATCAGAGTGACTTGTCAGACTGAATGGAACTGGACCATATTTGGATCCAACCCGACTTTGATCATCTTGGTTATGACATCCTTTCTTCTCTCAGCTGCTCAGTTACCATCAGGGCAGTCGTTCCAAGTTCTGCAACTCACATTTCAGCTGCACGGAAGACATAATGGTCGGACTCTGTCTGTGGGCAGCACATTTAACCATTTGTTCTCAGAGTTCTAAAAAGTACAAAGTGTTGTGTTCAGAATGTCTTTTGGTTTTAATGATGTGAAATTTTGAAAACTTTTAACTCTTGTTATGTAATAAAACATTTGCTTTTTAGTGTGCTTGCCTATTATACATGAAGCCCTGGGTTCGATTCCTCAATACCACATAAACAGAAAAGCGGAAAGTGGTGCTGTGGCTCAAGTGGTAGAGTGCTAGCCTTGAGCAAAAGCAGCTCAGGGACGATTCCCTAAGTTCAAGCCCCAGGACTGGCAAATTAAAAAAAAAGTTTACTTTTAATACTAAGTTAAGTACCAGTTGTGTAAGATTTATTTACGTATTTGAGTTTAGGAATCAGGGAGAGGAAGTGCCACCCAAAGATACTTCAGTGTCTAAGGTTCCGTAGCTTCTGCTACCATATTTCACCAGTCATCTTCTTTATAACAGAAATACCACCTTGGTGCCCTAGCTAGCATTGCTCCATTCCAGCTAGAAGCAGCCTAGTAGGAAATAAGAATAAAATCCTAGGGCTGGGAATATGGCCTACTGGCAAGAGTGCTTGCCTTGTGTACATGAAGCTGAAGCCCTGGGTTCAATTCCCCAGCACCACATATATAGAAAATGGCCAGAAGTGGCGCTGTGGCTCAAGTGGCAGAGTGCTAGCCTTGAGCAAAAGGAAGCCAGGGACAGTGCTCAGGCCCTGAGTTCAAGGCCCATGACTGGCAAAAAAAAAAAAAAAGAATAAAATTCTAAGCTATTTGAATGAACTCTTTAAGGGAACATCATCATCTCCATAGATTTTGGATTATGTATTGGCAGAATGAAATTGTGGTTAAGTCTAAGATCACAATATTTTTTCTAATTTGTCTTTCTGTGACTACTGGCCAGCTGCATATGTGCATTTTTATAGAACTTATGACCTTCATTACTTCTAGCTTAGGATCTTCATATATGAATAGAAACTGTCTTTTGGAATATATGTTTCTATACAATATTAGTCAGCTCAGATTTTTCTTCTGACTTGGTGAGTTAGTGGGTCTTGTGTTTGTGAAAACTGAATAGTTCCTGTTGTGGATGGTCATATTTGTAAATTTTAGCTTCCAGCACAGATAAAGGAGAAGGTACAGATATGTTTGGTTATCTTGAAGGGAACAGTTGCTTGCTATTGTAACTAGAGGAAAACAATCTGAAAACAGTTTATAAACAGTGCTATGTGTAAGCAACCTTGTATACTAATATTTATGATAAACAGTCTTCCTCTCAAATAACCTTAGCCTAATTTTGTATGTATGTGGTAGTATCAGGGCTTGAATTTAGGGCCTAATATTCTCAGCTTTTTCACTGATAGCTGGTGCTCTACTACTTGAACCATGCCTTCCATTCTGACATTTTGATGATTAATTGGAGATAAGAATCTCATGGATTTGTCTACCCAGGTTAGATTCAAACCAAGATCCTTATATCTCAGCCTCCTGAGTAGCTAGGATTACAGGCATGAGCCACCAGCGCTTGGCATCTTACTCAATGAGACAAAACCAACATGTATAAAAACATAAGGACAATAGCAGATATAAGTGTGATTTATGTTAGTATGACTTATCCATTCTTTTTCCTCTAATTACAATGGCAAAGAAATGTTTCCTCTAGGATACAGGTTCTACAGTAACTCCTACTGATAAGGATTGTAATCTATCTACCCTGTAGGGGTAGAGTAACATTCTTCTGCCGAGGGACATTTGACTTGAGATGTTAGCTGATATTGATGTTAATGTTACTATGAAAAAAAGCTCCTAACCTATCATTCTAGCTACTCAGGAGGCTGTGATCTGAGGATCATGATTTGAAGCCAGCCTGGGCAGGAAAGTCCCTGAGACACTTATCTCCAATTAATCACCCCCCCAAAAAACAACAACAACAACAACCTGGAAATGGAGCTGTGACTCAAGTGATAAGAACTCTTGAACACAAAAGCTCAGGGATAGTGCCTAGGCCCCCAAGTTCAAGCCCCAGGACTGTCACTGGGGGAAAACTTGATTTATTGAATTTCAAGTGTCACCTGCCATTGAGTTGTCAGGGTCAGACTATATAATTTTGTGGGCCTTATAGGTCCATAGGCCTGACATTACCCCACCCTTCACCTACAGAAAAGACACTATTGTGTGGCCAGTGACCATGAATTATTAGTATTTTTGGGAAAACATACTGACATTTAAACCAAGAGTTTCACATTTGATAGATAAGCACTCTACTGTTTGATCCTCACCTCTGTCCTTTTTGCCTTGGTTACTTTTTGTAATAGGGTTCCCCCCCCCCTTTTTTTTTTTTGCATGGGCTAGCTATACCAAGATCCTCTTGTTTTATGCTTCCCATTATACCTAGGATGGCAAACATATATCACCATGCCATGCTTTCTTTGTGCTGAGATGGGGTCTTGTGAACTTTTGTTCCCGCACAGGCCTGGAACCATAATCATCCTGGTTGAAGCTTTCCATATAGCTGAGATGGACAAATGTGTCATGATTGGTTGAGAATAGGATTTTGTAAACTTTTTGTTTAGGCTGGTCTTGCACCATAATCTAATCTCCATGTCCGAGTAGCTAGAATTAAAGATGTGAGCCACTGGTTCATGGCCATGTAAATATTAGATATTTTAAATGTTGATAGACATTACATATTGGCTATGGAGCAACTATTATGTGCCACGTGTTTTATATACATTGGTCCTTTTCTTGTACATGACAGTCTTCACTGCTTCTTTTGGGTGGTGCTATTCATACTTCTATCTCTCCCTTCCTATTAACACTTCATCTCCAACTTTACAGAGAAAATAGAAGCCATAAGGTAGAAATTAAGTCAGATACCCACCAACAAAACTACTGAGACCACATCTATGTAGAACAGAAGATATAGATGAAGCAGTCCCTGAGCTAGAGATAAAGCTCTTCTGCTTCTGTTCTTTTCACTTAACTTCCTGTTAACCTGAAGGCAGTGTCCTCCTTCCTGTCCTAGGCCAATCTTGTCTTCTGTCTGTTCAAGGTTTTCCTTCTTAGGTTAGTATCTCTCTTCTCAGTAGCTTCAACCCTTATTTTTATTAGCTTCTTTTCATAAGCATTAATACACTTGAATTTTTCCTTTAAAAAAGCATTCCCTGCTGGGCATGGTTGCTCATGCTTACAATCCCAGCTACTTGAGAGCCTGATGAGATCAGGAAGATCTCAGCTTGAGGTCAGCTCAGACAAAAGCTTAGTGAGACCCCATCTGGACACAGTGGCAGGTACCTGTCATCTCAGTTATGTGGGAAGCATAAATAGAAAGCCCTCACTTAGACCCTTTTCAAAAAATAATGAAAGCAAAAGGGGTTAGGGGAGTGGTCTGTATGTTTGAACCCCAGTACTGAAAAAAAGAAAAAAAAATCCCTCCATTATGTAGGCATGATGGGTATCTGTAATCCCAGTAGCCTGGAGTCTGAGGCAGGATTGTGAGTTGGAAGGCAGCCAAGCCAGCCTGGACTACAGAGCAAGACCTTGTATCAAACAAATAAAAAGTATTCCCTAGATCCTGACTCCCATTTACCTTTCCAACTACCCCATCTCCTCCTGTTACAGTTCTTGAAACAGTTATCTAAATGTGTTACCTTTTTTTAAAAAAATTGTGTTATCTTTAAAACATTGCCTCTTACTTTCTCTTCAAACTAGCAGGATCTAAGTTCGGTTCTTTTCATTCTCTAACTCTTCCTTAGGTCATGAGTCACTGAGAGCCACTCAGTGCTTGGAGTCCCATTGGCCCCATTGTTAATCATTCTCGCAGCCTATTTCCTTGGCTTCATTGATGTTATTCTCTGAGTCTTCTTCTATATCACTACTTCTTCATGATCTCCCTTTAGCAGCTGCATCTCTGTCTTGTCTAATTCAAGTTCTCCTAAATAACAGTTCATCCCTGTAGCTTTAGTTAGCATTATTCTAACCATTCTACAACTGCATTCTGAGTCTGGGACCACACCTCTCCTCTGACCCTATGCATATATTACATTTCTCAGGTTTCTTACTGACATGTCCAATACAGAACTCACAGTCATAATCTTATTCACCTTCTGATATTCAGTGGTATTACATTCCAGCTACCCATGCAAACCAGAAACTAGGAACCATTCCTGACATTCCCAGGCTTTTATTCTTTACATTAAAAGCTCAGTCATTAAGACTTTTTTTTTTTAAAAAATTGGGCACCAGAGGCTCACACCTATAACCCTGGCTACTCATATGGCTGAGATCCGAAGATCATAGCTGAAAGCCAACCTAGGAAGGAAAATAATGTGATATTCTTAGGTTCAGTTAACCAGCAAAAAGCTGGAAATTGCTGGGTACTGGTGGTTCATGCCTGTAACCTCACTACTCAGGAGATCTTCAGATCTCCTGATTTGAAGCCAGCCCAGGCAAGAATGTCCATGAGACTCTTATCTCTAATTAACTACCAGAAAACCAGAGGTGAACTTGTGGTTCAAAGTGGTAGAGCACTATCCTTGAGCAAAAAAGCTCAGGATAGTACTCAGGCCCTGAGTTCAAGCCCCATGTACAACTTTAAAAAAAAGGCTGAAAGTAGAGCTATGGTTCAAATTACAGACCATCAGACTTTATTGAAAAAGCCAAGGGACAGTGCCTAGGCCATGAGTTCAAGCCTTCGGACTGATACACTTATTTCACCAAATTATATGTTCCTTATTCCTATTCTTTCCAGTTCTGTTGTCACTGCTCACTTAGGCCACTAGTAACTCTTAACCTGAACCACTGCAACAATTTCCTCATCTCACATGACCTCTTCCATTGCATCCCATATTTCCCAAACATTTTTGAATGATTCCTATACGCAAGGCACTGCTCTGTGACGGAGCAAAGCACAGGCCTTACTGTGCTGAAGTTTCACAAGTCACTCAATGAACAACTGGTAGTAGCAAGGAATTCTGCAAAGACAATGTGATGGTACATGCATACAAGGGAGGCATCTTAACAGTATTCAAAGGAAGCTACTCTGAAGAAATGACCTTTGAGCAGTTTTGCTTGGAATCATGGAAAGGAACCAGTCTTGTGTCTTTGGGATGAGCATCCCAACCAGCCAGTACAGAATCCCTATGGGAAACCCTGACCTGGAGCAGTGAAAGGTCAGTGTGGTGGGGCAGGTGAAGTTGTTGGGAAGCTGTGGTGAAGTAAAAGGGAGGATGGAGACTGAGCAAGGGGATGATAGGCCATGGCAAAGCATGGGAATACAGGGAAGGTGGGTTCAAATTGAGGGAAGAGTAGAGTGAGGCTAATTTACATTTTAAAAAATATTTCTTTAGTACGCTTAATTTTCCCCCCACATATATATGTTTTTTCTCTTTTTCCAGTACTGAGATTTGTGCAAGTGTGTGTGTGCATGCGCATGGATGTATATTGGTCCTGAGCCAGGAACTTAGGGCCTGAGTGCTATCCCTAAGCTTTTTTGCTCAAGGCTAGTGCTCTACTACTTGAGCCACAGTTTCACTTCTGGCTTTTTAGTGGTTAATTGTAGATAAGAATCTCATAGACCTTCCTGCCCTGGCTGGCTTGGAACAGTGACCCGCAGCCCTTAGTCTCCTGAATAGCTAGGATTACAGGTGTGAACCACCAGCATCAGCTTAGAAGTACTGGGAGTTGAACTCAGCCTTGCACTTTGGCAGGCATTTCACCACTTAAGCCGTGCCCAGCTCCATAAAGATCTTTTTAACATGCAAAAAACTCACTTCATTTCCTTTTTCAGATCTTTGCACATGCTCTTAGATCTACTGGATTTTTCTCAGTTCTTTTAATATATCTTGGCATATAGTGCCAGAATGCTTTTCTTCTTCCACTAGCTACCTTGTTATTTTGTTCTCAATTCCTCAGGGAGTCTTTCCCTGAGCCGCCAGCTATGAGGACTCTGTAAGATTGTCTCATGGAACCCTGTCTGCCCCCCCAAGGTCATGTCGGGGTTGCTCACTGAGGTAGCATGTTAGACACTCAGTATTTGCTGAGTAAAGTCCCAACTCCCTTCTGTAGTGGGGTTTGAACTCAGAGCCTTGTGCTTGCTAGACAGGAATTCTACCACTTGAGCCACACTGCCAGACTTGAGCAATTTTTTGGTGTGTATATTTGCCAGTACTCAAACTTGTACTCAGGGCTTCATACTCAGCTTTCTTGTTCATGGCTGGGGCTCTGCCACTTGAGCCATGCCTCCAGTCTGGCATTTTGTTGGAGATGGAGTCTCTTAGACTTCTGCCAAAGCTGGCTTGCTTTAAACAGCCTCCTGAGTAGGATTATAGGTGTGAACTTCTGGCACCTGGCTTTTGAGAATTTTTCAATGTTGACACCAGTGAAAATTAGCTGTTATTTTCCCTTGTAGAAGAGGTGACTACTTAAAGCCAGTTCTGTGGTTCTCAGGTCCAACTGGAACAAACATACTCACACACTTCAGAAGACACTGAAGCCTTTCTTAAAGCCTTAGTGCAAGAGTGCTCTTAATAAAGTTTAAAGATTATGGAAAAGGAGCCTGGGAATATGGCCTAGTGGCAAGAGTGCTTGCCTGGTATATTTGAAGCCTTGGGTTCGGTTCCCCAGCACCACATATACAGAAAATGGCCAGAAGTGGCGCTGTGGCTCAAGTGCAGAGTGCCAGCCTTGAGCAAAAGCCAGGGACAGTGCTCAGGCCCTGAGTCCAAAGCCCAAGACTGGCAAAAAAAAAAAAAAAAGGGTTATGGAACGGGAATGAGCTAACTTCAGGTTAAAAACCCATCCTCCTCTCCTCATCTGTTCTCTGGGTTTAGTGCCAAGTTTTTGGAACACAGTTGGTAAGTTGTATGTCTGAAAGACAATAGAAGGAGCCTGTAAAAGGAAGACAACGGTAGCACAATCTTTCTTATCCAGAGTGGTCATCCAAACTGGAAAATCACTCATAAAATCAAGAAGGAAAAAACCCCACAAGGCTAAGTGTAGCGGCGCATGCCTCTAATCACAGGATTTTGGAGTCTGGGGCAGAAGAATGAGTTTTTTTTTTGTTTTGTTTTTTGGCCAGTCCTGGGCCTTGAACCTCAGGGCCTGAGCACTGTCTCTGGCTTCTTTTTGCTCAAGGCTAGCACTCTGCCACTTGAGCCACAGCGCCACTTCTGGCCGTTTTCTGTATATGTGGTGCTGGGGAATCGAACCCAGGGCCTCATGTATACGAGGCAAGCTCTCTTGCCACTAGGCCATATCCCCAGATATGTGATATCCCCAAGAATAAGTGAGTTTAAAATAGTGTGGGCTATGGGGCTGAGAATGTGGTAGAGTGCTTGCCTCACATGCATGAAGCCTTGGTTCAATTCCTCAGTACCACATAAACAGAAAAAGTCAGAAGTGGCGCTGTGGCTCAAGTGATAGAGTGCTAGCCTTGAGCAAAAGAAGCTCAGGGACAGTGCCCAGGCTCTGAGTTCAAGCCCCAGGACTGGGAAAAAATAGCACTGGCTACTTTATGGAGATGCTGGTTGAACTGTTAGGAAAGGATTATGAGAAGGACATGGGCTACGTCATACCCACGTACCAGGCACTGGTTTCTAGATCAAAATGAAGACATGAGTCAAAGTAGAATAGCTAGTCATTTATGATCAAAATCAATACTGCAAATCCCTTTTATGATATACCATGCTCCTAAAGAAAATGAGAATTGAGTTATTTAGAGTTTACATCAAAGCCAACCAAATTGTTCAGGATTCCTGGAAAAGGCTGTAGCTTTCAACTTGTTCACAGTAGTTTCAAATAAGATTGGGGCAACTGTCTATAATACAGGTGCCTTATGAAATCTGAGGCTACCACTTTGATTGGCTTGAGCAGCTTTGCCTTCATAGGTTCTTCTGGATTAGTCCCTGAAAATACCTAGGTCTTGGGGAGAGTAAGGAAGGCTCTGTAAGCAGGCCTTCCCTACATAACAAGGAAATTTTCCCTTAAGAACTTGGCCAAAGGCTTGTTAGTGTCAAGTCCAGAAACAGTCCAGTTTCCTTTTGTGCATTGCTTGGATTTGTTTGAAGAACTGAGGGTATACAACAGGATGTTTAATAGGAAGCTCTTTCCTTTATGACATCATCAGACAGAGGTAGCTTAGGGAACTGTTCGAGACACTCTTAGAACAACAGCCACTTTTGTGGGAGCCCAAGAACAGCAGCTTAAAAAAAATGAGGATAAATAGTCTGGTTTCATTAGGATCCTGAAGACAATTCAGTTGATAAAATATGGCATCTACCCAGAAGGGTTCAATCTATCAGATAGCCAGGACAAGTAGAACTGGGTCCAAGGTAGCAGTTCCAGCATATAGAGGGACTGAGAATACCATCTCCCCTCCACGGGGACATGGGTACATTAACTCCTCAAGCCAGCAAAGTGCTGCTGTCTCTCTGAGCCCTACTCCCCACCGAAGATCAGAAGCGTTTCCCACCACTGCCCACTCAGCATCTGAATATCTTCGATCTCTGTCAGTGCAGTCGGGGCCTGGCTTATATATGTCATCCCAGAAGGTGATGGAGACACGACCAAGAACAGAGCCACCCCGCCATTCCTCTCCTCATCGAAAGGTATCAGCTTTCCATTCCTTGAACACTCATCGGAATGTTAGTCCAGTCAGAGAGGAAGCAATACGAAGTGTCGACAGCAAGCCAGGGCGTGAGATTGGCCATCGTGCCTCATCCCCAGATGCCAAAACTCCCCGTCGCTTGAGTTTCATAGATGAAAAGGAAAGCTTGCAGTTACAAAACTTAGAAGAAGAGGAGCCACCCTCCAAGGTCCAGAACCCCCAAGGGGTCCGAGTTCCTCGTAGGATTTCAGCTCATCCAAAGGATGAAGCAGTACAAACAGATCCCATCCGAAAGATTTCCAATATTAGTGAGGCCAAATCTCCAAGGACTCTCTATAGTGGTGGTGCCAGGGTCTCTGCAGACCACCGGGCAGTCCTGAGGCGGACCACTGTCCAAGAGCCAGAAATGGGTCCTAGCAACCTCGTTCTTCCTGAACCAAAAGCCTCCATCAAAAATACAAAATTGGCACCAGCCCTCAAACTCTCTGTCCTTAGAGACTTACCTAGTGGACATCGAGTTCCTGTACGTTCAGAGGTGGAGCCTCTTCAAAAGCATTATGTCTGCACTGAGACCAAACCCCCCCCAAAGATTATAATATCATCAGAGGTAGAGGCCAATGTGAAGTCCCTCAAACGAGACAGTGAGATCGGCCGCAGGGTTACCATCTCCCCAGTGGAATACTCAGCTCAGTCAGCTCACCGGTTGTCAACTCGAGTGTCTGAAGTTCCCCACAAATCTCCTATATACTCAGAACCTCCCTCGAAGCCTTCCACCCAAGCAGAACTGGAACTGACCCCTCGGCCCTTACCCCCTCGGTCCTTACCTAGGTATGGGCCTGACTGCTCATGGTGGGCCTTACTGAATCGTGAAGCTGAAGTGCCCCAAAGTCGCCCAGTCACACCTGAGTGTGAGCCTAAGTCCCCTCCTCCCCTAGACCCCATGTCCTTTTATGAAATGGACTCAAACCTTTTCTGTGAAGACTTGATGTTCCAGAGAGAGAAAGTGTGCACACCACCACCACCGCCCCCACCCCCACCCCCACCACCAAAGGAGTGTCCAAGCCGGCTATCATGGAAGGAAGTCCCTCATGTCCTCAAGCACGCCAGCAAACAACTCATTCAAGGGTTTAATGCTTTCTTCCTGGGTATGTGTAGAAGCAGCCTGTTCAGGGATAGCCCCAAGTTAGTGAGGTGGGGGGGTTGGGGTAGCAAAAAAGGCCCTTTTTTTTGGCCAGTCCTGGGGCTTGGACTCAGGGCCTGAGCACTGTTCCCTGGCTTCTTTTTGCTCAAGGCTAGCACTCTGCCACTTGAGCCACAGCGCCACTTCTGGCCGATTTCTATATATGTGGTGCTGGGGAATCGAACCCAGGGCTTCATGTATACAAGGCAGGCTCTCTTGCCACTAGGCCATATTCCCAGCCCAAGGCCCTTCTTTATTCTGGGCCCGAGGGCTATTCTGTTTCCAGTACCAAAGCTTTGAGCTCAATGTACCGTACCTTTCCTACCAGCCTCGCTGAGCACCAAGCTAATGCTATCAATGACAGTGCTTGGACTAGCAGCAGGCACTGACTCTTCCAAGAGACACTGCTACATGTTACTTCAGTGTGAGGTAGTAGAGTGGTTTGCAGGGTTATAACTTGCTTTCTGAGAGTGGAGATGAAGAATTAGGCCGGATGGTAAGGACTGTTGAGAAGGATAAGGGTCTCAAGCACATACTCTGGCATCAAAATAGAATAGGTGAGATATCGATGAGCTGGGGCCTGGCCAGGAGAAAGCTAGACTTAACAGCAGCACAGAGGGTGGGTAGAAAGAAAAAAGCAGGAGGTGAGCATGTGATTTGGGGTCCTAGGTTAGAGAAGCTTCTGGGAAGGATTAGGATAGAGGGCACCTCTCGGGAGACATATAGAGCTAGAAAGCAAGATGTAAGTAGTGGAAGGAGGGGTGTCATATCACAGGCAAGAAAAAATAATCTTGTTGTTACTTTCAGATGTCTCTGAGGAAATGCAAAATCGAATTCTCTGGTGGCTAAAAGGTCTGTGCTTTTCCTTCTTGTGGGTCCATGGTGACTGGAGGGTTAAAAGATAGGAAGCCGAATAAGAGGGCGGTCTTTTTGGAAAACACAAGCAGTGATTTGAAACAGAAAGAGCAGAGGCACTTCTCTTGCCTAAAATGTTACCATTAAAGTCATCCTTCTGAGGACTGGTATCTTTAAATGCAAGAAATGAAATCCTGAGGTTGAAACACTCCAAAGCCATCTGACAACACTGGATGGTGAGCCCAAGTCCTGTCCTAGACGCTGTAGTGTCCTTTCATGAATTGCACTAAAACCTTTTGTGAGGACCTGAAGTTCCAGTGAGAGAAGACAAGGACACCACCACATCAAAGGAGTCTCTAAGCTGAGAACCACTAAAGGAAGCACCTCAGGCACTTTCACTTTGGTGAATGTGTGTGTATGTCTTGATTATAGTGAATATATATATGCATATACACACATCTATGTGCGTGTGTGTATATCCATACATCCATCCGTCTGTCTGTCTAATTCACCAAAGCAAGCTACCTGCTTCACAGTCTGGCCCAAAGCTGACTCCACATTAATTCAAGTTGGGGAATCTTCTCAGGTGTCTCTCTGCCTCTCTGGCTTCTCAGAACCCTTTGACCTTGGGATACTTTTAAGGGCTGCTGCTCAGGTAAGATCTCCAGGGATGTCTAGGCTTCCTCCTCGAGGCCACCAGTGTGTCTTAATGTCAACTTCTGAATATTTAAAGACATTTACTTAGGACTTCATTATCCCCTGCTTCCGTCTTACTCTTGGCCACTCTTGGCAGAGGAGAGGAGGGGATGAGACCTCACAGAGTGAATTTTGGCAGCAGGGAGTTCTTGCTGTTAGTACTAAAGCCCCAAATAAGCCCCAGTCCAATGAATATGGCAGAGGCCAAGGCTTTGGATGAAGTTCCTAGGGAGGAAAAAGCCCTGAGAATGCAGTTCAGTCCTAAATCACCCCATTTGAAGGGGCCAACCAGCACAAGCCCTCCAAATGATGGACAGCAAAGACAGAGAAGTGTATCCCCCTCCCCTCCAAGACAGAAAAGTTCTGTAAAGTAGGAGTGTAATAAAGTATGGATTCTGGAATTGTATTATAGCTGGTCCACTATTTGCCAACTATGGCCTTAGGTAGATTACCTCTCCAAGTGTCAGTTTCCCCATCTATTATATGAAAATAATAACTTCATCCTCTTAGGTTCCTGTGAGGATTACCCAAACTATTACATGTAGCACAGTGAGCACTCAGTAATTGCTGTTGTTATTTAGACCACTTGTACTAGGAAGGGATTTGGGCTAGTTTATGCCCATATCTGCTGGGCATCTTTAAAATAATATTTTCTCCCTCCCCTCTTTTTGGCACTCTCTGGATTCCATCTGCTGCTCCCCGGGAATGCCTGGATTCTATGCTATGACAGATGAGGAGGTAAGAATGCCCGTAAGAAATTACTTCTAGCCTTCTTGTGCCCCACTCACCAATCTGAGTCTCACCCCTGATTCTGGTGGAAGAGGGTGTGAAGGGGAACAGATCTGGCTCCCCGTGGCTGGGTAGGTTGTTGCTCATTGTACCAGGATGCCTGTGTTGCATTTGCCAAGCTGGGTGCCTGTGGCACCCTCAAAGGAGATTTGCACAAACATGCTATATGAGCTAGTTGCAACCCTGGAGAAAAGAATACAGACATTGGCAGGTGATGGGAAGACAGGGCAGCCATTTTGGATCAGTTCCCAATCCTCCTCCCCCCTGGGGCACTCTAGAAAGGGGTTGCCTTTCTGGGTTACACACTATTTGGGTCCTCAACTTGGAAAAGCATAAGGTGGCCTCTGCTCTTGGCAGCTCTGTGTCCTAAATTTGGCAGTGTCCTGATTTCACAGTGCATTTATTGTTCCCATAAGTATTTTGGCTCTTCTTGGCCCATGTTTGATAAAATGAAAGTTCTTCCTGTTTCCATTCTTTCTCTTAACATATTATTCTCTTACTCAAAACCTAACAATAGTTTCTAATGGATTCCCTCCATGGCTAACCAGCCCAGGATGAATAAGTTGACTACAGATGGAAAACAAATAAGTGGGGGGACAGCCTGAGCTCAGATAACAGAACAGCTGAAGGGGAGGTGTCTACCCCCTCTGCCCTGAGTTCTTACCCAGCTTCAGGCTCAGAGCTTGGCTGTAGGAAGGAGTAGCCCCTTTTAGAGATTATCTCCATGCAAAACAGTAAGTTCCCTCCCTCCCTTCCTCCTTTCCTTCCTTTTTTCCTCCCTCCCTCCCTCTTTCCCTCCCTCCCTCCCTCCCTCCTCCCTCCCATTCCTTTCCTCACTCCTTCCTCACTTCCTTCCTTTCCATTGATAATTTTTGTTCAAATGTCTGGCACTCTGCTAGGTACTTTGGGAGGAAGCTTCAACACACACACACACACACACACACACACACTTTGACCTTGCAAAACTGGCCATCTAGATGAAGAGATAAGACCTGGGCAGGAAACATTTAAACAACATGCAGTAGTCTGTGGTCAAATGTCAAAATAGAAGAGACTGAATAAATGTTCTTGGAGGGTTATAGCATCAGCAGGAGGTGAGTAGGGGGTCTGGGTTGTACCCTCTTTCCCAAAGCTATGGAGAGATGTCCTAACAGCTGACTTCTTGTTCATCCTTTAATACAAATCTATACCTTTTGGAAGGAGTGTTACTTCCCTTTGTGCAAGATTTGATGTGTGTGACTGAGTAGGCTCCTCCCTGTCCTCCCCCCATCTTCACCCCCTTTTTCTGTGCATCTTGTTTTAGTTTAGGAAGTCAAAAGCCTTGGCAGCAGAATGACTTCTTCCCAAAATAGCTCTTATCCTGTCTGGATAATTACAGCTCTCCAGCCCTGTTCAGCAGCAGAGCTGCTCTCAGAAGCTGGAAGACAAGGCTCCCAGGCAGCTGGGCTTCTTGTCTTCTCTGGATCTCTGGAGCCAGGGTAGCATGGAGATGATTCAGGTAGTCTCCCTGAAAAACATGACAGAGATAAACTTTGCCAGCCTGTCCTTCAGGCTGCACGACCCACAGGCAGTTCCGACATGGAGACTGTGATATGGGACTACAAGGCCTCTGATTCCTCTGATCTGGGCATGGGTTGACCATAGCATCCTGTCCCTGATTTTGTTCCTAGCAGGAATTCTCTGGTGGCCCAGCCCCAGTGCCTGGCTTGTAGAAAGCAGCCGTGGGTGCTAGCCTTGAGCGGGAAGAAGCCAGGGACAGTGCTCAGTCCCTGAGTCCAAGGCCCAGGACTGGCCAAAAAAAAAAAAAGAAAGAAAGCAGCGTGGTTGAGCTTCACAAAGCTCCTCTGGGTCCATTGCTGAGAATGGTGCCTGACTTAATCCAGGTCTTTCTCAGTTCCCTCGCAAATAGCCCCTCAAGGTCCTTTCATCCTTGCGGGGGAGTGAGGGCAGACAGATGCTTCTCAACTTTGGATTGGGTAGTTAGAAACTAGAATCTCCCTAGAGGTACTCAACTGAGGAACCATTTCCGAAGTGGGGGATGGGGTGTATTAGCAGAAACTCAATGGGAAGGGCTTTAAAGGTGCTTGGTAGGGAAAGGCCTGCCTTCTCACTCAATCCTGGGCAGTTTTTGAAATGAAGTACTTCTTCATGGCTGAGACCACAACCTCTGTCTGATGGACAAAACTTCCCAAGGCCCAAGATCCTGTGTTGTATTTTCCAGGGCATCCGACCTCCTCACCCTTGCATGTGACTTCTTAGGCTGTCAGAGGATGAAGTGGTTTCCTCTTTGCTATGTCCATCAATTATGCAAGAAGCCAACTATAAAATAGGGCAGGAATCAGAGGACGCCATTTCAATGGTACCTGAAGCAGACTTCAGATCTTAAGGAGAACTTTGTTATTTGACCCACAAGGGACAAGGACGGTCTGCCTTCAGTTGGCTTCTGAACCCTAGAGAAGTTGTTTCCCCCCGCCCCCCTCCTGGGCACTTTGATTCCAAAGAAAAACCCAAAGTGTCTGAGGAAACTGGGAAGTGTGTGCATTCATGGGTATGGTAACAGGATCCTAAGAAGGATGTGGGCCATCTGAAAGGAACCCTAGAAACTGTCTTTGCCATTCCTCCTGTGCAGAACTGTTGGAAGAACAGAGCAAAATGACTGAAAGAGGGGTAGAACAATTTAGGAGGTGTCATAGCAGCTTGCCACCCCCTCCCCCCATGTCATATCTTCTTAGGAAACAAACCTTGCCCTGTCAGAGGGCACCTTGTTCATCTCAAGCCACCATGGACAGCCCATTCCGGGGCAGGATGGAAAGCTGGTGACCCGAGGCCATGACTTGCTGATTTGGACTCAGACCAACTCACCTAGTTTAGCAGTGAAGGTCCTGCTTTTCAAGAACTCTCTAGTCCTGGAGAAACAAGGACAGTTAGTCACCAAGGACAAGCTGTGGGGTGATGAGCCCTTAGAAGCACAGTGCAGAGGGATGAATGGCTGTGTTGACTGGGGCCTGGGCAGGTTCCTCCTCCTGCCTAGGAGAGGGCAGGGAAACGTGACTCCTTTGGGACTTGTCGTGGAACTGAGGCCAGCTTCCCATCGTTTTTTGGGTTGTTGTTTTTTTTTTTTTGCTCTGCCCAGAATGACCTCACAGAAGGAGGAACTTGCCATGTCTGGTGTATTTTCGGAAGGTACCGGGTTGCTTGACTGAAACGTGTCTCTGACATAGTATTTTTCTGACAATGCACTTTTTTGTTGTGGTGGTGGTGAGGTCTTATTTGCTTGTTTTGTTGACAGGGTTTTGCTACATAATCCAGGCTGGCCCTCAAATTCAGTCTCCTTATGCCTTAATTTGGAGTGCTGTGATTAGAGATGTGTGGCATCATATCCAGCTCTGTCAGAATACTGGTTGGTGTGTGAAACAGTGAGAAGGACAGTAGGCCTACATGGGTTAGGGAGGTTGGCTTCAGAGTGCAGGGCAGGGTTGAGAAAGAAAATCTGTAACCCAAAAGTCACCCTGACAGCTGCTCAACTAGAAGGCTATCCTGAACAGCAGCAAAGGCCATGTCCCTTCACCCTCCTCTGCTCAGCTGCTTTTGGCTCAGCTGCTGTGAGGGGAGCAGCAAGACAGCTGCACCTTGGGGGCCAAATGAAGGCCTGGAGGAGGGGAACAGAATGTGAGTAATGTCTCCCAGTTCCTGAGCGAAGTCCAGGCTAGGCTCTGGGGACCTGGGCCAGTCAGTCTATTCTTTGGTACAACGCCACAGGCAAGTGATATAGCTCTAAGGAGTCTATGTGGTGACTGTTTTGGGGACTTCCCATTAGTAAAACTGAGATCAAGACATGCTTTCTAGAAGAGGAGTGGTGTCTAGCTGGAAAAATTTACTCTACAGGTGGCAGCAGCATGGTCATTTCCATGTCAGTGTAGTCTAAAGCATTACTCTGATATTTTCTCTGCTCCTATCTGTCACACCCAATATATAGGCACACTCCTAATCCTTCAGAGGGAAGGCATTTGAAAATAGTCACAATTGACAGTAGCAGGCTTAGTACTGATTGTTTTCCCATTTGCAGAGGTAATAGCCACCATTCATTTTTAGTGGTTATACCATGTGAAGTATGCTACTGAATCATTATAGCAATCTATGGGATGGACTTTTTCCTCCCAGTTCACTGATGACAAAACTGAAGCTCCTGGGGCTAGGAATATGGCCTAGTGGTAAAGTGCTTGCCTCATATACATGAAGCCCTGGGTTCAACTCCTCAGCACCACATATATAGAAAAAAGCTGGAAGTGGAGCTGTGGCTCAAGAGGTAGAGTGCTAGCCTTGAGCAAAAAGAAGCCAGGGACAGTGCTCAGGCCCTGAGTCCAAGCCCCAGGACTGGCAACAAAAACAAAACAAACACACAAAAAAACCCTGAAGCTCCAAACTGGGAACACTTTAAGGAGCATCCTGCCTCAGGGATGCTATTAGGTGGTACAGAAATCCTGCTGCTGCTGCCACATACTCCTCTAACTTCTCAATATTTCATTAATGTCAGGGATTGCAAAGGGAAAGCTTTTAGTAGGAGTAACATGCATACCTTTGTCTATGAATAATGAGGCTGGAAGGTGGATGTGAACTTGAATGCAGCCAGAATGAAGGGCAGTGATGGGTCACTGAAGACCAGAGCCTCAAGGCCTGTCTGTGCTCTCAAATCAGAACGGAAAACTGATCAATGCTTCCTTCCAGTCATTGCGCATTGATCAGCCGACTCCTGGGGGCAGTGACTTATCATCCATCACATCACATGCTCACATGTTCCCTGAACTGAAGTGATCAGAGGTTAAAATAGAAGATGCATTCCTGCCCTTGAAGGGCTCATGGTTAATTTGGGAGAGACAAAAGTATGCAGATGGGTCGCTTGAAAGAGTTTGGACATCCAAGGACAAAGTAAAGTCCAATAAAGGGAATCAGCAAAACTTAGAACATGGAGGAAGAACTAAGAGGGTGAGAGCCAGGGGACACAGATTTTTGACTCAAAATGATGATGACCTTAGTCACTCCATCTCCCAAAGATTGAAGGGTAGTTGTTAGAGTCAGTTATTTTGTTTTTGTTTTTGCCATGGAAGGCATTAGAACAAGAGGCTGGCAAGGCAGACATCATATAGGTAGTCACATTTACAGACAGGAAAGCTACTGTGGCCCTGTCTTGCTCAGAGAGGGGCTTCAAAAGACCTTCCCTATCAGAATGGCTGGCTTCTGCCACGTCTTTTTTTCTTATTTATTTGTTTATTGTGTCAGTCCTGGGGTTTGAACTCAAGGCCTGGGCACTCTCCCTGAGCTTTTGTGCTCAAGGCTAGCCCTCTACTACTTGAGCCACAGCACCACTTCTGGCTATTAGTTAATTGGAGATAAAAGTCTCCTGGACAGGATTTCCTGCCAGGGATGGCATTGGACTGCAATCTTCAAATCTCAGCCTCCTAAGTAGCGAAGATTACAAGTTCCAGCTACCGATGCCCTGCAGCCCTGCCAACTCTGAAGCCATGCAGTAGGTGCCAGGAAACAAATGTCCTCCATTGTTGTCCACACCTCACGTGCCCCCAGGCACATGGAACATGAGGCATAAGCTGGGGGGGAAAGTGGTTTTAAATAAAGTATTTGGGTTTCTGGACTCTGCACAGACCTGGTTGGACAGAGTGACTTCAATTTCCTTGGAAGGCCCCATCCTAGAGATGGCCCTTTGCTTCCACCAGGGCTCCCTGACTATATATCCTCAGTGACTCATCTACTTCTAGAGGAAGAAAGGCAAAACGACTTCTTGCTTCACTTAAGAGAAACAGATACTTTGAGGCAATCATGGCCTTTGCTAGCATTGCAGATCTAAAATCCTGATTTCCTGGCATAATGATTCCTTATTCTTAGTTTGGAACCTAGACTCATGCTTGGCACAAGCACACTTTCTTCACTAAGCTTCTGTGCCATACAACCTTCACCTGTGGATGGGCAACAAAGATCTAGTGAGGAGAACAAGATGATTTTTGCATTCAGACCACGGCTTGACCTAAGTGGAGGAGTTAGGAGTCAGGCACGGAGCTGTGGTTGCTGATCTGAGTTTCCCAGAGGAGTAATCCTCTGTGCCAAGCTAAGCATCCACCCTCCAGATGCTTGGCTTCCCACTCTAGTGGTGCCAAGGAAGTTGTTTTCTAGTCAAAGACAGCAATGCATGGTAGGATGTTGAATTTCAAGGGTAAGCCAGAGCTCCAAATGCTGAGGGCTAAGGCAAATTTGGCCAGGCCACCTGTCAGCTGAAGATGAAGAGTACACCATCATCAGTGATTTATTTAAGGATTGCTGTATCTCAACTCTGCCAACCAGGTATGGGATCCTACCTCTGTCAACACAGAAGAAGAGAGCTGGAGTTGTGGGGAGCCCAGCCTCCTTCAGTGAGGGAAAGAGGGTCCCAGGAAGAGCAAGGGACTTTCAGGCAGCTAATAGTCAAAGTTGGCATGGGATTTCTGCTAAAGCCAAGTTCTCTTACAGCCATTTAAATGCTACAGAGTTAGCATATAGGACTTACACAGATGGAATGAAACAGTCTTCAGCTTTTGTCTCAGCTATCATGCTTCATATTGGGTCTATAGGCCAGTAGTTAGTTAGGGACTAGACTCCATCAAAACCCTGAGACACTTGGCTTAGAGCTGAGTTCTAAGACCTAAGGAACTTCTCTCAAGGCAAGATGGTACCAACTCTCATCAGAATGTACAAGGGCTTTCTGGAGCCTGAACAGTAGGTGCCAGAGAAGAGCCTGAGATTCCAGCCACAGCTGAGGGTAAGCTAGCCAAGCTGCCTTCTGAGATGTTTCTGTGTCCACACTTGGAACACAGCTGGGGCTGAGGGGAGGAGGGATGTTATGGTAGAGGGAAAACAAGGCTTTGTTGTGGAGCCTGACTTCTTTGACACAGGTTTTCTCCCCACCCCAAGCCACATGTCTGCTGACTAGAAGCATCCAAGAGGCATTCTTGAGTGTGCCTAAGTACTAGCTGCATGGGGCTTTGGGCAGTGGACCTTGTATAGCCTCACTGTCTTACTGTCTGATAGCAGTAGCAGCTGCTGTTTCTGCAGACTTCCAACAACTTTTTTTTTTCCTTGTATGTCTACTTTTCTGATGACAGTTTCAGATCTCCTGGTCTAAAACAGACAGGCCTATCCCTGGGGCCTTTCCACATCAGGATCCATCTACACTTCTGAGGTTCCTTCTCATTAGAACCAAGCTGCAGGCCCCAATCCTATGCCTACAAGGCTTCTCCTTTCTTTATTGACCATCTTTTCCTTGGTGCCTTCTGTTGCTGTTTCCCTGTTCTACCTTCCTCCAAGACCTATAGAAGCAGACAGAATTTCCTCTTTCCCTACTGCATCTATTTTTTGAATGCCAAAAGGAAACTTAGAAAGCATCTATTTAATTCCCCTCCTTTTTGGGGGTGGAAAGTGAGATTCTGAAAGTTGCCCAAAGTCACCCAACTGGAAAAGTCTCTCCTCAACTTGTTGCTACTTCTACTCATAGAGAAGACCATACCCATGCAGTTCAGTCTTGCCAAGAATATATTCAGACAGAGGTCAGAGAGCCTGCCCTAGGAAGAGGGTTTTGGAGGTTAGAGAGGGACATGCTTCTGAAACTTCCATAGGAGCCTAACTAGTTCAGACTGGACTTAGGAAATCCCTTACCAACTCCCCCATCTCCAGGCATCTACCTTCCCCTTGCTGCTGCCCAGACCTTTCTCAGCTCTGAATGCTTTTAAAGCTGTAGGGGCACCTGTCCCACAACATGTCACCTGCTTGACAGAGGACAAATGGCCCAGCTGGGGAGGGTCATGGGGGGGATGGACTCTCCAACCCCCCCCCCTCCACCGTCCTCAGCCCTGGACAAGCCTCACCCACCCTCTTAAAGTCACTCAGCCTTTCCTGCTCACCCTTCCAGCAGATGATCCGTGGATAGTTTATGCAGCAAATCCTCTTTAATCTTTAATCTAGGGTCCTGCACAAAGGGAACCTGCCGCTAACCTGTGTCTTTTCTACAGCTTGGATGGAAGTGGGGAATGTCTGGCATTCCCCTTTGGGAGGTAGGGTAGGGGGTATGGTTAATCAGTAACTTGGACATCAGTCAGCTCATTTCCCTAAAACCTTGCTTGAATCTGGGGTGGGGGGGGGTAACTAATGGTTTCTTTTCCAACTCCTGCAGCAACTCCCTCTGTCATCCCTACCCCCAAAGGCATTTCCTGGGGATGCCGTTCTTTTATTCCCCCCGCGGTGCTGCACTTCCTGAAGAAGACCATTCTTCAGACGTTAAGTAAGGAGGAACCAGGAATCCAGCACAGCCCAAGGACGAGGAGCTGAGCCTCGCTCCCTAGCCCAGCCTCCTTTCCCCATCGGGTCCCTGTCCACACCCACCAGGGCCAAGGTGTAGGCCCCGCCCCGGAGCCGGAGAGCCCCGCCCCGGCCCCGCCCCTCGCGGTCCGCACTCGGGGAGGCGGGCGGGGGCCGGCGGTGCAGCGAGGTCGGCGCGCAGCTCCCGCAGCGGGTCGCTCGGGCGCTGTCCAGGCGGAGCCGGCCCGGCACGGGCTGCAGCCATGGTAAGGCGGGCGGGCCCAGGGCAAGGCCGGGCAAGGCCGGGCAGGGCCCACCACTCCCCGGCGTCTGCGATGCCGCAGCCCTGGGCTGTGCGGGGCGGGAGGCGTTGACGCCAGCCCCGGGCTCGTCTCCCGCAGGCAGCTGCTGCCGCTGCGTCGCCTCTCCGCAAGTTTCTACCTCGGAGCCCCACAGCTCGGAGCGGGCCTGGACCCCCGGGGTTTGCCCGCGGTCCTGGCCAGAGGGACGGGTCAGTGCTGTGGGAGGTGCCTGCCGACCGCGATGAGCTTGTTGTGCCGGGGAAGGCGCCCAGGGATGAGGGTGGAGGGGGGTCTCCGCCCTTCCTGAGTCAGCTCTACCTGGATGACCCTTCCTCACCCGCTTGCCCTGGCCAGAGGCCGCCGCCAACTTCTGTCGGGAAACACAAACACTGTCTGACCCCTTCTCCTCCCCCAAAGAGAAGGTGAGCCTCTTGATCCCTGTTTCCTGCAGACTGACAAGGGATATATCACTTGGACCTTTCTCAGATGGACCCCTGAGAGAGGAAAACTTAGTCCACCAGCCTGCTGGATGGGATCAGCTATGTCCCTTTGCCTCCCAGACAGGAACATGAGGAAAGCTTCCCCTTGCTGCGTCTACCCCTCCTCCCCTCAGCCAAGTCCCTCTGCAGTGTGTGGGGGTTGGGGGGGGGGGGAACTCATTCCTGCCATCTGCCTGTAGTGGGAAGAGAAGCAGTAACCTCAGGTAAAAGTTTTGATGCTTGCTGGTGAGGCCAGCTCTTCTGCCATTGTTGTCAGCCTGTCAGATAAAATGTATGGGTGTCCAGGCCCCCAGGATCTGCCATCCTCTTCTCCCAGTCTGGAAGCTTCCCCCTACTCCACAGCCATTGGTCTCTGCACTGGGAGGCACAAGCTGTTTACAGCAAGTGGGGACCGGTGACCCGCATGTAGGGCAGGATGTTGGCTGTGGGCCACCACCAGAAGGGAACTCCCTGGCCCCTGTAGAATCAGAAGCTTTCAGATCTAGGAAGGCCAATTTTGGGGGGCTCTTGTCTCTCAAGCTGTGTCCAGGCAGAGGCCCAAGTCTTGGCCAGGAAGTCTTGGTGACCCTATGACCTTCCCCAAAGGGGGTTCCTGGGAGAGGCCAAATGGTGCCGCTCCTTCTCTTGTCCCCCTCCACCTCCCCACATGGGTGATGGACAAACTGATTATTTTAGGGAATGGAAGCCAGGGGAAGCAATGCCAAGCCCAGCAGGGACTAGAGAGCCGTTTTCTGCCCACACACCAAGTTGACTTCAGCTGAGGTCTTGGTGCCTTCAACTTGACCAAAGCCACCCTAATTAAAAATATTCCTCCACCACCATCTACCACCATTCAAGCCCCCAGCCTCGGGCCTCTCTCCTAAATAAGTCACGCCCTTGGGCTCCCTGGTTCATGTCAGGCCAGACTCACCTATGAAGGGCCTCCTTGTCAAAGGAAACCAGTGCCCTTACTACTTTGGAAATTTTTGGGGAGACCTCTTCAGCCCAGGAGCACTGGGAGATTTCAATTTGCTTGTGAAGAGAAGGGCAAGACAACATTAATGACCACCCTGGGACTTGAGATGTACCTTCCTCCTCAGGTTCAAAGCATCTTGAGCTATCTGTCATCTGGGCGTGTTTTTTCTCCAAGCCTCTCTGGAAGCAAGGGAGGGCTGGCCATTTAGTGTTGGATATTAAGGACCTGAAATTAAGACACTATCCAGGCCCAACCAGAGACACTGGCTTCAAGACTCCTACTGGAGTGCTCCTTCTGTACACTTGCAACTAGATCCCTTAATTTACTTCCCATTTAAATGGCAGCTCTTGAGTCTCTAGGATGCTAGCCTCCTGTTGGCTTGAACCCATGCCCCTCAGAGACTTAAGTGCTAGCAGCTGCCCCATTGACTCTGGAAATGATGGCTGATACAGTTGATATAGTAGGTCCTCAGAGTTAGAGGCCAGGTATCCTAAAGTGTTAAGAGTTCCTGGAGCAAAGCCCCCTCTGCGTCAGAGATAGGGTAGGTTTTTTTTTTTTTTTTCCCTAGAAGAAAGGGACATTTGAGAAGAGATGTGGGGCTATTCCCTGGAACCTGTACCCAAGATGTTACTGGACATTCCTACTCTTCTTCAGGACTGCTTAAACTTCTGGTGACAGAAAGATTGTGGAGGAAGGCTTGGAATCTTTTGTGAGCAGTTCTCCTGGGTTGCTATCCCCATGGACTGATGGGCCAGGTCACCTTGGGATAACTCTTCATCCTCAGAGTCCTGAATGCCCTTGGGAGGTTAGCAGGAGAGGTTAAGCAGATCAAGAGCCTGTGCTGCAGACTGACACCCTGGTGGTGCTGTGCCCACCAGGGTAGGAAGCAGGCAGGCGTCACAGGGCAGCCAATCAGAGGAGGAGGGGACTGCAGAGGAACCCAGTGATCCGGCTGCAGCTGAGCTGCCCTTGGAGGGTGGGAGCCAAGGCAAGAGGAGGAGGAGGAGAGGGGGTGGGGAAGGACATTCCACAGGCTTTTTTGGCCCCTGCTAGAAGTGGAGGGGGTCAAAGAAAAAGGGAAAGGAGCAAACCAGGAAGGCAGATGACAAGTGCATCAAGAGAAGGCTGTTTCTCCGCGTGAGGAACTTTGGGAGATAAAATTAGACAGAGCCTGTTGACAAGGGTCTGAAACGTGGGGCATGGACCATTCTGTCCCTGAGGACGGGACTGAAGCTGGGGTAAGGTGCTACTCTGGGAGATCAGGGTGGGGTGGGAAGGGGACACACCGTGTCTTTCCCTTGATTTGGCTACTGACAGTGCTAGGGGAGGCGATGGAAAGACAGGAGAGGACTTTGATGTCTTAACTCCTTGTCTAGAACCCTTTGGCCTCCTCCATGCTGATGCACACTCAGGGCTAGCAAAGAGGATCATGGTGCTGGGGTTCCTGGTGGCTCTGCTGGAAGATTATGGGGGGCTAGCAGTCTCCATTGGTGCCTTCCTTCTTCCCCTTCCTTGTTGCCCCTCTGTTTGCTGCTACTGAGCATAATGCAGTCCTTTTCCCCTACCCTTACCAAAATTGCCAGATCAACTGCTGGGTCACTGTAGGACCCAGCAGTGAAGAGAGGTAGGATTTCCTGCAATTCCTGACTAATTAGCTGTCAGAGAGCAAGACCTGTTGTCCCCTCAGCCCCATCCTTGTCTGTTGCTGTATAATTAATCTGCCAAGCCAGGATACTTTGGACAGTGAAGGGAGTCACAATCATGCTCGACCAAGAAGCACATACTGGCTTCGATGAGCATCCCATTCGACCCCAATAGTATGGATGAGAAAAGCCTATTAGGTAAGATCTGCCTTAGGAGAGCTTCTTCTGGTCACTAAGCCCCTGAATGAATCAACACTCAGGGGAAAGAGCCTTTTTCCTCCCTTCCATCCAGACAAGCCTTGGAGGACTTGAGAGGTAACAGCCTAGAGATAGCCCTTTCCCCTCTAGCTTTCCTTTCTCAATCTCTTTCCTCTGGCACAAACCTGGCAGTGTGCACGTCCCCCTCTTGCATTTCTTCCCATTGTAAAGTAGGTTGATGCAGAATGACTGTGGGGCACTTATGTCCCCCACCACTCTACTCTACTGGGACTCCACAATGGTTCAGGGTAGCCCCCACTCGGTTGGCCAACCCTTAGAGGATGAGTCAGCCTCTATAGCTGGCCCTTTGTTCATTGTCTGGGGGTGGCACTTGGATATTGTGAGACAGCTGAGCCCAGTACTGCCAGGCACCCCACAAAGGGCACTGACCCCCAAAAGAGAGGGGAATCTAGAGGGTCTAGAGCTAAGGGGAAGAATAGGGGAAATAGCCTATCTTGCAGACTGGGGATAGGTGGAATAGGCGTCTATATAGAGCTAGTCCCCCATGTTGGGACATACTCTTTTTTTTTTTTTTTTTTTTTTTTTTTTTTTGCCAGTCCTGGGCCTTGGACTCAGGGCCTGAGCACTGTCCCTGGCTTCTTCCCGCTCAAGGCTAGCACTCTGCCACTTGAGCCACAGCACCGCTTCTGGCCGTTTTCTGTATATGTGGTGCTGGGGAATCGAACCTAGGGCCTCGTGTATCCGAGGCAAGCACTCTTGCCACTAGGCTATATCCCCAGCCCCTGGGACATACTCTTGTGCTGTTTGTAGCACTAGGGGTTCAGCCCTCCGTCTGCATCCCTAAGCACTTTCAGTGTTCGCTCATCTTACCTGATTCTTTCTGGTTGCTCTCCATATTCAGCATCCACCAGGTTTACTCTTCTCTCCCGGGGTCTAGAACCAGATTCTGTTACGGTTCAGGGGCTAGATTAAAAGTAGGGTTAGCCAGGTGCTGGTGGCTCATGCTTGTCATCCTAGCTACTCATGAGGCTGAAATCTGAGGATCACAGTTCAAAGCCAGCCCAGGCAGGAAAGTCTGTGAGACTCTGATCTCCAATTAACCACCAGAAAACCAGAAATGGTGCTGGGGCTCTAAGTAGTAGAGTGCCAGCCTTGAGCTGAAGAGCTCAGGGACAGTGCTTAGGCCCAGAGTTCAAGCGCCATGACCGGAAAAAAAAAAAAAAAAAAGTAAAAGTAGGGTTAGCAAGTCTGAGTCCTGGAGGGTGAACATGAGTGAATCTGCACTTGGGTCCCCAACTCACTGATCAGCAGTATCAGAGGCACAAAACCTCCTGCTAGCTCTTGACTTTCCTGTAGGGGAAAACTCCCCTCTCCCCACCCTGCTTCTCCATGCCTGTGCTATATTCTGATTCTCTGCACTCTTGGATCTGAGCCACAGTCTCAGGTCTCTATCCTCTCCTTCTTACTCAGTCTGCTGGTGCTGACCTTTGGGACAGTCCCTGGTCCCTGGCTTAGCCAGATGGCTAGCAAGGCAGCCTCAACAAATACCCTGGTGAGAGAGCAGGGCTTTGGGCACAGGCCAGCATTCCTCCTGAATCCTGGGGCCTCTACTCCATCTTTTGGCTTGGGAGGCTAGTGAAGCACGTAATGACAACCCCCTTTCTTTTCCTTCTAACCATAAGTACTTCCCCTCTCTCCTCACCTTCTCCTGTCTTCTGCCTTCTTCCTTGTTCTTCCCTCCTGGCTTCCCTTCCTGCCACCTCCCACCTACTCCCTACCATCCACCCTACTCACCCCTACCACCCTCCAGATCAAGCGTTTCCTGGAGGACACCACGGATGATGCAGAACTGAGCAAGTTCGTGAAGGATTTCCCAGGAAGTGAGCAGTGCCACCCACCGGAGGTCAAGACTAGGGTGTCCAGGCCCCAAATCTCGGAGCCAAGACCCCAGGCTCCAGACTTCTATGATGATGACCAGGAGTTCAGAGCCCCCTTGTGGCCCCAGTCCTCTGACAGCCAGCAGTACTTCTGTGCCCCAGCTCCTCTCAGCCCTTCCAGCAGGCCCCGCAGCCCATGGGGCAAGCTGGATCCTTATGATTCCTCTGAGGTAGAGACTCCAGCCCTGCCTTTGTTTTTCAGTGGGCGGGAGCAGAAGATCCAGGGAAGGAACCAAAAGAATATGTGAAAGAATATATGCATGTCCATGTGCATTCCTCTCTCTCTCTCTCTCTCTCTCTCTCTGTGTGTGTGTGTGTGTGTGTGTGTGTGTGTGTGTGTGTGTGTGTGTAAAAGATTAGGTCCTCTCTCTTCCTGTTTCAGAGCCCTAGCTCTGAGGATTTTTACATGGAGGGTATTGGTAACTTGGCCATATTTGCAGGGGCAAGAGGCCTCACAGGTGGGAACTTGGGAATTCAAACGTGGCACTACTTCTTTAAGGCTGGAGCAAAAATATAGAAGACGAAAGACTGGTGCTGGTCCCCTCCTAATGCATTTTGCCTTCTTGTCCTTAGGATGACAAGGAATATGTGGGCTTCGCAACCCTCCCCAACCAAGTTCATCGAAAGTCTGTGAAGAAAGGCTTTGATTTTACCCTCATGGTGGCAGGTAGAAAGGGGCAGGGCAGGATTGGGCAAGGGGTGTTTGATGTGGAGTTAGGGTGTGTGTGTGTGTGTGTGTGTGTGTGTGTGTGTGTGTGTGTCTTTTTGCAAAATTGCCAGAAACAAGTTAGGGTGTGTGTGTGTGTGTGTGTGTGTGTGTGTGTGTGTGTCTTTTTGCAAAATTGCCAGAAACAAGTTAGGGTGTGTGTGTGTGTGTGTGTGTGTGTGTGTGTGTGTGTGTGTGTGTGTGTGTGTGTGTGTGTGTGTGTCTTTTTGCAAAATTGCCAGAAACAACAAAACTTGTTGGCATAGGGGAATGAGTGGTGCAAAGAACACTTTACTGACAGTTTATTAGTATTTCTTGCACTCTCAGTTTTGTTCAATGAGGAGGCTAGACAAAGTATTTCCACTTCCTCCATGCTGTAAAATGCTATGGTTTGGTTAGTTTCATCCCAATTGAAAAAGAAATAGTTCATCCCAGGTGATGAAATGGGGCTACCTCTGGGCGACAGATCTTACCTTCTGACTTGGTGCCTCTGTCCTATCAGGAGAGTCTGGCCTGGGTAAATCCACTCTTGTCAATAGTCTCTTCCTCACGGATCTATATCGAGATCGGAAACTCCTTGGTGCTGAAGGTAAGAAAAAGAGAAGACAATGAAGACAGGCAGGCAGACCTGACTTGGGAAGTTAAAAACTCACTCCAAAGTCATGGGGTGGGACTTGGGGACCTTCCCCAGCATGCTTGAAGCCATGGCTTCCCAGAGAGACTGACTGTATCCCTCTATAGGCCTTTCTGGCCTGGAAACACACCAGCCAGTTCCCTAAAGATTTGGGTGCTGAAGCAGGGCAGGGACCCGAATCTTGTTCTCTGAATGAATGTCTGACTCCCCCAAAGGATTTCAGGAATCCAAGAAAAAAAGCCCGGAGCAGAGAAGTGGCTGGGGCCAGAGCCAACAGCCACCGGCATTTCCTGTGTTGGGAAACATGTTCCTTGCCGGTTCCCAGAGAACAGGCGCTCCTGCAGCATGGGGGTGGGAGGGGGGCAGCATGGAGAAAGCAGTCTGGGCAGCAAAGCTGGCTGGGGTGAGTGGTTTGTCCTCATTGGGCAGGTCCCTGCCCTTGCCCTTGCCTCAGTTTCCCCCTTCTCCAGAGCGGATCATGCAAACTGTGGAGATTACTAAGCATGCGGTGGATATAGAAGAGAAGGGTGTGAGGCTGCGGCTCACCATTGTGGACACACCAGGTTTTGGGGACGCAGTCAACAACACAGAGTGGTATGTCTGACCAAGTACAACCCCAGCTGTCTTTGCCCCGCCCATCTATTCCATGCATACACACACACACACACACACACACACACACACACACACACGTCATACACAGGTACAGACACAGACATACTTGTGAGGAGGAAGAGATTTGTGACCTTGGGCATGTTCTCCCTGGATAGTTGTCTTGTATAAAGAGGAAAGAATTGGAATAGTTTCTAATATTCCTTTCAACTCTGATCTATGATGGGGACACCAGAAAGAAGAACCTCAGAAAAGGATCTGAAAACGTAGCACAGGGCCTGACGTATAGTAGGTATTTTATTAGGTGTTCAGTAAACACCAGCCTTCCTCCTACTCTTCCTTTTGCAGCAACATTTTCAGATGCTATGAACAAGTCCTATTGAATGGGCATTGAAGGAGCATGGAAGAGAGAGAGAAAGGGAGAAAAGACAAAAGGGAAAACAAAGTCGGGCACCGGTGGCTCACGCCTGTAATCCTAGCTACTCATGAGGCTGATATCTGAGGATTGCAGTTCAAAGCCAGCCTAGGCAGGAAAGTCTGTGAGGCTCTTATCTCCAATTAACCACCAGAAAACCAAAAGTGGCCCTATGGCTCAAGTGGTAGCGCACTAGCCTTGAGCTGAAGAGCTCAGGGCCAGCACCCAGGCCCAGAGTTCAAGCCCCACGATTGACAAAAAAAAAGAAAAGAAAAAGGTAGGACGAGATATAAATTGCAGGTACTCTCCAGGTTATCTGCCATCTTATATGTATGTATGAGCCTGTGTGAGCACACACATACACATAGCCATCCCTGGCTTTTATTTTTTTTAATGGGTTGGAGGGATACTTATATAATTGACAGATCTAAGCAGGTAGATGAGGGTAACAGAGGTAGTGCCTTTGATGGAAAAGTTAGCTAGAAGTTTCTCAGATCTGGAAGCTGACAGTTCAAATCTTTTTTTTTTTTTTTTTTTTTTGGCCAGCCCTGGGCCTTGGACTCAGGGCCTGAGCACTGTCCCTGGCTTCTTTTTGCTCAAGGCTAGCACTCTGCCACTTGAGCCACAGCGCCACTTCTGGCCGTTTTCTGTATATGTGGTGCTGGGGAATCGAACCCAGGGCCTCATGTATACGAGGCAAGCTCTCTTGCCACTAGGCCATATCCCCAGCCCCAGTTCAAATCTTTTTATTGTTTTCTTTTCTTTCTTTCTTTTTTTTTTTTTTTGGCAGAACTATGTTTGAGCTCAGGGTCATTCTCTCCTCCCTCTAGTTTGCTAGGCAAGCACCCTACCACTTAAGCTGTGTCCCAAGAGTTTAATTGATTGGTTGGTATTTAGTAACTGTGTGATCTTGAGCAAATGACTGCATTTTTATTTCTTCAAATGAAAAATATCAGCCCTTACCACTGTACCCAATTGATCTGAAAAATCACCCAGAATGACATCTGTATGTTATACTCACAAATCTTAACAATGGTAACTGCAAATCAGGCAGTGTAACATGGAGCTTCTGTTCAAAAGGATTAAGAATTTTAAGATGGTGACCGAAAAACTGGATAGATTGCACACTCATAACACCTACTCTAGATAATTGCTTCACAGACTAATCACACCTGTACATACTTTCTGAGCCCTCATCACATGCTCCATCATTGCAATAACTCAGTGGAATTGACTGGTTCATCAGCTTTACAGTTTGAGCTTTGAAAGGATGGTCATTTCTTAACTTCTGGGCTAGTTCATGGTCTATGGAACATGATCTCCATCAATGTTCCTGATGGGGTGGGGTAACCTCCATATCATCATCATGCTAGTATGTCTTAGCAAACAGCTTGCTTGAAATTGTAGTCCCATCCAATCCCTGGTTCCTGCTGTAGTAAGTATGATTTTTTTATTTCAATATACTTACCTCCTTTTATCTCCAACAATAATAATAATAATAAATTTCAATAATCACTTTAATAATAATAACAATTCAACCTCACAGTTTATAGTAAACTAGCAGGAATTTATGAAACACAGATATACCATGTATCAACTCTGGACAATTAAGAAGTGCAGATAAAACTGGGCACTTGTGGCTCAAGCTTGTAATTCTAGCTACTCAGGAGACTGAGATCTGAGGACTCTGGTTTGAAGACAGCCAGGTAGAAAAGTCTGTGAGACTTTTTTTTTTTTTTTTTTGGTCAGTCCTGGGGACTGAACTCAGGGCCTGAGCACTGACCCTGGCTTCTTTTTGCTCAAGGCTAGCACTCTGCCACTTGAGCCACAGCGCCACTTCTGGCTTTTTCTATGTATGTGGCGCTGAGGAATTGAACCCGGGACTTCATGTATACGAGGCAAGCATATTCCCAGCCATATTCCCAGCCCTGTGAGACTCTTATCTCCTATGAAACATTCAGAAAAATCCAGAAGTGAAGATGTGGCTCAAGTGGCAGAGCACTAGCCCTGAGCACAAAGAGGCTCAGAGACAGCACCAGGCCCTAAGTTCAAGCCCCAGGACTGGCAAAAAAAAAGTGCAGACAAGTGTGAGTGGTTCTTGTTACCGAAGGGCAGATGGTCTAACATGTGTATTCATCAGGTAACAAGTTAGCAAAAAGGCCAGGCCATTGTAATGGCAAACACTTGAATTATGAGTCAAAAAAACATGAGATTCAGATAAGTAGAGAATTTACTAGCCAAGCATTCTGGTAGAATCCCTTAGATTCTCCAAATATAATTTGGGGGGGGGGAGGTGCATGCGTGTGCGCGCTAGTATTGGGGCTTGAACTCAGGACCAGGGAACTGTCTGTTTTTTTGCTCAAGAGTGGTGCTCTACCACTTGAGCTCCACTTTGGGCTTTTGGGTGGATATAGAATTTCATGGACTTTCCTACCTGGGGTTGGCTTCTATTCTCAGATGTCAGGATCTTGAGTAACTAGGATTACAGGTGTGAGCCACCAGCACCCAGCTCAGATTTAATTTCTTTATGTCTAAATCGAGAATGATCATGCTCAAAATATACCATGTCTACCTAACAGGGAAATAAAGATTAAACAGAAAAGCTAAGTACCTGAAACTATAGCCATATATATATATATATACGTATATATATGCATGGCTATATATATGCATTACCTAATCACAAGGACATGGTTTAAAATGCATAATTAGGCATGTCATTGTACAAACACAGAAGGTACTTACACAAATGTAGATGGCATATGTTAGTCATCTGATGTGGCCTCCTGATGCAGTCAAAAAATGAGATGATGGACTGGGAATATGGCCTAGTGGTACAGTGCTTGCCTCACATACATGAAGCCCTGGGTTTGATACCTCAGCACCACATATATAGAAAAGGCCAGAAGTGGCGCTGTGGCTCAAGTGGCAGAGTGCCAGCCTTGAGCAAAAAAGAAGCCCGGGACAGTGCTCAGGCCCTGAGTTCAAGCCCCAGGACTGGCAAAAAAAAAAAAAAAAAAAGAAATGAGATGTCTGAAGCTGCTAACATAACACAAAGACTCATTTACAATTAACTTTGTTTTTATGAGTAGAAGGCATACACTAAATAATATGACATAGTAAATATTTAAAGTAATGACCATGTGTTATCACTACCAAATACTATGTATATTTAGTTGTATGTGTCATGATTTTATTAATGTTTTTTTAAAATTATGCATGGGTGCTATGATATTATAATGCTATTTTTCTAGCCCCATTATAATCTGAGGTACCACAGAAGTATATGAGTTCCAAAGTTGGTCTAAACATTTTGTTTTGTGTGGTTTTTTTTTTTTTTTTTGCCAGTCCTGGGGCTTGAACTCAAGGCCTGAGCACTGTCCCTGGCTTCTTTTTGCTCAAGGCTAGCACTCAATCACTTGAGCCACAGTGCCTCTTCTGGCTTTTTCTATATATGTGGTGCTGAGGAATCGAACCCAGGGCTTCATATATACAAGGCGAGCACTTTACCACTAGGCCATATTCCCAGCCCTGGTCTAAACATTTTAATGCAGTGGATGACTATATGTGACTGTGTAAGGAAGGGAAGATCAGTAGAGCAGTGTTAGCTGATGTAGTCAAGAGTCTTCATAGAAAAGCTGGTTTTTGTTTTTTTGTTTTTTTTGGTTTTTTTTTTTTTGCCAGTCCTGGGGTTTGGACTCAGGGCCTGAGGCACTGACCCTGGCTTCTTTTTGCTCAAGGCTAGCACTCCACCACTTGAGCCACAGTGCCCACTCTGGCTTTTTCTGTGTATGTGGTGCTGAGGAATTGAACCCAGGGCTTTATAAAGCATGCTAGGCAAGCATTCTAACACTAAGCCACATTCCCAGCCCCAAGAGCTGGTTCTTGAAAGGGTCTTGAAATAGGGTCTTGAAGTAGGGAAAAGAGTGGAAACTACACGAGCAAAGACTCTGGAGGCTGGACTTTGAATCTGACTTAGTGTTTCTCTGGCTTCCAGTTGATGTTCACCTGCAGCACACCTTGATGCTATTATTATTATTATTATTATTATTATTATTATTATTATTATGCCAGGTGTGGGGCTTGAACTCAGGGCCTGGGCACTGTCCCTGAGCTGCTTTTGCTCAAGGTTAGCACTCTACCATTTGAGCCACAGCACTACTTCTAGCTTTTCCTCTTTATGTGGTACTGAGGAATCGAATCCAGGGCTTCATGCAAGCTAGGCAAGCACTCTCTCACTAAGCCACATTCCCAGCCCACCTGAGCTCTTTTGCTCAAGGCTAATGCTCTACTACTTTGAGCCATAGCTCCATTTTTGGTTTTCTGGTGGTTAAATGGAAATAATGGTCTCATGGACTTTTGTGCCTGGGATGGCTTTGAACCAAGATTCTCAGATCTCAGACTCCTAAATAGCCAGGATTACAGGTGTGGGCCACCGATACCTAGCCACCTTGCTATTATTACTCTTTGTTTGATCACATGAGCCCTTTTTCTTGCCAAACTAGCATTTTTTGAATTCTGCCTCTGTGCTCAGTCTAACTTTCTATCAGGACATATGAAATATACCTCTTTTCCATCCAGGTATCTTGCTGAAGATGTAGTACAGCAAGCCAGGGAATAACAATATCTAGAAAATCCTGCTCAGCATGGGCTTCTTCTTTACAGTCCCAGAGCCCGCTAGACAACCCCTACTCCCACAGTCTCTCTGCTTGTCTGTCCCTGCCTAGCTGGAAACCTGTGGCAGAATACATTGACCAGCAGTTTGAGCAGTACTTCCGAGATGAAAGTGGCCTGAACCGGAAGAACATCCAAGACAACAGGGTGCACTGCTGCCTGTACTTCATCTCACCCTTCGGCCACGGGTATGGTCTGAGCCTGAGGCTCCTGGCACCACCCAGCGCTACTAAGGGAACAGGCCAAGAGCACTAGGGGCAGGGCTGCCACTAGCACGTGGTCACAGATTCCTGTTTCTCAGGCTCCGGCCATTGGATGTTGAGTTCATGAAGGCCCTGCATCAGCGGGTCAACATTGTACCTATCTTGGCTAAGGCGGACACACTGACACCTCCAGAAGTGGACCGCAAGAAACGCAAAGTGAGGGAAGCTGGCGGGGGAAGGGGAGCAGGTGGGCTTCTAAAAAGGATGGGATGCCCAGAACTGTGGGCCCCTCATCTATTTGTCAGATCCGGGAGGAGATTGAGTACTTTGGAATCAAGATCTATCAGTTTCCTGATTGTGACTCTGATGAGGATGAGGACTTCAAATTACAGGACCAAGCCCTAAAGGTGGGGCCACCCCAGGGCACCCTTTTCACATCTTGTTTTCCCTGGGAAGAAGAAGGGGGAAGAATTCTCTGTAAGGACAGTGTTTTGGGGTGGGAGATGACCCTAGCTTCCTAGACAAAGCAGAAGACACAGATGAAAAGAAGCAGGTGAGGATGTGGGGTGCTGACAGGAACCCCTAACTTCTTTTAGGAAAGCATCCCATTTGCGGTAATTGGCAGCAATACTGTGGTAGAAGCCAGGGGGCGGCGAGTTCGGGGCCGACTCTACCCTTGGGGCATCGTGGAAGGTAAAGGACTAAGCTTATGATGAAGGTATCTCCTTGCCCTTAGTGGCTCCCATCTACCCATACCCCTGGCTGACCTCAGCCTTGCTATGCAGTGGAAAACCCAGGGCACTGCGACTTTGTGAAGCTGAGGACAATGCTGGTGCGTACCCACATGCAGGACCTGAAGGATGTGACTCGGGAGACACATTATGAGAACTACAGGGCACAGTGCATCCAGAGTATGACCCGCCTAGTGGTGAAGGAACGAAATCGCAAGTATGACCAGGAGCTAGGACAAGCCTTTCCCTTATTCTACAGGCCAGGGCTCAACCCAAGATGGTGCTGGGGTCCCCCTAACCTTACCACCCTCCTTTCCCCTTCCCCTCAGCAAACTGACTCGAGAGAGTGGTACTGACTTCCCCATCCCTGCTGTCCCACTAGGGACAGATCCAGAAACTGAGAAGCTAATCCGAGAGAAAGATGAGGAGGTGAGCACAGTATACTGTAGTAGGGGTGTCAGACAGCATGGGAAGTCCCCTGTGTGACCATAAATGTATCTTCTGGTTTTGGAGACAGAAAGTTCCCTGGTTCTGGTGCATATCTGGGATGTTCCCAGTCTCCAGCTTACTTCAGGGCTACCAAGGCCCTGACTCAAGGGATTGAAAATTGGGGGCAATTTCCAAATACTATAGGACTCTCCAAAAAGCCTCATTTTGGTGCATATGACTATTCCAGCTGCGGCGGATGCAGGAGATGCTACACAAAATCCAAAGACAGATGAAGGAGACCCATTAACTGGCTTTTGGACCCGGATATTTAAATCTCTTCTTTCTGCCCACACCAGCCCTTCCCAGCACCAGCTCTGCTCAGGCCCCTGCAGCTACTGCCACTTCGCCTTATATCCCTGCTGACTCCTCAGAGACTCAGAGGAAATAAAGTTTAATAAATCTATAGGTGGCTTCTGGCATCCTTGTTTGTATCTTTATTTTGGCACTTATAATAGGGTTTGAACTCAGGGCCTCGCACTTGCTAGGTAGGGATGCTACCATTTGAGCCAAACCCCAACCCTTTTTAGCTTTTGGTGGTTTTTCTTTTTTCAGGTAGGATTTCACTTTTCTTGCCTTAGATGGCCTGGATTGTGATCTTCCTACTTTATACTTTATTGAGTGTAACAGGTCTCTCACCATGCCCAGATTTTTCTTGAGATGGAGTCTCATTAACTCTTTGCCTGGGCTGGCATCAAAACTATTGAGTTTGAAAACACCTGGGCACCTAGGATTACACATATGAACCATCTGTGCCTGGCCCTATTTATCGTAGCCACTTCGTGAGACAAAGATCCAGGCTGATGGAGTGGGTTACTGGTATCTGGCCTTTATTAAGGAGGGGGGGGCGGGTTCCTCTTCCAACAATAGTGTTCAGTCTTAGTCTCTTCATCTTATTGGTTATGTATAACCTGCCTCTATTATCTGGAGCTGGGCCTCTCCACACCTTTCCCTCATATGGTACCTTTCAATTTTGGGTCTGACACCAGACTTTTTTTTTGTGTGTGTGGGGGGGGGGGGGAGTTAGTTACTATATGTATAAACTTCCTGACTTCCTAGTTCTCCTGATCTTGGTAAAGGGATATGCAGAACTAAGCTCTAGGACGCTTATGAGAGAACACTGAACAAAAGCTGAAGACCCTGTAATCAAACCCATCTGCTAACGTTGCAGACACTGTTCTAGGCTCCGGAATTCAAAGTAGTGAACCCTGAATGGCTCCTGTTGTTCTGGAACTTGCTAACTGTGCCATAAACAAAGACGTGAGGACTCCAGCCGTGGGGCCTGATATAGGGTTCAGACCTCAGAACTGCAGCTATCGGTGGAGAATTCGAATCCAGCGTTCTCCGTGTCTCTCAGGTTCTTGGTGTCGCGGGGCCACGGCGACCTTCAGCGGTCACCGCCCGTCCTGTGGCCCTCTCAGGATCCTGGCGTCCGAGGAGCCAGCAGCCTTCCCTATCCAGACAGACGCAGGAGGCCGCAGCCAGCTAGTGGCTGTCTCAGGTGGTATCCGCCCCAACCGCTCGCACCAGAGAGCCTTACTCCGGACCGGAGACGCAAGGCGAGTCTTGAAGGACAGCAGGATCGTTTGTCGATGGGGGAAAAAAAAGTTTGGATAAAAGGGGGAAAAAAGCCCAGCGCCGCCTGTCGGAAATCCAGAAGCAGCTCCAGGCCCAGCTCTCTCCCCCGCCCCCGCCCCCACCCCAACCTCCTAGCCTGCGGGGTGTTCCACCATTCTTGTTTTGGGATTGCATGAAGCCCGCAGCGAAACAGAACACCACTGAGTCGGGCTGAAGCGCCACCGGGAACTACTGGAGAACTACCCCAAGGGTTTAGTCGTCACCGGAAGTGGCCGCTAGACCTCTGCCCCTCACAGCGCCCCGCCTTCAGTTGCGCTACCAGTAGGCGACAGGCCGCTCCCACTTCCGGCCCCCGGAATCATAGTCAGCAGCCCCCTTTTGCTGCTTTCCCATTGGTTGCCGCAGGGACGCGCTGTGATTTCCCATTGGCTGTGTCTGCTCTCTTACGCCGGCGCCTCCTCCCTCCAGGTACTGTCTTGTCTTCGGGCACCCGATAGGTTAAAATCTCAGAGGGCGTCTGCTCGTTCGACCAATGGGCGACGTGAAGAGTGAGGGCGGCAGCTGCGTGTTGAGGTAGGGCGGGACATGGTGTGGCCATTGGCCAGGGCGGGCACAGACCCTCGATACGATTGGTTGGGGAGAGGGGACCGTGGTGGGGTTCGAGCTGCGCGGCCTCAGCAGCTGCGGGAGACGGAAGTGGTGAGAGCGCTGTTTTGGAGGGTCGGGCGGACACCGCCTGGGTGAGTCACTGTGCCCCGTGCACAGCCAGCCGGGAAACCGCAACGACCTCGTCTGGCCCGGCCCCGCCCCGGCCCCCCACTGGCTTTCTTGAGTCCCGCCTTCTGTCATTCGGGGCTCCACCTCCGAGTCTTTAGGCTCCGCCTCTGGAGCCTGGGCACCTGCGATCCCCTGCCAGCCTGGCCCGTCCCCCAGGACTAGATTCCCTAGGTCAGGAAGCCCAGGGTTTCCCAGGCAGGGTCCTTCTTCCTCCTCCCTCTGTTTCCCTGAGGCTGCGTGCCAGTGGGCGGTGAGGCAGCACCTCTGGCTGGCCGCTTGCGGGCTCCCCCGTGAGGGAAGGTGGGCAGAGGCAGAGGGTACTGTGATGGGGGCGAGGGTGGGGGCAGAGATAGGGGATCACAGATAGAGGATTTTAGCTCTGAAGAAGCTGTGCCATACCGCTTCTGAGCATAGCAGGCTTGAAGGAAGATATCAGTTAACTTAGGCCTGACTCACTAAGTGGGCCTAGAAGGCCTCATCCTTAAATTGTTACTTGAACCCATTTGACAGATGCTGACTCGCAGGCCTACCTGGCCTGATTCTTTTCCTGTTGTGTTGTCTCATCCCCATAACCCCCACCTTACGTGGTGTCAATTATGCTCAGCAGGACCTGTGCAGCCTTGTTGCTCTCTTATCACAGGTTGTGGTCCTCTCCCTCTTGCCCCATGCTTTGGACTCTGTCCCCAGTAACAAGTCAGGTGGGTGCTACTCCCAGACCCAATAGACTAGCCAAACAGTCCTGTGGATTCATGCCTCCACAAGGGCAAAAATGAGTCTGTTTGTATCTTCAAAGTTGGGATTTCTTCTGCTTTCCTGAAAAGGACAGAGTTTGGAGTATTCTACTTCGCCTTCTCGATCTGTGAGTCAGGACTCAGTTCTGCTGAGAAAGTGTAGATGATACTCATTTCTCCATCAGAGTTTTATGGCTGACACCCTGAAAGACACTTGTTGCTTTCTTCTCATGTGGCCCCCATTGTCCCTATCTGGTGTGGTGGCTTGTTGAGAGGTTAGAGCTTGTGTGAGGGAGGAAAATAAGAGCTGTAGAGAAGTAGTTCGGGTGTACAGTGTTTGTTCATGGTAATGTTAATGGTGCTTTTTCCTCTATGTTCCTCTTTCTTTATAGTGACTGATAGACAGCCGGGACCCTCACCACGGTAGAATGGTGAGTATTTTTCCTCATACCTTTGTTTTCTATAAATCCTAAGTTCATCGCTGTGAAGCTGCCCCACCCCTCTTGGACCTTGAGCTCCAGGCTATTCTGTTCAACTTCTGGACAGGTTCCTCTGCCCTGGAGATAAATGAGAATTTCTTTCTTTCTTTCTTTCTTTCTTTCTTTCTTTTCTGTGATGTAGGACCTTGCAATATACCATGCATGTGTTCTACCATTAAGCTTCACTCCAGCCCAAGATTTCTTTGGAAAGAAAAAAAAAAAAGGCAATTTACAGCCGTGGGATGAGAAGCCTGTAGTTGCTTTTTCTGCATGCTCTTCTTTTTCTTGTATTCCTGGTAAAATCTTCACGTTCTGGCCTAAAGAGCCAGGTCTTCATTACTTAAGGTCCTTGGACTTCTGGTGGGTCCTATGAATGTTGTAGTTGATGTATCAGAAGTGATTCCACCAAATCTGTTGGCCTTCTCCAGCTCCCAGGCACTGCAGTCTGTCACTGTAGATGACTTTATATCTAACAGTATAGCATTCTGAATATCATTAGATGTGGCTCATCACAGGTCAATGAATTGAATTGGTGAGAGGACTCCTTTCCAATTTTTCTTCTATAGAAATGTGCATCTATAGAATGTGTAATATTGGTTTGGTTTTTTTCTCAGAAGGCACAAGTGGGGCCAGGTACCAGTTGCTCATGCCTATAATCCCTTCTACTATTTTTTTTTTTGTCAGTCCTGCGGCTTGAACTCAGGGCCTGGGCACTGATCCTGAGCCTCATTATGCTCAATGCTAGCACTCTACCACTTGAGTCACAGCTCTGCTTCTGGCCTTTTCCGTGTATGTGGTACTGAGGAATTGGAACCCAGAGCTTCATGCATGCTAGGCAAGCACTCTTACCACAAAACCACATTCCCAGCTCTCACCTTTACTCTTGAGGCTGAAACCTAAGGATCCTGAGCTAAAGCCAGCCTAGGCAGAAAAGTCCATGAGATTCTTATCTCTAGGCAGCAAAAAGTTGGAAGGGAAGTAGTAGAGCACCAGCCTTGAGAAAAAAAAAAAGCCAAACAATAGTTTGAGGCCCTGGGTTCAGTCCCCTGTACCACTTAAACACATTATACAAATCACATAGTAACTAATCATACTTTCTAAATCTGAAGTCTCACCCATAAAAACAGGTAAGACTTCCTAGAGGGCTCAGGTATGTTGTAATTGCTTAGCTCATAGATGTTTAATAAAATGTCGGGTTTTTGTTTTTTGTTTTTCCATGATTCCCTTCCTCTGAAACAAAATCTTTTTTTTTTTTTTTTCTGAGAGTTACCAGATATAGGAAATTTCAGGGTTCTAGCTAGCTCCTTCGTTATTCCTAGTGACACTGTATACCTTGTACTCATTATTTCTTGGTTCTCAACCCAACTTTCTACCCCTGGGCTTAATTTTTTCCCCCAATAGCTTCTGTAGTCTGATTCTTCCATTTTCCAGACTAAGAATTTCTCTTAGATCAGAAGATGTGAAACAAAGAGATGAGCTGAAGGAGAAGAGATGGGCAGGGCCATGGAATAAAAAATGCAATGGATTTACCTTTCAGGAGTATGGAATGACTAACCTGGCACGGGACCAGTGCTCATTCTAAGGGGACAAAAAGAGTTCAGGGAGGTCAGGGGGCGCTTATGGTGGTGGTTTTGGATGGAAAGGAGAAAGTATTGGAACGGGAACGGGTTATAGGGTGGAGATATCGCTGGAGCTTGTTTTCTGGGATCCGGAGCTGGCGGTGCGGGAACTCTAGAGAACAGGAGTGCTAGAGAGACGAGGGGCGTGGGGCGCTCACCTGGCAAGATGGGGCCTGAACGGGCGAGGGCGGCCCTGCACTCCCTGTCCTGCGGGATCCTGGGGCCGCCCCCCAGGCCACACTCAGAATGCCCCTAGAGGTCCCGGGGGTTGTCCTCTCCCGCGGCCCGGGGACGGCGCGGAGGGCGGAGCATGGGCGGCGGGCGGGACCGCGCGAGCCGCCTCCCCGCCTCCGCCTCCCCGGCGCGGTCCTGGGCTCCCCCTCGCCCGGGTCCCCTCCCTTCCGCGCTCGTGCCGGAGGGCGGAGCCGGGCCCGCTCCATTGTGGAGCGGAGGGGAGAGGCGCGCTGGAGCCGAGCTGGGGTCCCGACGCCCGCGCGCTCGCTGCTGGCCGCGGCTGCACCTGGCGGGTCCCGCAGCCGGGATGCGGCGGGTGCCTGGGGCCGGCGGGCAGCGCAGCGGCTCTGGGGACATGTGCGCTGGCCCGGACTGCCCGCGACCATGAGCCTGACGGGCCGCGTCTCCTGCTCCATGCTTAGCTGCTTCGTAAGTGCCAGGCCTGCCTGCGGGGGCCGGGGAGACGTCCGCTTGCGGCCAGGCGGCCCCGCCCAGGGCCAGCCCTTGAGATCCTAAATGTCAGCCCATCCCCCCCTCCCAAGGCCCCCGGTCCGACCCCAAACGTTCGGGAGCCGGGGTGGAGGGTCAGCCCTTGTCTTTCTTGGACTTGTTTCAGTCTTCGGTGCTGGGGATTGTCGGAGGCCGTGGCTGGGATTCTGTGACCCGTCCTGGCCCCCGCAGCCACTGCCCTTGACTGCAGATCTCCAGGCCCCGCCCTGCAGGGGCGCATCCTTCTACCTCCGCCTCTCCATCTTGGTCCCACCCGCTGCATCCTTGCTTGGGGATGTGGGATGTGGCTAGTAGATGGCGTGGGGGTGTTAGGGGGTTTGTCGGGGAGTTTAGGATGACTGTATGCTGTCTCCCAGTTTCCAGTCCCCTCCTTCCACACTCCATTCTCACCTGACGCGCTAGTCTTTTCTCCTTTTTGGGGGGCGGGGGGTTAGTCGTGGGGCTTGAACTCTGGGCCTGGGTGCTGTCCCTGAGCTCTTCAGCTCTAGGCTAGTGCTCCACCACTTTGATCCACAGCACCACTGTCTTTTCTCCTTGACTGTGCCCCAGACATCTCTTTTCTTCACCTTCCCTTCCTCTGCAGGGTTCTGTGCCTCTGCATCATTCCCAAGCTGCCCCTCCTCCCTTCTGGCTAATGCTCCTTCCCAGCTTCCCCCATCTGTCCTCTCAGATGTTCCCACACCTACAACCCCTCCCCCCCCCCCGTGGGTTTCTGCCAGGCCCGCCCCCCATTTCTTTCTCTGCCCTGGCTGTCCTTGGGTCTCTTGGTTTCTTCCTGGTGCATGGATCCCCGTTTCCCTTCCCCAGTGGTTGGGAACGGAGTGACTTCTGCTTGCTGTTGGTATTCCTCAGGAATTCCCCTCAGATCAGCAGGCGGGGTAGGTTGCTTGGCAGGTAGTGGAGGCTAAAGCCTCGTGGGCCTAATAGGAAGATAAGCTCAGCTCCAAAACACATCCTCCTTTTGAAAGTATCCACGAAGGCCCTCTAGAGGCATGGGACTGAATCCCCCCAACCTACTCTTCTTTGTCTCCTTTCACCTACCAGATTGAAGCTTCTGTGGCTGAGGGTGCTTGATTGCCCTTCTCTCTGTAGCCAGAGGCCACACCTGGCTCCTTTTCCTGCAGCCAGCAGTCTCCCATTCCCATTCCTTGCTCCTGTTTTGCCTTCACTCTAGTCTTTTTCTTCATTTTCTCCCCTCCCAGTTTTGAAATTTCAGTTCTAAGGAGAGTTGCTCTTTAAACAGTGCAGGTTTCCAGTTCCTCGTTCTTTTAGGTTTATTAAGTGCCAGTGCACCTCCATTTCACCCTTCCCCACTTCCAACCTTACCTTCTCCAGTAGCCAGAATGGTTAGAAGTGTGTGGGGAGTATTTGTAGATTGATGGGGGAGGGGAGCAAGTGATTCTGAGGGGCCCAGTTGAGCCTGGTGACTCAGGGATGTGGCCTCCCTACAGGGTGAGGAGGGCCCCCCCAGCCTGGAGTACATCCAAGCCAAGGACCTGTTCCCCCCCAAGGAACTAGTGAAGGAGGAGGAGAACCTTCAGGTAAGGTGGAACTGGAGGCCCAGAGCCTGAGGTACAGTTGAAAAACATCCTCTCTCTCTCTAAAAAAAAAAAAAAGAAAGAAAGAAAAGAAAAAAATCCCTAAGAGGATCTAGTTCCCAAGCTCTGGCTTCCTGCTCATGGGTATCTGGAGGGATGGGGGCTTGGTTGGTATGTATATTTTTGGAGTCTTTGGCCCCAGGGAAGGAAAGGCAGTTTTCCTGTGCAGCTGGGCCTAGTGCTGTGACTCCTTTCCTGCCTTGGTCCAGCTTTTCCAGATGAGATCCCACAGAACAGGGGCTACAGAAGAGAATGAGGGGGAGGCACAATTCTGGACTGAGTTTCCCCTAACCCTTGGCAGGTACCCTTCACGGTGCTGCAGGGTGAGGGAGTGGAGTTTCTGGGTCGGGCCACTGATGCTCTCATTGCCATTTCCAACTACCGACTGCATATCAAGTTCAAGGACTCTGTCATCAACGTGAGTTGCTCTCTCATTTTCCTACACCAAAGTTAGAAGCTGAGGTTCAAGATGGTGTTATTCCATTGTTCTATCTGATTATGTCTCCGATTGGAGTGCCCTTCTTTTTCTCACTGGCTTCTTTTTTCCTTGCTGTCATTCTTCTAGGCATAGGTCTATCTCTGCCTTTGGCTCATTTTTCCATCCCCTTCTTTTTTCTTTGCCTTGTTGCCGGTACAGTGGTTTTGTTGGAAGCTTACAGGCTTTGGAACCAGGCAAACCTGGGCTCTTTTCCTGCACTGCTGCTTATCAGCTGTGTAACCTTGGACAAGTCTTAACTTTCTCCTTAGAATATGAGGTGAAAACACCTTCCTTGTGGGGCTATTGTTATTAATTGATCACATATGTAAAGGAACATATAACAAGCCTTCTGACAATGCCAGTTTCCTCGCTTCCATTAGTAATCAGCACCCAGTGGGGTGGGCGATGAGGAGGGGTGCAAAGAGTAGGAGATCTGAGTCTGAGTTTGCCCTTCTCTGAAGGTTCCCCTCCGGATGATTGACAGTGTGGAGAGCCGTGATATGTTCCAGTTGCACATTGCCTGCAAGGACTCCAAAGTGGTGAGGTGAGAACACTGGGGCCTTGCTCTTACCCTTCATCTTGTGTTGGCCTCTCTGCTTCAGGGTGTTTCTTTAGAGGGTTTTCTAAGAGCGCAAAAGGAACGATTTCATTTCAGTTTACCTATGGGAGGTAAAAGTGAAAATTCTGTTTTCTGTTTTGGATTGGAAGGTCATTTTACTTAGCTATACTCTTTTGACCTGAGCTCATAGAGTCATCATAAAGATTAAATGAGATAATGTGTATGGCAGCAATTAGGACAATATCTGACAGAGAGCACTCACATTATGGTTGGTTTATTCGTTCATTTACTGTGTCCTTACTCAGCAGTCTGTGCCAGACTGTTTTGGATCTGGAGATATAGCAGAGAACAAATAAACAAAACTCTTTGCCTTCAAGGGGCTTATATTTGAGTGGGGGAGATACTAACAGTAAAAACTAAATGAAATATGTTACATGAGGCAAGTATAAAGGAAAAACAAAAATAGGAAGAGGGGGCTGGGCATGGTGTTACCTACCTGAAATATTATACCTACATGGGAGGAGAGATATGAGGATTGTGATTTGAGTCCATCCTGGGCCAAAAATTAGCAAGGCTGTCTCAAACAAGATAGACATTGTAGTAGACATTTTTTAATTCATGCCTATAATCTCAGCTATTTGAGAGGTGATGGTAGGGGGATAATACTCTAGGGATTGCCCCAGGCAAAAGCATGAGGCCTACCTGAAAAATAAAAACTAAAGCAAAAGAGGCAATGAATTATGGTTCTAAAGGAGGCTTTGATCTCAAAACGCATTACTGGGAGAAAACAAAAAGTAAAGGCGCTATGTTATAGGGATGAAGGTTGTACCTTTAAACAAATTATCAGTGAATGTTTACACAGGAAAGATGACCATGAGGGGATTTGAGAGAAGAGTGTGCTAGAGGGAACAGTGAGTACACACCACCTGTGGTGGGTTTGTGCCTCTGTGGGAAAATGTGAATACAACCCTATACAACAGAACATAACAGCTGGAGGCTAGTGTGGCTGGAAGGATGCACATGGGGGAGAGTAGTGGGATATAAGGCCTGAGAAGACAGGAGGGTTGGGGGGTGGGGTAGGTGTGTCATGATGACTGGCTTTTACTTTGAGGGAATTGAGAAATCGCTGGAGGGTTTTAAGCAAAACAGTGACTGATTAATGTTTTATAGAATCACTCTGGCTGCTATATTGAGACTAGATGGAAGAAAGTAAGGAAGAGCCAAGGCTTAAGCTGGGGGACTAGTTAGGAAGCTATTTCACTTTCCCAGGTGAGAGATGTTGGTGGCCTAGCTAGAGTCATTGTAGTCAGAACTGTAGTCAAATTGTAGTCATTGTAGTAAAAATCAGATTCTGGGTCTATTTTGGAGGTAAAGATGGCAGGATCTGTAGATAATTGGACATGATACCAAGAAAGGGCTGGAATGACTTCAAGAAGAATTATGGGGATGTCCAGTTTAGATCCTGCTTGTGTTCATGCTCATGGCTAAAGGCTAGTTGCTGAAGGAAAACTTAACACGTGGCAGTGTGGTGGGCAGAACTTATCCCAAGCACATTAAAGAATCCAGAGTGGAAGAGGCCTGTGGAATAGAGTAGGCTGGGGAGCCTTTAAGAAAGAGCTAGGATTGAAAGTCTTTGAAATGTTAGAATGTGGGCCAGGCAGAGAAGAGGCATTATCAAGCAAGAGAAAGAACAGGGAGACAGGAATGATGTGAACAAAACTTCCTACCTGAAGCAGAAGGTTCATGTTAGGCACTCATGGGAGATAACGCTAGCTGCTAAGATAGGAACAAAAAGCACAGAGACTGAGGGCCATGTGGTAGCATTTACATTTGAAATGAGAAATGTTAGGACCTCAGCAGAGGGCAAACAGAAGTTCTTGGGAACAGAATTGTCACAAGAGACGATTGGATGTTGGCCAATACCCTTGGTCCCCATAGGAGAGTCCTATTGCCTAACGTTGCTTTGCAGCCTCCTTTCGTAGCCTTTCTGTGGTCATGTGTTTTACTCTGGTGGCTCCGTGGCATATCTGCCTCTTGCCTTATTCAAACCTGTGACTTCTTTCCTGGCAGGTGCCACTTCTCTACGTTCAAGCAGTGCCAAGAGTGGCTCTCCAGGCTAAGCAGGGCCACAGCAAGACCTGCCAAGCCTGAGGATCTCTTTGCCTTTGCCTATCATGCCTGGTGTCTAGGGCTGACTGAGGAGGACCAGCACACCCACCTGTGTCAGCCAGGTGAGGTTGGGCTGTTTTCTTGGGGAGGCTGCTTCTTATCCCTCAGTTCTCATCCCTTCTCTACCCTGGAAATTGGTGTTCTGGGGACTTGACAGGTGGGGGCTGTGTTGCAGGAGAGCACATACGATGTCGGCAGGAGGCAGAGCTGGCGAGGATGGGTTTTGACCTACAGAATGTCTGGAGAGTCTCACATATCAACAGCAACTACAAGTGAGAGGGCATGGCTGAGAGACCAAAACCCCAATCCACACCCAAACGTTCTCCTCATTTGGATAATGTATAAAGGACACAGCTCCTGGGGCTGAGAGGGAGGAGGGCTCTAGTTCTGTCATCCCACAAAACCAAGGGTCTTGTTATCATATATGTTAAACCTAGTTTGGTGACACCCCCCCCCCCATCTCCCCGGTATCTTCTCAGGTTGTGCCCCAGTTACCCCCAGAAGCTGTTGGTTCCTGTGTGGATCACAGATAAAGAGCTGGAGAACGTGGCTTCCTTTCGTTCTTGGAAGCGTATTCCTGTGGTTGTGTATAGGTGAGTCAATATGGAATAGGAAGAGTTTTTTTGTTGTTTGTTTTTGTTTGTTTTACAGTAAGGAAAGAATCCAAATCTGAAGTTTGGGCAGCCAAACTTTAGAGTGGGAATTGACACTCCATGAGAAAGTGACTATGAAATTATTTTAAAACAAAATGGAAAAAGGCTTTGGGGATTTTATTCCTTCTTGCCTTTTGTTTTGAGGGCATAAAATGCTGCATTAGTACAAAGGTTGGCAAGCTGGCCTTGGGACCAAGCAGTATAGCCTGGGAGCTCTGAATAGTTTTACATTTTTAAGGTTTTTCATGTTTTGTTTTATTTTTAAGGCAGGTTTCACTATGTAGTTTGAGGCTGATCTACTTGCTGTGTAGCTCAGGTTGACCTTGAACTCAGGATGCTTCTGCCTCAGCCTTTCAAGTATATGAGATTATTATCTTGACCCACCATGCCTGGCTTGAAGGATTATTTGAAGAAAAAAAAAAAAAGGCTGGAGATACAGTTTAAGTACAAGGTTTGAGTTCAAACCCTAGTACCACCACTATAGCTACTGCTATTTCAGCTACCACTGAAATAATGAGAAAGATAGCAACTGTGAGGTTTGGAATTGTTCATGTTCTTGGCTTAAGCCTTGTTCTCCTGCTTGGAGTCTGAACCAGGAGCAGATGCTGTGCAGATTTGATGAGTCAAGGTCACCTTGGGAATACAGAGCCCATTTGAGAAAATGAGTGTGATAGTGCTTTGTAAACTGTCCAGTTCTCTAGAGATGTTAAGGCATTTGGTTGCTATTATCGTGACCTGGATATGTTGGTATCCTCTGCTGGCTCTGGAGACCTTGGTCTGGCCCCCTGAGGTCTCTACCAGGCTTGGAATACCACATGCATTATGGTTTCTTCTCTTATGCGCATTATGGTTTCTTCTATCTTGTCAGACACCTGCGCAATGGGGCTGCCATTGCCCGCTGCAGCCAGCCCGAGATCAGCTGGTGGGGCTGGCGCAATGCTGATGATGAATATCTCGTCACATCCATTGCCAAGGCTTGTGCCCTGGATCCGGGGACAAGGGCCAGTGGGGGCTCCCTCAGCACCGGGAATAATGATGCCAGTGAGCCTTGTGACACTGACTTTGGTAAGATGTGGGTGAGACTAGTTCCTTAAGCAGCAGGCCTTCTCCTTGGCCTCTTTGGTTTCTAAGATGTCTCTAGTAAAATAATAGGAAGATGATGACCACATAGGCTCCCTCACTGTCTGGTTTAGGGGAGGTGGTAGAGTATGAAGTGTCTACTTTGCACATCCCTCTCTGCTGAGAGAGAGAACACATAGACTGGAGTGATGCTAGATGGATGGCTAACCCTGAATCTTCTTCCTGCTGTGTATTTAGATTCTTCCCTGACTGCATGCTCAGGGGTGGAGAGCACAGCAGCCCCCCAAAAACTGCTGATCTTGGATGCGCGTTCCTACACAGCAGCAGTAGCCAACCGAGCCAAGGGTGGAGGCTGTGAATGTGAAGGTACTGCTGTTACCTGGTATATGAAAGTGTCCTATGTTCTAGGTGGCTTTGGTAGGATGGAAGTTGGGAGTTGCTTATAGAGTGGAAAGAACCATATAAATCTACTTGGAGCCAGGATTCTGCCACTTACTAGCTATGATTATGAAGCTTAAGTTACTTCATCTCAACTTTTATTTTCTCATCTGTAACTCTCAGAGTTGTTGGGATGATGAGGGACTGCATATATAAAAGTACTGGTACAAGTTGGGTGCTGGTGGCTCACGCCTATAATCCTAGCTATTCAGGAGGCTGAGACCTGAGGATAACAATTCAAAAGCCAGTCCAGGCAGGAGGGTCTGTGAGATTCCTATCTCCAATTAACCACAAAAAAAAAAACCCCAAAGTGGAGCTGTGGATTAAGTGGTAGAGCACTAGCTTTGCACACAAAAAGCTCAGGGGCAGTGCCCAGGCCCCAGGACTGGCATGGTCACGTACTTACTCACGTACACAAAGTACTGGTTTAGAGCCACTATTGAGAATTGATTATGTATACTCATTTTTTGTCATTAATATTATTACTACAAATAGCACCTGAGTATCCAGAGATAAAAGTGCAACTTGTCTGCTGAGTGTATATAGTTTCTGTCTAGAATGTTGGCCCAACAGGAAAGCTTTCTCCATTGAGACTGCTCTTGTCCTGGCTGCCTATTTCCAGGACATTCTTTTATGCTCTACTCTTTTCTCATGTCTACAGAGTACTATCCCAACTGTGAGGTTGTGTTTATGGGAATGGCCAACATCCATGCCATCCGGAATAGCTTCCAATACCTCCGGGCTGTGTGTAGCCAGATGCCGGATCCTAGCAAGTATGTATTCCCTGCTATGATTCCATCTTTCCTGCAGTCTCATGTCTTACTCAATAGTACCTGTTCTTGGAGAACTTGATGTGGATATGGAAAGTTAGAGGAACAAAAAATCTCAGATTTGATAGAGCTGGGTGTAATAGGACCGTTTCCAAGAATACTTCTACTTCTCAGGCAACACTTGGGCATCGTCATAGGACTATGGGTTGTTGGGGTTTTTTTTGTATAGATCAGTTATCCTACTCAAAGAACATAGGGGGCTGGGGAAAGAAAGTGGCTAAATATACATGTGATTCTTCCCAGTTCCTCTCTTGGTTCTTAGAAGCTCTTATCTGCCTTAGTCTTGTCTTCCCTGCCTTCCTGCTTTGTTGGGTAGAACTGGCTGGAAGTGGTAGAAAGATTGTGGTAGCCCAATATTCCTTAGTGATGTGCTTGATTTCTCTTCTTGTATAGCTGGTTATCTGCTCTGGAGAGTACCAAGTGGCTGCAGCACTTGTCAGTGATGCTAAAAGCAGCTGTACTTGTGGCTAATACAGTGGACCGGGAAGGCCGGCCTGTGTTGGTGCATTGCTCTGATGGCTGGGACCGCACGCCGCAGATTGTAGCCCTGGCCAAAATATTACTGGACCCATATTACAGGACATTGGAGGTATTGAGAGGGGGTTGGGTAGGAAAGAATGGATGGACTGGAGTGGGGAAGGATGGTGATGGGCTTTCGGGAACCATCTTGGGAATCTTTCCATAGAGGACATTGGTAGCTTTAAGTCCTTTTCCAAGTTCAGACTTGTTCTTTACAGTTGCCAGCTGCCTACTTTGGGTACTTTTCCTAGCCTGGCCCTTCCAGAGAGAACTTATCCTTGGACTGTCTGCTCTTTGCAGGGCTTCCAAGTGTTAGTAGAATCTGACTGGCTGGATTTTGGGCACAAGTTTGGAGATCGCTGTGGCCATCAGGAGAATGCAGAGGACCAAAACGAACAATGCCCTGTGTTCCTCCAGTGGCTTGATTCTGTTCATCAGTTACTTAAGCAGTTCCCCTGCCTATTTGAATTTAATGAAGCATTCCTGGTAAGTACTAAAAGCCTGTGACCAAGGTGGGAGGAATGGTGCTCTGCGATACCCAGGTACAACCTCTCTGGGCTCTCTAGGTAAAACTGGTGCAGCACACGTACTCCTGCCTCTATGGCACGTTCCTGGCCAACAATCCCTGTGAGCGAGAGAAGCGCAACATCTACAAACGAACATGCTCTGTGTGGGCACTCCTGCGAGCCGGCAATAAGAACTTCCATAACTTCCTCTACACACCCAGCTCAGATATGGTAAGGCGGAACTCTTCCCTGTAACAAGAGGCTGAGTCAGTGGGGAGAATGTAGAGCCAAAGGCTTAGGGAAAGAAAAGAGACCAGGAACATCTCACAAAACACTAGTATTGGGTCACTTTCCTAGGTCCTGCATCCTGTTTGTCATGTCCGGGCCCTGCACCTCTGGACAGCTGTTTATCTGCCTGCGTCATCCCCATGCACACTTGGAGAGGAAAATATGGATCTTTACCTTTCCCCAGTGGCTCAGAGCCAGGAGTTCTCTGGTCGATCTCTGGACAGGTGAGAAAACCCTTCTTATTCTCTCCTCTCCCCACTAGAAAGACAATAGTTCCTAGTTCATCTAAATAATGTTATTCTTTTTTCTTTTTTTCCTAATGAGCTGTTTAAAAGCAACTTCTTGAGTCAGTTATGGGAGAAACTTGGCCAAGACTCCTGGCTAGCCTGTGGCACATCCTGTGTGTTTTCAAGGTTCTCTCTTAAGATAAGATTAGTTGTCTTCTTTCCTGGAGCTGCTATCACCACATGTGACATAACCAAGCAGGGAGAGGAGAATGAAAAAGACTATTTCAGAAATGCTTGTGGGAATAGTGTTGATTTTTATTCACTGATAACAAGGTATGAGGAGTTTGCTCTCTTAGTAACAACCTTTGCTAATTTCCAGAAGCATCTGACTCTCAGGGGAGTGAGTTTTTAGTGCAGGGATAGACTTTACTCCCTCAAAAAAAGGCTAGAATTTAAAGCAAGATATTAAACTAATGCTGAATATTGGCCAGAAAGAGAAATGTGAGCTGAGCGTAATTTGTGTTTCTTTTATTTTCTTTTTAAGCCTTTATATATTCTACCAAAGAGTTATATTTCCATTTTAAAATCCTCCAGCCAACAAATACCAAAATTTGTAATATACAGGCCAGGTGGAATGGTATACACCTATAATCCCAGCATTCAAGAACCTGAGGCTGAAGGATCATTCCTATTTGTTTTTTGCCCCATAGATACCTACCTTTAACACTTTGTTGGGTAGCTTTCTGGTGTTTATAGAAACATCACATGCTCTTGGGCTGGGAATGTGGCTTAGTGGTAGAGTGCTTGCCTAGCATTCATGAATCCCTGGGTTTGATTCCTCAGTACCATATGAACAGAAAAGGCCAGAAGTGGTGCTGTGGCTCAAGTTGTAGATCACTAACCTTGAGCAAAAGAAGTTCAAGGACAGTGTCTAGGTCCTGAGTTCAAGCCCCAGGACTGGCAAAAGAAAAAATAAACATCACATGCTTGGACAGAGGGCTTTCAGGTGCAAGCTGTCTAGGCCCTCTAGCTAAAATTGATATGTCACATTATATTCTTGTTCCTATAGTATATTTTATTTTTATTTTATCTTTTTTTTTTTTTTTTCCAGTCCCGAGGCTTGGACTTAGGGCCTAAGCACTGTCCCTGGCTTCCTTTTTGCTCAAGGCTAGCACTTTGCCAACTTGAGCCACAGCTCCACTTCTGGCCATTTTCTGTTTATGTGGTGCTGGGGAATCGAACCCAGGGCTTCATGCATGCAAGGCAAGCACTCTACCACTAAGCCATATTCCCAGCCCTATATTTTTTTAAAATCCCAATTTTTTTTTTTTTTTTTTTTTTTTGCCAGTCCTGGGGCTTGGACTCTGGGCCCGAGCACTGTCCCTGGCTTCTTTTTGCTCAAGGCTAGCACTCTGCCACTTGAGCCACAGCACCACTTCCATTTTCTGTATATGTGGTGCTGGGGAATCGAACTCAGGGCTTCATGTATACAAGTCAAGCATTCTTGCCACTAGGCCATATCCCCAGCCCCTAAAATCCCAATTTTTTGTAAATTGTTTTTCCTACTTTGTATCAGGCTGTTATCCTATGACCACACGTATAAAGCTACTTAAAAGCTAGGTGCTGGTGATTATACCTGTAATCCTAGCTACTCAGGAGGCTGAGATCTGAGGGTCAGAGTTTGAAGCCAGCTTGGGCAGAAAAGTCCCTATGAGACTCTTATCTCCATTAACCACTCAAAAACAGGAAGTGACACTGTGGCTCAAGTTGGTAGAGTGAGCTAGCACAAAGAGGTTCATGGATGGCACCCAGGCCGGAGTTCAAGCCCTACAACCAATAACAACAACAACAATAATAAAGCTATTTCGTTGTATTTTTTAAATTTAATTTTATTGTTTGTAGAACTGGAGATCAGCCCCAGGACCTTGTGCATGTAAGACAAATAAATGCTTTTCTACAGAGCTACATCTTTATTGTAGCTACTGTGGGGTTTTTGTTTGTTGTTGTTTTGTGCTAGTACTGGGGCTTGAATTCAAGCCCTGAAGCTTTCACGTGACTTTTTTACTCCAGGCTGTGAATCATGCCTCCATTTCTTTGCTTTTAGCTGATTAGTTGGAGATAGTCTTGTGGACTTTTCGGCCCCAGGTTGGCTTCAGACTTTGATCTCCAGATATCAGCATTCTGAGTAGCTAGGATTACTGGTGTGAGTCATCAGCATTCTTCAACTTTATTGTTTAAGTGGCTGTATAGTAGTCCAGAATTAGAGTGTGCCTAACTTAAGTCATTTGGATAACCCCACACACACCCTTTTTAAGTTATAAGAGATGTTTTGGTGAACAAACGTGGTGTGTGGGGCTGGGAATATGGCCTAGTGGCAAGAGTGCTTGCCTCCTATACATGAAGCCCTGGGTTCGATTCCTCAGCACCACATATATAGAAAAGGCCAGAAGTGGTGCTGTGGCTCAAGTGGTACAGTGCTACCCTTGAGCAAAAAGAAGCCAGGGACAGTGCTCAGGCCCTGAGTCCAAGCCCCAGGACTGGCAAAAACAAAAATGAAAACAAAAAACAACAACAAATGTGGTGTGTGTGTTTAAATAATGGTTTTATATATATATATATATAAAATAGTTACTCAATTTTAAACGTATCATTTCACTAGAGAGTGTAGCTCAATCGTAGAATAGGTACTGAATATGTACTTAGACTACTTAAAGCCAGTTTCCCCATGTACAGTAAACATATATGTATCATATATGTTATATACACATACTTGTTTATACGTACACATATTTCTGCCAGAAATTTAATTCCTAAAAACAAAATATTATGTTTAAAGGACATGTATATTTATATTTCTGGCTTTTTTTTCTGTATTTCATATATGTTTGGTTTTTATTGTTGGCTTTTTTTTTTTCCCTAAAAGCCTTCTGAGTTCTGGGATTACAGGCACATATGGCCTTGTATATTACAAATTTTGATATTGCTTATTGCTGTTCTTAAAGTTAAAATTAACTTACCAGCTAAATAGTGTAAAGGACAACAAAAACTCCAACCCTACCCCCCTTTTTTTTGGCCACCTGGAGCTTGAACTCAGGACCTGGCACTGTCCCTGAGCTTCTTTTGCTCAAGGCTAGCACTGTACCACTTGAGCCACAGCGCCACTTCTGACTTTGTCTGTTTATGTGGTACTGAGGAAGTGAACTCAGGTTTAGGTTTTCAAGCTATCACTCTAGGCAAGCAATCTACCACTAAGCCACATTCCCAGTCCCAGGGTTTTAGGTTTTTTTGGTTGTGTCCATAGTTAGGGTTTAGACTTCAGGAATTCTGTAGATTTTCCCTTTTCCCAAAACTATGCAGAATTTGGGTATAAGTTCACAAGTTCCTTTTCAGGGAGAAAGAAAGAACTTTTTTTGTGTGCTGGTATTAGGATTTGAACTCAGGGTCCATGAAAGGGTATGTCCCAGCCATCCCAAGGGACCATGCCGAGATAGTTATGGACAGGAGAAGAAAGTTTATAAGAAGGTTTATTAGTGGGGCTATATCTCCCACAGGAGAGGGAGCAACAGGGCGGCTACACCTTATCCAGGTGGCAGCTTCTCTGGGCTAAAGGAGAAGTAGGTAGGTCTTAATGGTGAGTGGGAGTAGCCCATTATAGTTCTAGGGCTGGGAGTTTAGGTGTGGGTGGATCTGGGGGGCTAATGGGAGGAGCTGAGGACCTAAGGTGGGGAGAATGCTAACAACTCTTGCTTAGCCTTTTCACTTAAACCTAGTACTATACCCCTCAGAAATATATCTACCTAGGCTGGCTTTTAACTAAGATCCTCAGATCAGCTTATCAATTTACTTTTTTTCTTTTGGTACTGAGGATTGGACCTAGGGTTTCTCAAAGCCAACCCATTTGATTGTATATTTTAGTTTTTGTCTTTTTTTGCCAGTCCTGGGGTGTGAATTCTGGAGCCTGGGTGCTGTCAATGAGCTTTTTTGCTCACGGATAGCACTCTCAAGGATATCACAGCTCAAGTGACTCTTTGATTGGTTAATTGGAGATAAATGTCTCACAGGCTTTCCTGCCTGGCTTCAAATCATGATCCTCAGATCTCAGCTTTCTGAGTAGAATTATTCTAAGTCTGCATCTAAGCAAATAGGATGTTTGTGATTCAAAGCTGTCATAGAAATGAGATATTTAAAGGGTCTTCTGGTGACTGTTTTACTCAAGACATTTTAATGAACAACCAGAAAGGAGTCATGGCCTTTTCTGTGTCCAAGATATGTTTGTTTGTTGTTCTACCTTTCCCCAGATCAAAAATGGCTTACTCTCTTTTTCTGTTGAAGTCTTTGTTAGGTTTTTAAAGTGGGTAGCCAGTAAAGGAGAACGCCACGCCATGCCATGCCACGTGGTATTCAGGCAGGAGAGAAAGTTTATTACCGAACTGCTGGCGGAGATGATGCATGGTGGGAGAGAAGGGCGACTCCACCCAGCCCTGCCTTATCTAGGGCAGGGACAGGGGGTGTGGCCAGGTGGATTAGGATGTGACCTCAGGGAAAGGGGAAGTTAACTGCCTCCAGGTCTGCTGTTACCCAGGTAGCGACTTAATGAGATGGGGTGCATCTGCAAGGAGCCCTCCAGGGATGGACCTTACAGTCTTTTTTTTTTTTAACTGTATTTTTTTGTGTGTTTTCTTTTTTTTTTTTGGTACTGGGGATCCACCCCGGACCTTACAGTCTTAATGCATTGTTTTATATTGAGCTCAAATCCTACCTTTTCTGTGTAGGCTTCCCTGATTTACATGAGCTGGATAAGCTCTCCTCATACTGAATTCTGCAAGTATTATTGTCTAAACCAGCGCTGTTGATTAAACCTTTAGCAGCTGATGTCTGTCTATATCACGGATGCAGACTGTTGCTATTAGTATCTTAGTGAATTGTTACACAGGAGCTGCTTATTCTCATTTGTTTGAAAGTTTCCATAATAATTAAAACAAGGAAGGGGTGGAGGAGTCAGTTGTGGTATACTGGTTGGGGGTATAGACCAGTGGTTGATCACTTGCCTTTCATGCTTGAGGCCATGGGTTCAATTCTCTCTCTCTCTCTCTCTCTCTCTCTCTCTCTCTCTCTCTCTCCCCCTCTCTCCCCCCTCCCTCTCTCTTTCCCCCTCTCTCTTCCTCTCTCTCTCCCTCCCTCTCTCCCCCCTCCCTTTCTCCCTCTTCCTCCCTCCCTCCCTCTCTCTCTGCCAGTCCCTACTTGAGCCACAGCGCCACTTCTGGCTTTTTCTGTTTATGTGATGCTGAAGAATCGAATCCAGGGCTTCATGCATACAAGACAAACACTCTACCACTAAGTCACGTCCCAGCCCATGGCTTCAATTCTCAGCACCACAAAAATACATAAAATAAGAAGTATGAATGCCTAGGCTTCACTTTTGGCTGTCCTTATTCAGAAGGTCTGTGGTGGGCATTAGAAGGTCCTAATATACTCCAGATCTTGGAATCTGCTGATCTATTCAATTGGCACTAACCAATGGAAACTTAATGTTAGATTTTTAAGCTCATTCACGTATTCTCAAACCATATGCCTGGTTCTGTGCAAGGTGTTAGAGATTTAACAAACACATGGTCCTGTCCTTGAGGCACTTCAATACAGGAAGCTAAGCAAGGGGACAGTTAACTACAATAATGTATTAGAGGAAGACTGAGCAATGGTTTTTTTTTTTTTTTGGCCAGTCCTGGGCCTTGGACTCAGGGCCTAAGCACTGTCCCTGGCTTCTTCCCGCTCAAGGCTAGCACTCTGCCACTTGAGCCACAGCGCCACTTCTGGCCATTTTCTATATATGTGGTGCTGAGGAATCGAACCCAGGGCCTCATGTATACAAGGCAAGCACTCTTGCCACTAGGCCATATTCCCAGCCCCAGCAATGGGTTTTTGATGTGGATTATTTTGTTGAATCAGGAGGTAAATACTTGAAGCCAGTTGCTGGTGGCTCATGCCTGTCATCATAACTACTGAGGAGCCTGAGATCTAAGGATCATGGTTTGAAGCTAGCCCGGGAAGGAAAGTCTGAGTCATACCTCCAATAAACTACTTAGAAAAAGGCAGAAGTGGTGCTGTGGCTCAAGTGGTAGAGTATTAGTCTTGAACAAAATAAACAGAGACAGTGTCCAGGACTGGCACAGGAAAAAAATTTTTTTAAAAGAGGTAGATATATGAAAAGCTATAAATGAGGGATCTGAGGCTTGAAGAAGTTAAAGTCATATAACAGGAAAGTTCCTAAGCTGGGATTTGAGCCCTGACTATGAGACACTAGGGACTATTATCAACTGTTTCAACTACCTTCCTGGGATTTCCTGCCACTTCAAAGAAAACCATAATTGATCTCAAAAGTAAAGTCAAACATAAAGCTATACTTAAAACACTTATTATGATAAAGGTTCAAAACCCAAGCACTTAAGAGGTGTGTGTGTGTGTGTGTGTGTATGTATGTGTTCATTTATTTATTTTTGCCTGTCCTGGGGCTTGGACTCAGGGCCTGAGCACTGTCCCTGGCTTCTTTTTGCTCAAGACTAGCACTCTGCCACTTGAGCCACAGCACCACTTCTGGCCTTTTCTATATATGTGGTACTGAGGAATCGAACCCAGGGCTTCATGTATATGAGGCAAGCACTCTTGCCACTAGGCCATATTCCCAGCCCTTAAGCTATATTTTAAGTCGGCTTTGGGGGACTTTTCTGTGTGACTTGAGCCATCTAAAAAGAGGAGGCCAGTGAAGCCTTTCTTGTTTCTAGGTGAATTTCCCTAAGCTTTTGTTTGTTGTTGTTGTTGTTGTTGTTGTTGTTGTTTTTTGCCAGTCCTGGGGACTTGGACTCAGGGCCTGAGCACTGTAGCTTTTGTTGATCTAAGATTTAACTGTGTTAAAAATCAGGATGGCCATTTAACAAACTCTGTTATTTATCCCGTGTGTAGGAATGCCTCTAGGACTCTTGGACTGCTGTTTCTTGGCAGAAATTTTCACAGAGCCTTGGGAGTCAGAGAGGCACAGGACTGCTAAGTCTAAAAAGCTGGGTTGAGGAGTCCTAAGTGTCTTCTTGAAATATTTGTGGTTAATAAGTTGTGGTTGGGGGGCTGGGAATATGGCCTAGTGGCAAGAGTGCTTGCCTAGTATACATGAGGCCCTGGGTTCAATTCCTCAGCACCACATATACAGAAAATGGCCAGAAGTGGCGCTGTGGCTCAAGTGGCAGAGTGCTAGCCTTGAGCAAAAAAGAAGCTAGGGACAGTGCTCAGGCCCTGAGTTCACGGCCTAGGACTGGCCAAAAAATAATAATAATAATAAGTTGTGGTTGGTTGACTGTATTTTGAATTCCTAGTACTCTCTATAAGACATAATTTATTAACACTTTATAGGGAGGAAACCAAATATCTAAGAAGTTGAATAATTTACTTGTAGGCATATAGTGTCAGAGCCACTGTTATCCAGCTGCAAAACTCATGCTCCTTCTTACTATGATAGAGACAGTGGGATGTTGGTTTGAGGCTCAGGTGTAGTCCGGGCTAGAATAGTAGATTTAGCAGTTATCAGCAAGGGCCAGATGCCAGTGCTTACACCAAGAATGCTAGCAATTCAGAGGCTGAGAGAAGAAGGATCACGTTTCAAGGTCAGCCCTGGCAGAAAAGTTTCAAACTTTGTCTTGAAAATAAACAGGAAAAAAACAGGACTAGAGATGTGGCTCAAGTGGTAGAGCACCAGCCTAGCAAGCACAAAGTCCTGAGTTCAAATCCCAGCACTGCCCAAACAACAATAACAAAAAGTTATTACCAGGGCTAAGGATTTAGCTAATTAAGTAGAGGGTGTGTTTTGCATGTTTGAGGCTTGAGTTTATGCTCCAGCATAAAAGAAACAAAAAGTAAGCATTTGAAACTGTGGAATGGTTGAGATTGCCCAGGGAAACTGTGTAAGTTGAGGACTAACAAATGCTGAGGGCAGATTCTGGGCTCTTGAGAACAAGTTCCTTGTCTTAATTATTTCTATGAATAGGCTTTTGATGTGCATCAGTTATTTATACTCATAAATGTCATGTCTTGATGCTGCTTTGATGATCTGATACTGTATATTGGAGGTACCTCTCATTTTCTGACCTGCAAATGTTGTGTTTGTCTTTCCAGGTTACCTAAAACCAGATCCATGGATGACCTTCTTTCTGCCTGTGACACAAGCAGCCCCCTGACTCGAACATCCAGTGATCCTAACCTTAATAACCACTGCCAGGAGGTCAGAGTTAGCCTGGAGTCCCGGCACAACAACCCTGAGGGCTCAGAGACAGCCTTTGTGGAATCTGGGGCAGGAGGTCCTCAGCAGACTGTAGGAGAAATGGGCCTTCCCCCTCTGCCTAGTAACCAGAAGGACTATTTGAGCAATAAACCTTTCAAGGGTCACAAAAGCTGTCCTGTAAATTATAAACTGCTCAACACTGTTGTGTCCCGGGAAATGAAGAGTAACACCTCTGACAATGACATCAAAGTCCTGGAAGAAACTACAGTACCAGCTCCAGAACTTCCTGCGCAAGATGAGCTGTGTAGGACTTTCAATGGCTTAGGGTGGTCACCTGAACAGAAGGAGGGTCCAGAAACAGAAGCTGTCAGTGCACTCTCAACAGTTGTTCCTAGCAAGTGTGATGGAACCTGTGATTTTCCTGAGTCTTCCCAGGACTCCCTTACAGCTGTCTCCCAGAAGGCCCAGCTAGACTCCATGCTAGATGTGCCCACCAGATGTGTTCTGGATTACAGTTTGGGCAGCCTTTGCAGTCCACTGAATGCTCCCTGTCAAGCTGCTCCAGAGCCAAGCACTGACTTCCTCAACCTAGATCCCTCAGGGTCTACAGCAAGTATCTCCCAACAGGAACAGCCCTGTTCCATGTCAGATGTGATTGATAGGGAGGAAGACCCTGGCAAGAAAGGAAATCATAGGAACGGACAGTTAGTGGAAAATCATCGCTTTGGGAAATTGCCATTGGAATTGACCCGAAAGCCAATTTCTCAGAGCCAGATCAGTGAGTTCTCTTTTCTAGGGTCCAACTGGGACAGCTTCCAAGGGATGGTGACTTCATTCCCAAGTGGGGAGACCACTCCTAGGCGGCTGCTTTCCTATGGCTGTTGCAGCAAGAGATCGAGCAGTAAGCAGGTGCGGGCCACAGGGCCCTGTTTTGGGGGCCAATGGGCTCAAAGAGAAGGTGTAAAGTCACCTGTCTGTTCTAGTCATTCCAATGGACACTGTTCTGGCCCAGGAGGAAAAAACAACCGGCTGTGGTTGTCTGGTCACCCAAAGCAAGCCTCTAGCACAAAACCTGTCCTTCTGAGCTGCCCTTCTCCAGTGCCTCCTTTCTACTTGGATGATGATGGACTCCCCTTTCCCACGGATGTCATCCAGCATAGATTACGGCAAATTGAAGCAGGGTACAAACAAGAAGTAGAGCAGCTGCGGCGACAAGTGCGTGAGCTCCAGATGAGGCTGGATATCCGTCATTGCTGTGCCCCTCCAGCAGAGCCTCCCATGGATTATGAGGACGATTTTGTAAGTTGTCACCAGCTGCCTTCCAACTATTCATTTAGTTTATCCAACCAGCCTTCCATGCACTCACAGGGACCTGTTTATGGAGTACCTGTGTACCACCGGGTACACAGATGGAAAACAAGTAAACAACTAGAGTGATGTTCTTTATCTGGGGGAGGCTTGAGGGAAGTGCTGAAAAAATGTGTGCTGTTTAGCTAGGTAGCTAGTGAAAGAAAACACCATTTTCGGAAGCATGGAGTCAATGGGTACTCCAGTAGCATGGCTTAAAGGAGGTTTGTGTATATGAACATGTGTGTATAGACATTTGTGCTGAGATTATGAGGGAGAACTGGGTGGTGTGGTGGGAGGTAATGCTGGAGAATTAGATGCTGTAAGGATCCACTGAAATACTTTTCTTGTTTGCCCTTCAGGCAATGAAATGGTAGGCCAATGAATAATATGACCTGATTTGTATTTTAAGGAAACTTGAGTAGTAACAGTGTAGAATGTTGATGAAGCAATTAGAGACGTAGACTGGGAAGCTGGTCAGGATATTTTAGAATAGTCCAGATGAGAATGTTGAGGACCATTAGGGCTCTGCTGTCCTGGTCTATCAAGTTCGGGCATTGCAGAACTGGGGAAGCTTCTAAGAGCCCTCTCCTCCCCCATAACTTCTTCACCCCCCAACATAACACTTCCCCTTTTTTCTGCTAAGGCATTCCCAGTTGCCTGCTACCCACCTCTTGGCTGGTGAAATGGGAAGAGTTAACAACTTTTTCCTACAGGGTGATGATTTAAATAGGAGTCAACTAACCTTTTTTAGGTTGTGTGGGCCATATGGTCCATGTTATAGGGATTCAACAGGGCCCACAGCACAAAAAGCAGCCTTAGATGATATGTAAATGGATATGTGGCTGTGTTTCAACACAACTTGATTCAGCTGTGGGCCATAGTTTGCCAACACTTGGTTTAATCTTTCCACACTATATTATAACATATTGGTTAAGGCCATGGCTTTGAAGCCATAATATTGCCCACATTTCAGCATTACCAGTTACAGCTCTTAACTCTCTGTGGCTTAATTTCCTTATTTATAAAATAAGTCTAGTAGTAATATAAATCATAAGACTGTTGTGGGGAATTAAGTTCATGCATGTGATACACTTAGAACAATGCTTGGCCCCTCGTAAACACGTGTTAGTAATAATGGTGATGTTGATGTCTGCATCCATTTCTCAGACGTGTTTGAAGGAGTCAGATGGCAGTGATACAGAGGATTTTGGCTCTGATCACAGTGAAGACTGCCTTTCAGAAGCAAGCTGGGAACCTGTTGATAAGAAGGAAACTGAGGTAGGTCTAGGCAAATGTGTGTTTGGAACTTATGTGAGCCAGTGGGTTGTATTTCTGAGATGAGAGGTGTGCTATGGCCTGAGATCTCCCTGAGATCGGTGTCATCTTTGTTGTTTTTTTTTTTTGTTGTTGTTGTTGTTGTTTTCTCAATCCTGGGGCTTGAATTCAGGGCCTGGCACTGTCCCTGAGCTTCTTTTGCTCAAGGCTAGCCCTCTACTTCTTGAGCCACAGCGCCACTTCTGGCTTTTGCTGTTTATGTGGTGCTGAGGAATCGAACCCAAGGTTTCATGCATGCTAGGCCAGCACTCTACCACTAAGCCACATTCCCAGCCTAGGTGTCATCTTTGTAGGCACCTAGTAGACAGGCATAAAGACCAGCCTTGTCATTTTCTCCTGGGTTGCTCTCCTTATTGCCATATTATTTTTCTATTCCCCTCTTCCCCTCACAAGAATTTGTAAGGGTTTTTTTTGTGCCTTCTGTTAGGTGACTCGCTGGGTTCCAGACCACATGGCCTCCCATTGCTATAACTGTGACTGTGAATTCTGGTTGGCCAAACGAAGACACCACTGCAGGTAAGATGTTTTGTGTGACTCAGTGTGACTCAAAGTAGTGCATTACATATATAGAGCACTAAATTGAATTAATCAGAAAATGGGGACCTCTTTACAGGAACTATTTTTGTTTGCACCCAGCCTTTTAAAAAATTTATTCACAGAAAGTCTTTTAAATTATCATTCACTCTTAGTACACTGGCATTTCTGATGAACTTGTCCCTTTGTTCTGTGGCAGAAATTGTGGGAATGTATTTTGTGCTGGATGCTGCCACCTGAAGCTGCCCATTCCTGATCAACAACTCTATGACCCAGTTCTCGTCTGTAACTCATGTTACGAACACATCCAAGTATCTCGTGCCAGGGAACTCATGAGCCAGCATCTGAAGAAACCCATTGCTACAGCTTCCAGTTGAATGCCAGAGGAGAAGACCTGTCCAATTTTAACAGGTTTGAAGGGAGGATCTGCTTCAGGTGTAGTTTGGAAGATTCCTAGGTGTGAGGCTCATGAAATCACAGAGCTCAAAGATACCGTCTTGAGAGATCCTCCTTGGTACCATGAGACTGGAGCAGAGGAATTTCAATTTGGCAGGAGGTCTTCTATCGGAGAGATCCTCACCTTAGGGTAATGGTCCCGATCCAGACCCAGAGTCTGGATGCTTAATGTTGAGTTGGTGACTCCAGTGTCTTTCTCCTGTGGGGGTCACAAGATGATGATTTCCTAGATAACTGCCTGGTGCAAAGTGCCCAAACAGCAATAGAAAGGCATATGTATAACCAAACTTCAAGTGATAAGAGACCCATTTCTCTTCCACCTTGAAAAAGCAGATTATAGTATATAAGATAGGACTTCCTATCCTATTTGAGACGAACTCTATTCCGTACCTCTGTGCTCTGTGTCTGTGCATGAAGGCTCAGTCTTTAGAGGCACTCCCTCTAGTTGCATTAGTCCTGTCTTTCTGTGGGGTTTGGTTTAAAGATTGGTTTGGCAAGTGGAGATTTCAATGTATTTTTCACTTGGCTTATTGGCCAGCATCAGTGAATATTCATTTTAGAGGGACAGTTCTAGGGAGTGAGACATTTTGGGGAGCAGAGGAAAACGGTTGATGCTTAGTCTTGGCAAAAATCAGTTATTTTGAGCTTTATAGGCAGTTGTCACTCTTACATGGTGACAGCTCTTGAGGTATGCACGGTGAAGAAGGAAAAGAGAAGGGAAAAACGAAAGTTATGCTTATGAAATATCTGCTGATTGTGCCCTACCCTTAGCGCCTGACTTTTCCTAGTTGTCCTGGTGCTAACACAGGAGCTACACCTTGACCCTCTCCTGGCATGAAAATAAAACAAAGATTTTTATTGTTCCATTGCCCACTTCCCCCATGTTGTCTTTCCCTTGGCTGCTGCCTCCTCTGGGTCACACTGCTTCTTATCCTGAACACTTGACACCTTGAAGGTAGAATCTAGCGTTTGTTTTTACCTCCTCAAATAATGCTGTTTGGTATGTAAGGGTTTCCGTAAAAATGCTGCTGTCTATTTCTGTGCACTTAACAATGGAACCCAAACAGAAGAGAATAGAGCCTTGATACCAAAATTGGGAGAAAAAATGTGTCCGTTTGGACCAAACAATTTTTTTTTCATCTTAATATGTACCAGTGGCACTTAACCAAAAGATACAGTGATATAGCCATGTACTATGGTTGGGACAGATAAAGTCTCCTTGGCCTATAACGAAACTACTAGGATTTCTTGTATTCATTTTCCTTTCATTCATTGATGTATAAAAGGTAAATTACATTTAGGCCTATACTGTTTTAAAATTATGGTAGCTGTCATCCTCACTGCTACTTTTATGTTGCTCTCTAGAAAAATCATTCCAAAATAACTAGAATCTACATTTACAACAAGAATTATTTGTCCTGACCTTTTCCTCAGTCTTACAGAGAAGCATCTGTGCTTCTTTTATACTTGTCATGGATGTAACCTAAAAAGTTTTGGCGTATTTAGGTCAGCCTAGCAGAACTTTTTTTTTTCTCATATAAATGGAACTGAATAATGGAGATTTTGTGTCTGGGAAATTCCTGAGATCATTGAAAAAGTAACAAATTATTTCCTGTGTCTGATACTTAAAATTATTTTAAGCATTTTCTCAATCATTACAATTTTATGACAGTCTTGTGTGGCTTTTTAAGTTGATTTTCATTGCACTTCACTCTGCCTGTTTTCAGGGAGATTGGTAACACTGAGGAGACTGTATCTGCCTACTTGGGCTGTTTTGAGGGACTGTCCCAAATGAACAAAATGCATGGCCTTGGAGAGAAACTCTGGGCTCTTGGTTCAGATGTGTTCATCAAATACTCCTTTCAGAGCTGTTGTGGGTGTCAGTGACATGATGTGGCCAAAAATCCAAACTGTGCAGTTGCGTTGTGACATGCAATGTGCTGTAAAAAAAAAAAACAAAACAAAAAAACTCAATACAGTTTAAATAAAATCTCTATATTAGTGCTGCTTTGTTGGCTCTTTTTATTCATTTCATTTCTTAAGGAAACGTAGTGCTTGGTTTTTTTGGCTTTTGTTCCTTGGTCTTTCTGTTGTTTTTACCATGAGGAAAAGAAAGCATAACTCTTCCCAACAATTTCCATTCTTAAAATGAGCTCCTGGGTGATGTCTGTGGGTAGTGATTGGATAGGGATTTATTCTCAGGGGTTCTAAAGAATACTGCCCCATCTCCTCGGAGGTTCACTTGTCTCTGTGGCTGAGGTGTCACCGGCTGGTTGAGGGGACACCGCGGGGTTGTTCGTAGGTTCTCTGGCTCCCTCCCTGCCAGGAACCTCAGCTTCATCTAACCTTGGGCATGTTGGGTTGAGCAGAAAGTACCGGCTTGGAAGATATCTTTAAAGATATCAAATGTTCGCACCGGAAACGGTGGGCATTTGTACTTTGGAGAGCCGGGCAGCGGTGCTGTTACAGATCGCCGTCCTCCGGGACGGGCTCAGCGGGCCCCAATGCACACGCTGCATTCGGCTGCAGCCCTCCACCCTTTAACCCTTCGTGTTCCGCCCTGGAGAACCGAGAACCGGGAACTGGGGCTTCTCTCTTCGCAGGACTTGGAACTCCCCGGCGGGCAGCGCTCCTCCGTCCACGTGGGAGCGGTTTGGGGCCCTGAGTCCACCGTGTCCCGGGACCCACCGAGCCCAGGGGCGCCGGGACGGACCGCAGGGGCGCCGGGCGCGCATCCCCACCTGGGGGTCCAGCTCGCGCCCCATAGGCCGCGCGGGGCAACTCGAGGCCTCATTGGTCCCGCCGAGGGCAGGCCCGAGACTCGTGCGCCAACGGTCTTCGGGTCCTGGGAGGCCGGGCACTGGCAGGAGGGGGCAGGGCGAAGCGAAGCGAAGGCCCCGGGGGATCGAGAACGGTGGGAGAGAGCCAGGCTCGGCGGGGCGAGGCCCAGGCCCGGGCGGGGCGATGGAGGAGGCGCTGCTCTCCACTCCCATCAACCCTAACAACTTCCCCGCTAAGCTGTGGCGGCTGGTGAACAGCCCACGCTACCGCTCGATCCGCTGGGACGGCCGCGGCGAGGGGCTGCTCATCGACCAGCCGCTCTTTGAGGCCGAGCTACTCAGCCCGCCGGGGCCGGGGGCCGGAGGCGGCGGGGGTGCTGCCGCCGGGGGCGCGGGGGTCGGCGGTGCTGGCGGTGCTGGTGGCGGCGGCCTTGGGGCCTCCTCAGCCGAGCCCGAGCTCTTCAAAACCACCAACTTCACCAGCTTCATCCGCCAGCTCAACCTGTACGGCTTCCGCAAGGTGGTACTGGGCGGGCCGGGCGCGGCGGGGCCCGGGCCCGGCGGGCCTGCGGGCGACGGGCCGCTGCACCACTTCCACAGCCCGCACTTCCGCCGCGACCAGCCGCAGCTGCTCGTGCACCTCAAGAGGCTCACCAGTGCCAACAAGGCCAAGCTGGCGGCCGGCCTGGAGGTGCCTTGCCGCCCGCCCAACCGCTTCCAGCGGCTCCTCATCACCTCGGCCTCCGCCTCCGCCTCCGCCTCGGCCTCCACCTCGCCACTGCAGCACCAGGACCCGCCGCTGGCCCCCACGGGGTCCCGGCCGGAGCCGCATGGTGAGTCCCAAGATGGAGCCCTGGCCCCTCCACCTGGGCCCTTGGGCCCCACGTGGAGCAACTGCCACTGCATCACTGCACAGCGCCTTTCCCCACATGCTGGCCTGCGAGGCTCCGGAGACTGTAGGTTCCATCGCCTCCTGCCAATCTCACCAAGGCCCTCCAAAGTTGAAACCCCAAGCAGTTTTCCGCCTTCCAAACCTCTAGAACGTTTTACATCCCCCAACAGCCAGCCCCTCCACTGTGAACATCTAGAATAGGAGCTCCTGGGTTGCAAAGAAACCCAGAAGGGCCGCCCTTGCTCTAGAAGGAAATCAGAAGTAGTCACTGCACCGGCGAGGGCAACATTTAACACATTAAACCAACCAAGGCAAAGTGCAACAGGTACCTGGAGTGGAAATGTGTTCTTGAAGAGACATTCGACTCTCCACCTGTTGATACATCTAAGAAATCTTGGAAAGACGTGTCCAGACAATAATATGTAAGGTTCCGAGTCAAGTGTACAAAGGTAGATGTTTGTATGTAGGGTGGACATAGAATTCTAGATGGTTTGCAGATGCTGCTTCTAAGTAGAATAGATTGGTTGAACATTGCTTTTGTTAGAATTCCTTAGAGCTGGATGGTGCCTTGAGGTGTTACAGACAAGCATAAGGCCACATGGTTTTCTTTATAGCAAGTTTTTGTGAAAATTAATTTTAGAAAACAGTCTTTGGTTTCAACTTTTCAGCATTGAAAGAAAAAACTATTTTCTGAAGTTCAGAAACCATGGGTGATGGTGTCTTGATTTTTTAAAAATGTTTTTCTTCCTTCTAGGAAAGTGAGTGTGGCAACATAACATTTCTCTGTTTAAAGAGTTCGTGATATGAAGCAGTATACCAAAGGAAGCAGCAGAATATAATAAAATTCATATTCATGCTCCACCTTTAACTAGGAGAGTAATAAAAATATTTTCAGCATGTTAGTATGAATTTAGCATAAAGAAGTCTGAGTTATTTTTGCATTATGAACATAATTGTACAAATAAACAACACAGTGTTCCATTTCACCTAGGTGAGGTACTCAGGCAGTACCTTATCCATTGGAATTTAGACTAGATTGTATGTCTCTGGAGTTTAGAAGATAAGGAACTAAGTTAGAGTTCTAGAAACAAGTTGACAAAATAGCTGTGGGATAGGAATGTTCTAAAGGAATTCTAAAGGAATATTAAGCTATTTGCATGTGATGACCATTGATTTTGATGGGAAATGGTATGAGGAATGGCAGTGGAGACAATTCCATGGAATATATTTGACAAAAACTCTACACCGACATGTCTTTTATTCTTTCTGTTTAATCACAGACTTTCCGGTTAGTGGGCAGGAGGAGAAAATGGGTTAACTACTTCAAAAGGAACATGTAGAAACCAACTCTTGCTCACTTTTCTCTTTGATCTTCTTTTTCCTTTACCTATCTTAAGCATAGTTGTAGTCGAGTTAAAGTTAAAGCAAAACAGAAGCTATCTAGAATCTGATTGAGTTTATAGTTGAATCACTCAGCATTTGTTGAAAATAGTGAATTCATACTTTTAAGGAGACACGTTATTCCATATGCATATGTATACATATTAGGTTGTCATTTTCATGCATTTCTTATTTTTACCTGTTGCTCTGTACAGAAGGACATCTGGTGTTTTTTATCTATACCAGAGGCTTCACTAGATAATTAATTGTGTTTTTGCCTTAGGAGGGATTTACTTCTGTTGTAAATTCAAAAATACTGGTACAGCTTTGTTTTGCTCCTAATGTGTATTCAAAGTCTTTAGCTGTTCTTTGTTCTTTTTCTTTCTTTTTTGTCTGTCTTGGGGCTTGGAATCAGCTTGGGTGCTATCCTTGACCTCTTTTGCTCAAAGCCACATTCTAACACTTTGAACCACAGTCCCACTTCCAGTTTTCTGGCAGTTAATTGGAGATAAGAGTCTCTGGGACTTTTCTGCCTGGGCTGGCTTCCCACGGTGCTCCTCATCTCAGCCTCCTGAATAGCTAGGATTACAGGCACGAGCCACCAGCACCTGGCTCTTTTTTTTTTTTTTTTTTCTCACTTGATTTTTGTTCTGCCTTGGCTCTATGTCTGATAATGCTTCTGCTTACTAGTTTCCATTTGTTTCCTATGTTCTAACAGCTTGTGATTTTAATAATATTCTTTTACAGTAGAATCAGGCATAAATATTTTAGGTCTTATTTTTCCTCTTTCTTTCTTTTTTGGTGCCAGCCCTGGGACTTGAACTCAGAGCCTGGGCACTGTCCCTGAGCTTCTTTTGCTTAAGGCTTGTACTCTACCACTTGAGTCATAGCTTTACTTAGGTTTTTTGTTTTTTTGTTTTTTTGATAGTTTAGTAGAGATAAGAGTCAGACACAAACTTGTGTCTGAGTTGGCTTCAAGCCACAATCCTCATATTTCAGCCTCCTGAATAGCTAGGATTATAGGCATGAGCCATGGGGGCCTGGCAGGATCTTGTTTTCTTTTTTTCCCCACTCCTAGGGCTTGAACACAGGACCTAGGTACTGTTGCTGAGCTTCTTTTACTTAAGGCTAACACTCTACCACTTGAGCCACAGCACCACTTCCGGCCTTTTCTGTGTATGTGGTACTAAGGAATCAAACTCAGGGCTTTACGCATGCTAGGCAAGCACTCTACCAACTAAGCCACATTCTCAGACCTTGTTTTCTTATTTAGACAACTGCCACTTGATAAGAAATGTGAAAAATCCCTTTTTCCCCCTTGTTTATTTTTGTTAATTGCTTTTAGGGCAATACTTTTTCCATTATTTGTTAAAATATTCTAAACTAGCAAATTTGGGAAGTGGGTAATGTCTCCTTGCCTGGACACAAGTTTCAACAGGCAGTTTTGAGATTCTTTCCTGGGAATTCATTAGAGCCCATAGAAAGAATATACTATTTGAAAAATATAAATTCATCTTGTCCTACATTTCCAAAATTCTGAAGTCATACTTTGCTAAATATATCTCAGTGATGTTCTGAAGATTTTAAGGTGAAGTTCTGTAAAATTGCTCAGAATAGAGCCCTATAAGCTAATCCTTAACAGAAGAGCTTTATTTATTCCGAAATTTAGGTGACTCAGGAACTGTGAAAAGTAACAACTCAGTTTCCTTTTTCTTTTCCATTTTTTTTGCAGTTATTTTTTTTTATTGAATTTGGAGCTTGTGAAAACTAACCTTCTTTTCCTTTTCCCTTTCCTTTCCTTCCTTTCCTTTTGCAGGTCCTGGGACTTGAACTCAGGTCCTGGGCTCTGCCCCTGAGCTTTTTTTGCTCAAGCATAGCAATCTACAACTTGAGCCACAGTTCCATTTCTGGCTTTTTAGTGGTTAGTTGGAGATAGGAGTCTCATGGACTTTCCTGCCTGGCTGGCTTTGAATCCTGATTCTCAAATCTCAGACTCGTGAGTAGCTAAGATTACAGACAAGAGCTACCAGAGGCATGTGGCTATAAAAAGTAACAATTTCTTTAGGAAAACAAAGCATGTCTAATAGTTTCATACTGTATGTACATATGAAATGGTTAGGGGCTGGGAATAGGGCCTAGTGGCAAGAGTGCTTGCCTCATATACAGGAAGCCCTGGGCTCGATTCCTGAGCACCACATGTATAGAAAATGGCTAAAGTGGCATTGTGGCTCAAGTGGCAGAGTGCTAGCCTTGAGGAAAAAAAAAAGAAGCCAGGGACAGTGCTCAGGCCCTGAGTTCAAGGCCCAGGACTAGCAAAAAAAAAAAATGGTTAGTCAAGTAGAGTGGTGTAAACTGTTCTTTGAACTTTAAAGGAAAGGTTATTTTAACAGGTCTGCCATTTGCCTATATTCAGTCTTTTGAACCAGGCATTGTTGTTTCACTTTTGAATAAAGAGTCCTTGCTTTCTACTGATTCAGAATTTGTGTTGTTAGTATGTGTACATGTATTTGTTCATTCTTGGCATCAATACTTTATTCCTTAAGGAAATTTAACACTAGAAATAGATGTGTAATATGTTACATGGCTTATTATTTAAATATTTGGGAATACAGGAACGTGAGAGATCTTTTAACATGTTGTTTATCACTTGGATTGCATGATTGGTTTTCCCTGTTTTCAGACTAGCTTAATAAAAGGAATTTGTGAACCACATCTAATATACAAACCTCTCCTTAGGTATAACTTCCTTTATGCTTAAGAAATCCTTATCTATAAAGTAATTCATTTTGCAGCACATATGCCCTTCCTTTTTTCAGTCAACACTATTACTTTTTGTCTCTTCCCTCCTTTTTTTCTTTTTACCTTGCTGTATGAGGAAAACCAAATACTTGTGTTGGAATCTTTGAGCCTGGATATGTGGATTTAGACCAGCTTCCCTATGATTCAAATGTCAACCAGTGTTTACTCATGTTTGGGAAAGGATGCTACTAGCGATGCTCTAAAGAGGAGAGAGGAAAAGGCCAGGGCCTTCGTTCTTGTTCAACTTGCTTGCTCAGCTTGCACAGTACCACTTGAGTCATACCACTAGCCTGGCTTTTTGCTGATAATTTTGGAGATAGAATTCACACTTTTCTGCCTAGGCTGGCTTTAAAGCTTCATTCTCCAGATCCTCCTGAGTAGTGAGGATTATAGGCATAAAACCACTAGTGCCTTGCTTTACAAATAAGAACAGGGGCTGGGAATGTGGCTGAGTGGTAGAGTGCTTGCCTAGCATGCATGAACCCTAGGTTCGATTCCTCAGTAGCACATAAACAGAAAAAGCTGGAAGTGGTGCTGTGGCTCAAGTGGCAGAGCGTTAGCCTTGAGCAAAAGAAGTTCAGGGACAGTGCCCAGGCTTGAGTTCAAGACCCATTACTGAAAATTTAAAAAAAGTACATACATATAAAAAATTGAAAGGAAGCAAAAACATTACACTTGTTTTTGTTTCATGTTATGTCTTATTTGTTCTACATATTTCTTTTTTGTGTGTGATAGAATACCATTTTCCTGTTTTGCTTGTTGGTTTTGGGGTCTTTTTGTGTGTCATTGGGACTTGAACTCAGGGGCCTAGGTGATTCCCCTTAGGTTTTCTTTCTACTCAAGGCTGTACTGTACCACTTGAGCTGCACCTCCATTTCTGGCTTTTTGATGGTTAATTGGAAATAAGCGTCTCAAGGACTTGTCTGTCCAGGCTGGCTTCAACCGGAATCCTCAGATCTCAACCTCCTAAGTAGCTAGAATTACAGGCATGAGCCACCAGCACCCAGTATCCTTTTGCTATTAAGACTCTTAAATGGTTTGAAAAGAATGAATAGCAAATTTGTAAAATGGAGTTCATACTTTGGAAAAATCTCAGTCAGTCAGTGAGATAAAAGGTAAGATGGGTTGGATGTTGGTGGCACATGCCTATCATCCTAGCTATTCAGGAGGCTGAGATGTGAGGATCCATAGTTCAAAGCCAACTGGAACAAGAAAGTCCACTCTAAAACTGAAATGGAGCTGTAGCTCAAAGAGATAGAATACTAGCCTTGAGCAAAAAAGAAAAGCCTAGGGACAGCGCTCAGGCCCTGAGTTCAAGCCCCAGGACCGACAGGAAAAAAATAAAAAAAGCAAAATGGCCGAATAATGTATAAAAGCTTTTTACATTAAATATTTGATTCAACTTCTGATTCAGTTCTAGAGTTTGGCCACCCTACCTTTTATGATATATTGAAAACCAAACAAAAGTTTGACTATTCTTTCAGCAATGTATGTGTCTGTTCTTATATTCTGGATTCTGAACTTGTTTGTGCCCCAACTAAATTTCTGTCGTGTTTAAAATAGCTGATAGATGAACAGTAGGATATTTTTTTGACTTACTGTGGTTTTCTGTGTCTGATAGTACAATATAAAGGTAGTAAATGTGCTCTTCCTCTTTTATGCAGGACCAGTGGCTGTAGGACAATTTCACCGGTCATTCCGGCGAGATAGTTTGTCTCCTTATTCCTACGTATCAACTTCATCCCACAACCACAGCACTTTCCCTCTGAAAGGTTTAGACCGGACCCCGATTCCTCCCAGAACATGGCAGAATTCTCTTGGAATGCACCCTGGACAAGTGGAGACATCTCCCAGTTTTTCAGATAAAGGGGTTCCATTTCCTGTACTGCAGAGATTTCCAACAGAGGTTACCTATACGTTGCAACCCAACGCCACATCTGTACATGTTCAGCAAGGTACTCAAACAATGGTCAGCTCCTCCCAAAAGTATGGTAACTACACACCCTCAGCACAGTACTCCCAAGCCTACTATCCAACAGGTATGAGAAATTCATGTTCAGTGGCTTCTATTAAGGTAATTTATAATGTCATTTGTATTTTTAATTGTATCTTAATCTCTGAACTGAAAAGACAAACAGTAGGAATATGTACCTGAGAAATGTAAGACATATTTAAACAATACATGCTGTTTTCTTGTGTTCTGAGAGATTTTAAAATCCTCTTGGTACACGAAGGTATATATATCTAATGAAATGGAACTTTTGTATGCTCAAAATGCATTCTAGGTTAGAAATTAAGATTTAGTGCTGGGGCTGGGGATATGGCCTAGTGGCAAGAGTGCTTGCCTCATATACATGAAGCCCTGGGTTCGATTCCCCAGCACCACATACAGAAAATGGCCAGAAGTGGCGCTGTGGCTCAAGTGGCAGAGTGCTAGCCTTGAGCAAAAAGAAGCCAGGGACAGTGCTCAGGCCCTGAGTCCAAGCCCCAGGACTGGCAAAAAAAAAAAAAAAAAAAAAAAAGATTTAGTGCCCTGGAACCTTCCTTTAACTCTACAATTGTATGGTATTTATTTCAGTTTGTTTTTTAAAATATTATTTTTAGGGGTTGAGGATATAGCTGAATGGTAAAGTACTTGCTTAGCATTGTAAGACCTATCACTGAAAAAAAAATATAGTACATATTTTATATGTAAACTTATAATTTTATTACCTCATAATGAAATCATTTTGGTATCTCAGAAATGAAGATGAATAACAGAGCATACTCTCTGAACTTGTTTACTAAATGTGGTGAAGAGTGGAGCTTTGCATTGTTCATTCCAGCCAACTAAGAATCAGGGAATAACAGGCAGGAAAAACTGACAGTGGTGACTGAGCCTGAGCTCACCCAAGAGCATTGAGGACATGCTGGTGGATGCCATGATTGGGATCTTTCTGCTAGTGTTCATCTGTTGTACTTCTTAGAGACAAAATTGTTTTTTTTTTTTTTTTTGGCCAGTCCTGGGCCTTGGACTCAGGGCCTAAGCACTGTCCCTGGCTTCTTCCCGCTCAAGGCTAGCACTCTGCCACTTGAGCCACAGCGCTGCTTCTGGCCGTTTTCTGTATATGTGGTGCTGGGGAATCGAACCTAGGGCCTCGGGTATACCGAGGCAGGCACTCTTGCCACTAGGCTATATCCCCAGCCCCAAAATTTTTTTTTAATATAGCTTTTTGCAAGATAATAGTCTTTCATTCAAATTATGTTCTAATATTTAGAAACAATATATGCCTTTCCCAGAATGATAAAATAGGATGATAGAAAAAAGGGATAAAAGGATGAGAATATGGCCTAGTGGCAGATTGTTGCCTCACATACATGAAGCCTTGGGTTCTATTCCTCAGCACCACGTATATAGAAAAAGGCAGAAGTGGTGCTGTATCTCAAGTGGTAGAGTGCTAGCCATGTGCAGAAAGAAGCCAGGGACAGTACTCAGGCCCTGAGTTCAAGCCCCAGAACTAGCAAAAAAAAAAAAAAAAAGAAAAGAAAAGAAAAGAAAAGAAAGAAAGAAAGAAAAAGAAAAAAGAGATAAAACTTTCTATGAATTAAGAATCTGGGAGAAAGGGGCTGGGAATATGACCTAGTGGTAGATTGCTTTGTATGCATGAAGCCCTGGGTTTGATTCCTCAGCAGCACATAGATAGAAAAAAAAGAAAAAAAATCTGGGAGAATTTATTTTCTCAGTTATGTAGCTCTAGAAGCAATCTCTAGAGTTTTTTTTATTTTTATTTTTATTTTTTGCCAGTCCTGGGGCTTGAACTCAGGGCCTGGGCACTGTCCCTGAGCTTCTTTTCCTCAAGGCTAGCACTCCACCACTTGAGCCACAGCTCCACTTCTGGTTTCTGTGTTTTTTTCTGTTTATGTGATACTGAGGAATCGAACCCAGGGCTTCATGCATGCAAGGCAAGCACAATACCACTAAAGCACATTCCCAGCCTGCAGAGGTATTTTTGTTAGATCATATCTTCCAGGGTTGACTAAACAAAATAAGTGAAAGGAATACACATTAGAAATTAGCTGGGTGCCAGTGACTCATGACTATAATCCTAACTGCCCAAGAACGTTCAAAGCCAGCATAGCAGAAACGTCTGTGAGACTCTGATCTCCAGTTAACCATCAAAAAACTACAAGTGGTGATATAGCTCAAGTGGTAGATTAAGGACAAGGTCTAGGCCCTGAGTTCAAGCATTAGTACTGGCATTAAAAAAAAAAAAAAAGTAAAGAGTCTAGGGCTGTGGTTTATAGAGCATTTGCCTAGTGTGTACTATACTATTTTTGGTGCTGGTTTCCAGTCCTAGCACTAAAGAACAAAAAAGTGCACAAGTGTTACTTTAGATTTTGTAGTACATAACACATATAAAATAGAATCTTGTGGTATTTTAGTCTTACTCTGTCAGTTATTAAAAGGATAATTGAATTGGCTAGTTTGGTTTTTTGCGAGGCAGACAGTAGTTTGTACTCAGGTCCTCATGCTTGCTAGGCTGGTGTGCTACTGCTGAGTCACACCCTTACCCCTTAATTGCATTAGTATGTATGCATTTTCTTATTTTTTGCAACACTAGGGTTTGAGCTCAGAGCGTCACAATCAACATATTTGGTTGGTGTTCTATCACTTGAGCTATGCCTCCAACCCTAGTTTTTTGTTTGTGTGTGTGTGTGTGTGTGTGTGTGTGTGTGTGTGTGTGTGTGTTTTGCCAGTCCTGGGCCTTGGAATCAGGGCCTGAGCACTGTCCCTGGCTTATTTTTGCTCAAGGCTAGCACTCTGCCACTTGAGCCACAGCGCCACTTCTGGCCGTTTTCTATATATGTGGTGCTGGGGAATCGAACCCAGGGCTTCATGTATACGAGGCAAGCACTCTTGCCACTAGGCCATATCCCCAGCCCCTGGTTTGAACTTCTGAATCTGGCCCTTTTGATATTTATTAAAACAATATGATTTTGATACCTCCTTATCTATCCTGCCTCATTTCACCCTAAATGACTTTGATCCCTTTTAAATTTAAACCTAGTGCAAAGAAGTGATGGTCTCTCTTCTGTTAGCTGCTTTGTGCTGAGAGTGGACTGTTGACCCTACCTGGAAAAATACATTCTTAATGTGTGTGTGTGTGTGTGTGTGTGTGTGTGTGTGTGTGTGTGTGTGTGTGTGTGTTGGTCCTGGGGCTTGAACTCAGGGCCTGGGTGCTGTCTCTGGGCCTTTTAGCTTAAGGCTAGCACTCTATCACTGGAGCCAGAGCTCCATTTTTGGCTTTAAATTTTTTTGTTTTAGTTTATTGCAGACAGGAGTGTCAAGGGCTTTCCTGCCCTGGCTGGCTTCAACTATGATCCTCAGATTTCAGCATCCTGAGTATCCAGGACTACAAGTGTGAGCCACTTGCTAAGAAAAGTAATGTTTTTCTTTAAGGAAAACAAAGCAAATGATAGCTTCCCTATCCTCATATTTTAAAATAATATTATGTAGCAACCACTATGACTAGGCACTTCGAACAGAACTTTTCAAATGTTAATTCCTTTAATCCTCACAACAAATTTATCAGATAGGTAGTGTAGTTACCCTCGTTTTATAGATGGGGGAGAGTGAGACACAGACACAGCTAGGAAGGTAGTGAGTGGCTGGCTGGGAAACTGGACAGTCTGATTAAAACATGAGTCCTTTGCCCACTGTGCTCTTCTGTTATCTTATTTGCTTCTTGTAAAGAGGTCTTTGGGTTTTTTCATCTTTTTGTTTTTGGTAGGGGGACTTGAACTCAGGGATTAGGTGCTGCCCTTTAGCTTTTCCTGCTCAAGGCTCATGCTCTACCATTTGAGCCACACTTCCAACTTTTGGCTTCTTTGGTGGTTAATTGAAGATAAGAGTTTCACAAACTTAACTGTCTCTGCTAGCTTGAAATCAGGATCCTCATACCTCAGCCTCCCATAGCTAGGCTTGAGCAACCAAAGTTACCTCCTCCACACACAGCTTTGCTTTGCTTTTCCCTCCCCATTCCTCCCCTCCCCTTCCTTTCTCTCCCCTTTCCTCCCCTCCCCTTCTCTCCTTCTTTCCTTTCTTTTGCTGGTCCTGGGACTTAAAACTCAGAGCCTGAGCTCTGTCCTTGAGCTTTTCTTGCTCAAGGCTAGTGCTCTACCACTTGAGCCACAGCTCCACTTCCAGCTTCTTTCTGGTTAATTAGAGATGAAGAATCTCCTGGACTTTTGTGCTTGGCTGGCTTTGAACCAAGATCCTCAGATCTCAGCCTCCTGAGTGGCTAGGATTACAGGTGTGAGCCACTAGCATCCATTTCCAATGAATTCTTTTAGAAAATATTTTACCCAAAATACATCATCATTGAAATATCAAAGAATAAATGTAACTATTTATTTGTAAAGAAACATTTTTCGGGGGCTGGGAATATGGCCTAGTGGTAAAGTGCTCGCCCTGTATACATGAAGCCCTGGGTTCTATTCCTCAGCACTACATATATAGAAAAAGCCAGAGCTGTGGCTCAAGTGGTAGAGTGCTAGCCTTGAGCAAAAAAAGAAGCCAGGAACAGTGCTCAGGCCCTGAGTCCAAGCCCCAGGACTGGCCAACAAAACAAAACAAACAAAAAACACCTTATAATTCAGAGACTATACCCTTATAATTATATTAAAATTGCTCATTGTTTCAAATCATTTTTGGGGGTGGGGGGCACAGTCCTGGGGCTTTACTCAGGGCCTGGGCTCTGTCCCTGAGCCATTCTGTGCTCAAGGTTAGCACTCTACTATTTGAGCCACAATGCCACATCTGGCTTTTTCTGTTTATGTGGTACTGAGGAATTGAACCCAGGGCTTCATGCATGCTAGGCAAGCATACTACCATATTCCCAGCCCCCATTGTTTCAAATCTTTCTTTGTGCAAACTTTCATAACTTAAATTGCACATTATATGATGCAAAAATAACTACTTAAAAAATCAATAGTCAATAGTGGCAAAATAAGCATTTCAGTTAATTTTTATAATCCTTAGGTTAATTTACTTTCAAATATTAAGATATGAGATTATTTAGTAATTTTTTTAAATTTTTTTGCTAGTCCTGGTGCTTGAGACTCAGGGCCTGAGCTCTGTCCCTGGCTTCCTTTTGCTCAAGGCTAGCACTCTACCACTTAAGCCACAGCACTACCTCTGGCCTTTTCCATATATGTGGTGCTGAGGAATCAAACCTAAGGTTTCATGTGTACAAGGCAAGCACTCTTACCACTAGGCCATATTCCCAGCCCCTATTTAGTAACTTTATTATCACATACAGGATATTAAAATTGTGGACATAAAAAGGGAAAGTGACCACATACTAATAAAGATTCCTTTGAAGATATTCAGCAAGTAGACGTTTAATAAAATTAGATGTTATATTTCAGAGCATGTACTTTGAAGTTTGACTACTAACACTGTCCTTACCAGCTTTGTAACTCTTGGCAAATTACTTAATACCTCTGAGTTTGAGCTAAGTTATTTTGTAAAGTAGTGTTAATGTCTCATCTGATTGTTCTTTGAAACAATATACATAAAGTATCTGCCACTGTGCCTGGTGCATGGTAGACGCTCAATACTGCCATCCTCTGTTTAATCCAAAGGTGTGATGTTATAACTGATTCTCATTCACACTGGAGAGTCTCTCTCTGGAAAAGAGGAGACTCAGCCTATTAAGACTTCATCTGTAAGTATAACTATTGCAGTACAGAGTTCAATCTTTTCATGGTGTCCTACCCATAAAGAAAAAGTTTGGAAAACATATGTTTGGACTTGATCCCCAGTACCACTAAAGAATTATTTCTTTAGTAAAAATAATAGCTTTTATAATCACATTTAATGATAATATTTTAATAATATTTGTTGATTGTTTGCTATTTCTCATTACTGTTATATGTGCTTTATGAGTAGTAGACCATTCATTCCTTACCACAACCATATTAACTAGGTGCTGTTATTATCTTTATTTTATTAAAATTCTGAAACGGGCTGGGAATATGGCCTAGTGGCAAAGAGTGCTTGCCTGGTTTACATGAAGCCCTAGGTTCGATTCCCCAGCACCACATATATAGAAAATGGCCAGAAGTGGCGCTGTGGCTCAAGTGGCAGAGTGCTAGCCTTGAGCAAAAAGAAGCCAGGGACAGTGATCAGGCCCTGAGTCCAAGGCCCAGGACTGGCAATAAATAAATAAATAAATAAATAAATAAATAAATAAATAAATTCTGAAACAATACCTAAAGAAATTAACCTTGATAAGATGCACACAACTATTAAATTGTGAAGCTGGAGTTCAAACCAAGAAATCTGGCTTGAAGATCCACATTCTTAACCACCTGTCTAACTGGTTAAAAGTTTTTGCTTGTATTTCTACAAGGTGCATTGTTTGATGGTAAAAACATTTGCAGAGTATTTGCTCCTTATTTTAATCTTTAAAGCACTCCTCCTCCAAGTGTTTGTTATTGCTAAAAGTGCTTGAAACAATTGTGTACAAATTCTAAATATAATATGCTATTTTCAATAAAATTAAATTACTGTTAATAAGGAAATGTTTAATCAGAAAGGTAAAAAAAATGCCAAAGAAATCACTTATAAAAATCAAAATGACTGCTTTAAAATTTTATATTACCAGGAGCTGGTGGCTCATGCCTATAATCCTAGCTACTTAGGAGATTGAGATCTGAAGATTGCAGCCCAGCCAGGAAAGTCTATGAGACTCCTATCTTCAATTAACCACCAGAAAGCCAGAGTGGTGTTATGGCTCAAAATCTGGAGCATTAGATTTGAGCAAAAGAGCTCAGGGACAGCGCCCAGGCCCAGAGTTCAAGCCTCATGACTGACAAAAAAAAAAAAATTGAAGTGTATAATATGACCATATTATTATTTAAAACAAATAATAGCATCTAATTGAGTTAAATAATTTTTTTAGACTTACAAAACGAATTATGTGGAGTTCCAGATTGGAAATTGCGATGCCTTGACTGCTGTAGAGGTTTCTTTGGGCTGATGGCTTCTCTGTTTGACTTTGTTCCAGCTGTGCTGCAGTGCTGCTCTCCTTCCACCCACATGGATGCTTTAAGTAGTTGTGTCACTCCCACTGCCTCTTCCTATGCACACTGCAACTACTTCCAGGTAAGAGTCTCAGACACACTACTTTGTGAACAATGCTATTGATCTGGTAAATTTTCAAAATATAATTAAAACTTGTTGTACCAGTGTGAGCTTGAGAACTCAGGGCTTAGGCGCTATCCCTGAGCTTTTTAGCTCAAGGGTAATGCTCTACCACTTGAGCCACAGCTTTCTGATTGGAGATGAGTCTCACAGACTTTCCTGCCTAAGCTGTCTTCAAACTGCAATCCTCAGATCTCACCCTTCTGAGTAGCTAGGATTACCTGTGCTCATCTCAAAAGTGTAAGTTTTTATGGGTAGCCAAAGGTAAGCTGTGGATTATGGGCTCAGTTTTCTCCATTTTAAATCAAATAGAGAAGATATGAATGGTATGTGAGCATTCTTCTTGACTGGCACTGTTTACGACTGTAGCCATTAACTACATGTGGACTTTTGTTAGTTAATTAGCTCTACCACTTTGAGCCATAGCTCCACTTCTGGTTTTCTGTTGTTGTTTTTTTTTTTTTTTGGCCAGTCCTGGGCCTTGGACTCAGGGCCTGAGCACTGTCCCTGGCTTCTTCCCGCTCAAGGCTAGCACTCTGCCACTTGAGCCACAGCGCCGCTTCTGGCCGTTTTCTGTATATGTGGTGCTGGGGAATCGAACCTAGGGCCTCGTGTATCCGAGGCAGGCACTCTTGCCACTAGGCTATATCCCCAGCCCCTTTTTCACTAGGCTATATCCCCAGCCCCCCACTTCTGGTTTTCTGATGGTTAATTGGAGATATGCGTCTCACAGACTTTCCTGCCTGGGTTGGCTTTGAACCGTGATCCTCAGATCTTAGCCTCCTGAGTAGCTAGGATTCCAGCTAGTCCTAAAAGAGTTTTGGTGTATTGTATGGTGCCAGGATTCGAAACCTAGTAACCTTACTCTAGGCAAGCACTTTAATATTGAGCTATATTCCCAGCCTAAGAGAACAAAAAGGTTGTTTTGGTGTTTGTTTGTTTTTTTTTTTTTAAAGAAAATTTATGTAGGAAGTACATAACTGGATTGTTTGAATTGTATCTGAGTATGAAATCAGACCCAGGAACTTAGTTGGACATTCTTCAGGGTCACTGTCTTCAAGCATAATAACCCAATCTGTTCATCTTCCCTGAAGGGACATACCTATCCCACAAATTAGATGTTGTGTGTAGATTCAGATATTCTCTCCCATGGATTATGCTAAAGGTACTCTCTTGGTATTTATATATTATCTTCAATTTTTAAATAAATTACTTAAATTTTTTTATATAAGATTTGTTTCTTGAAAACATAGCACAAGGCAGGGCACAGTGCCTCATGCCTATAGTTTCAACTACTTGAGAGGCAGCAATTGGGAAGATTATACTTTGAATTCATCTGGGCAAAAATTAGGGAGACACCCCCATTTAACAAACAAGTTGGATAGGGTGGTTCTTACCTGCAATCCCAGCTATCAGGGAAGCATAGGTAGGAGGACATGGCCCAGGGCTGTTCCTGGACAAAAATCACAAGACCTTATCTGAGAAACAGTCTAAAGCAAAAAGAGCTGGAAATGTGGCTTAAGTGGTAGAATGTTTGCCTAGTGAGCACATGAATGAGTTCAAACCCAAGTACCACCAAAAGAAGGGAAAAATAAAAAGATAGTACATGTTCATTTTAGGAAAATAAATAATAAGTGGGCATAAAATTTAAAAAGAGAAAATACTTCAGATTCCACACTCAAAAATTAATGTAATTACTAGTGAGAATGTACATGAATCATATATTGTCAGGGTTAAGAACAGATCTAGAGTCAGGCAGACTTAAGCTTGAAACCTAGCCCTACCAGTTATTTTACATACTTTGGACAAATGATTAAGTTTCTCTATACCTTAGTTTTAGCTGAACTTTGTGTTATGTAATCCTAATCCTCATAATCGCGAAGTAGAGGAAGAAGGATTGTGAGTTTAAGGCCAGCATGGGCTAGTGAGACCCTGTCTCAAAGAACAAACAAACAGAATAAACCAAAAGCCTAGTGCAAGTGGTTCTTGCCTATAATCCTAGCTACTCATGAAGTTAAGATCTGAGGATCTAGGTTGGAAGCCAGCTTGGAAAGAAAGGTCTGCAAGACTCTTATCTACAATTAACCACCAAAAATCTGGACCTGGAGCTATGACTCAATTGGTAGAGTACTAGCCTTGAGTGAAAAAGCTAAGAGCACCCAGGCCCTGAGTTCAAGCTCCAGGACCAGCACAAAAAGAAAAAAAAAATGACAGTACATTCAAAGCTACCACTGCTGAAATGTAGATTAGCATTCAAGTTTCTTAGTGAGAGTTTTAAGTATAATGTATTTATATTTAGCGTTCATGACCTAAATGTTGTTGCTGTTCTCCTTATTTTTATGTTTGATTTTCTATCCCAACAGTCCTATTTTCTCTTTTCCCAGAATCCTCCAATGCAGTCTTCCTATCCGGTTGAATTTCTGCCTTCTAACTGGCCTTGCAGCGCTACTGATGAAAGTAAAAAGACAGAAGTAAACCTAGAGGCTGTCTTTCAGATAGTAGATGAGTTGCATTCTTCCCCTAAATTGGAGATGGTAAAGGTGGAGCCTGTTGAGAATCAGTGCTCAACATCTCAGTCTAACAGAAGCCAACATATCCTAGCTAATTCAAACAATACCAATTCATCTTCCACAAATCAGGCTAGCCAGCTGGAGCCACTTACTCCTGTAGGCTCAGATATTACATCTTTTGTGGTCGGAACAGAACAAGCCATTACCTGCTCTTTACCACAGTCACCCGAGTACATCTATACCATCCACACACCTCAGCCTGTGGAAAATAGCACTCTGCAGGATTCTGCAGCTGTACAACAAGCTCATGTGAAACTGAAGGAGCAGCTAAGTCATAATCCATCTTCATCTTCTGTGGTATTTGTGCAGGAAGGAATTCCATTCGGCACACACCAGGTAAGGGGGAAAACAAAAGGATCCTAATAAAGCTTAAAGTACATGGAACTCCTTGTTAAAGACTGGTCTGGTGGAAAGCTTGTCTGGATTTTATTTGGGTTTAATACATATGCTTGTGCTTTCCAAAACAATCATATTCTGTTGTTCCTTACAAAGGATTCAAAAAGAAGTTCCCCATGGGGCTGGGGATATAGCCTAGTGGCAAGAGTGCCTGCCTCGCATACACGAGGCCCTAGGTTCGATTCCCCAGCACCACATATACAGAAAACGGCCAGAAGCGGCGCTGTGGCTCAAGTGGCAGAGTAGCCTTGAGCGGGAAGAAGCCAGGGACAGTGCTCAGGCCCTGAGTCCAAGGCCCAGGACTGGCCAAAAAAAAAAAAAAAGAAGAAGTTCCCTTAACCCTACCCTTCCTCCCACTAATGTTATAGTCTAAAATGAACCTCTGGAAAGGCAATGTGATATAAAACTTATGTTCGTGTTTAAGAGCATCCCTCGAGTGTTGGTCTTGGGGAAGACTTAACCATCCACGCTTCCTACACTTCCAATAAAAACTTATGCCAGGGTAAAAATCACTGCTCTAGAGATGACCTGCTTTCAGTCTATTGGAAAGTGTATTCCTTTCCTAATCAACTTACTGATCACTTTCACTTAAAAAGAAAAAGAGTAATTGTTGGGTCTTTTTTTCTTAATTTGGATACACTAGGTATACTCAGTGATAGAATTCTACTTCTCAGAAGAATGGCTTGACAGATAATATAAAGACTTTCTGAGCCATTTTTAGATGGAGGTTAAAGATAGGTTGGAGGTCTTTTCTTTCTTAAAGCATCACTGAATTCTAATAGTGATAATACTGTGTTCAAATATCTTATTACTACTTGCATTCCTAAGGACTCTCATTTGAGGGATATATGCTAGAGGGAAAAATTAATTCCTTCCCTGCTGACCAGAAAGTTATAAATTTTGATTCTAAATAATAAAAATAACTCAATCAAAAGTACGTCCAAATTAAAATAACTTTACGAATTAAATTATTTTAACTTATTTAATTTTTGTTAGGATTTTAACCTGTTCTACCTTTTTTTTTTCCAAGTTGGATTATTTTCTTTTAGGACATGAAAATCTCTTCACTGTTGAAAATTCCCAAGATAATTTTTTGGGAGATGTTTGTTTTTTCAATTTTTTTGCTCTAATTTTAGATATAAATGTCAAGAGGTGTTTTTTTGTTTTATATGTTTGGTGGTGGTACTGGGTTTTTTTGTTTGTTTGTTTTTCGTTGTTTTGTTGTTTTGTTGTTGTTTTTTTTTTTGCCAGTCCTGAGGCTTGAACTCAGGCCTGAGCACTGTCCCTGGCTTCTTTTTTTCTCAAGGCTAGCACTCTGCACTTGAGCCACAGCGCCACTTCTGGCCATTTTCTATATATGTGGTGCTGAGGAATCGAACCCAGGGCTTCATGTATAGGAAGCAAGCACTCTTGCCATTAGGCTATATTCCCAGCCCCAGTAAGTACTGGGGTCAAGCAGGGCCTTGAACATGCTAAACAAGCATTTTACTTCCAAGTTACACACGTGCACGCACGTGCGCGCGCGCGCGCGCACACACACACACACACACACACACACACAGAAATGTTGGCTATTTTGACAAAGAGACAACATCTCAAAGAATGCTTAGGAACCAAAGAAAGATACTTACTTTATCTTTTTTTTTTTTTTTTTTGGCCAGTCCTAGGCCGTGAACTCAGGGCCTGAGCACTGTCCCTGGCTTCTTTTTTGCTGAAGGCTAGCACTCTGCCACCTGAGCCACAGCACCACTTCTGGCCATTTTCTGTATATGTGGTGCTGAGGAATCGAACCCAGGGCCTCATGTATATGAGGCAAGCACTCTTGCCACTAGGCCATATCCCCAGCCCCAAGATACTTACTTTATAAACAAAATAGATACTGACTTTAAAGGGACTGAAGATTATACAATATTGATACCACCTTTAAGACAAAAAATAGAAAATTGGTAGAATCAAGTATCCATGCCTATTTATACCATCTAAGGATTATGTTTATGTTCATTCAGTTATCACCAACTAGAAGGGAAGCCTAATAGAACATTTACTAGAATAGAAAACAGATAGCGGTCTTAACCAGTTATGTTTAAATATCTTACTTTTGTAAATTAAAACCATTACACTTCATAGTGAAATTTTCCTTTGATCTTTTTTTTTTTTTTTTTTTTTTTTTTTTTTGCCAGTCCTGGGGCTTGGACTCAGGGCCTGAGCACTGTCCCTGGCTTCTTTTTGCTGAAGGCTAGCACTCTGCCACCTGAGCCACAGCGCCACTTCTGGCCATTTTCTGTATATGTGGTGCTGGGGAATTGAACCCAGAGCCTCATGTATACGAGGCAAGCACTCTTGCCACTAGGCCATATCCCCAGCCCTCCTTTGATCTTAAGCTAATGTATTTTTTTTTTTTTTTTGGCCAGTCCTGGGCCTTGGACTCAGGGCCTGAGCACTGTCCCTGGCTTCTTCCCGCTCAAGGCTAGCACTCTGCCACTTGAGCCACAGCGCCACTTCTGGCCGTTTTCTGTATATGTGGTGCTGGGGAATCGAACCCAGGGCCTTGTGTATCCAAGGCAGGCACTCTTGCCACTAGGCTATATCCCCAGCCCATAATGTTTTAACTATACATACATTTCAGTGGTTTGAGTATAAGGAAATGTACTGTGTGAGTACTCAATGTTTAAATAAAGAAAAAAATAACAAAATCAAAGGAAGTTCATCATTCATGAGGATTAAAAAAAACAATCCACATTTGTTGGATCATTTTCCTATGATAGAATTCTTCTAATTAACTTTGGGGGAAATCTCAGAATAATAAATAGGTTTAATATTTTAGGTGGATGCCAGTGTAAAATGCCCGACCAATCCATCTGAGAATATCTTACCTTCAGAACAGATGGGATTCCTCATTTCAGAAATGGGGCCTACTAGCAAGCCTAGTAAAGACACAGGTTTATCTACTCCAGCCAGATACAGAGAGCGAAGAAGCAACTCACAACAAGGAAAGTCTCCTGGTAAGAATGATACACTTTCAAGCTCTAGGATTTATAGCTGTAGAATACTAGAAATAGAAAAGAATACTTTAGAATTAATATATGAATGATAATTTATCTGGGTACTGAAGATAAATATAGAATTATTCTGCAGAATTCTATCACACTGCTATTTTTATAACACTGTAATTTTAGCCCTATTTTTCATGATCTTCCTGCCTTAGATGTACATCACCACACCTGGCTAAAACAGTTTTCTTGTGTGTATGTGTTCTCAAGCTTCAACTATGGGCCTCATGTTTTCCCTTAGCTTTTCACTCAAGACAACAGCTTTACCCCTTGAGCCACTGCTCTACTGCTTCCTAAAATGTTTCCTATACATTCTAAAAATCAAGTCATTGAAGTCTGCAGTGAACAGTTTTAATATTCTCAAATTATATGAATGTCAGATGCCTGCAATTCAGACAATATTTTTCAGCCAAATATAATGAATATTTTATTTTATTTTGTTTCTTTTTTGCCAGTCCTGGGGCTTGAACTCAGGGCTTTGCACACTGTCCCTGGCTTCTTTTTGCTCATGGCTAGCACTCTACCACGTGAGCCACAGTGCCACTTCTGGCCTTTCCTATATATGTGATGCTGAGGAATCGATTCTAGGGCTTCACATATACGAGGCAAGCACTCTTGCCAGTAGGCCATATTCCCAACCCTGATCATTTTAATGTATAAAAAAAAAATTTTATGCCAGGCACTTAGTGGCTTCTGCCTGTAATCCTAGCTACTCAGGAGGCTGAGATCTGAGGATCACAGTTTGAAGCCATTCCAGGCAGGAAAGTCTAGGCACAGTGCTGGAAGTGGCGCTGTGGCTCAATTGGTAAAGCACTAGTCTTGAGCAAAAAGAAGCTCAGGGAAAGTGCTCAGGCCCAGAGTTCAAGCCCCTTGACTGGCAGCAACAAGCAAACATACAAATAAATAAATAAACTTTAGGCCAGGTACTGGTAGTTCATGCTTATAATCTTAAGTTACTCAGAAGGCAGAAATTTGGGAGATGGTTCAAGGCCAGCCTGGGCAACAAAGCTCTGAAACCTCCATTTCAACAAATAGCTGGGCATAGTGTTGTACACTTGGCATTGCAGCTACTGAGGAGGCTGAGATTGAGGAGATTACTGTTTTAAGCCAGTCCAGGCAAAAAAAAACAAGTTCATGAGAAATCATCCCAGTAGCAAAAGCTGGACATGGTAGCATGTGTCTATCATCCCAGATATAGAAGGGAATATAAATAGGAGAATCATGGTGCAAGCCAGCCCAGGACATTGAAGGACTACAAATTCACACCAATTGATAGAGGCTAAGGTATTTCCCAAGTTTCAATTGAGAACGCATAGCTTTTGAAGTTGACCTGAGAGTGCAAAGCCAGGCCTAGACATTTAGGACCTTCCTTGTCAATGTGCGCCTAAGACTTGGCCTTGGGCCTGGAACTTTTGTTTACATAGAGATAAAAAGCTGCTTGCAGCCCACCTAGACCTTGGGTGGGAATATCTTTCCCTGTGACAAATTAAATGCAAACTCCTTGGTTTTAAATTGCATCACAAGCCACCTAGACAGCTCACATAATTACTTACATAAGCCAGTTAGTTATATGTGTGGGAGGGACAACCACCAACCACAGGGTAGGAGTGGGGGGGGGGCGGTCAGTGCATACTCACAGCTGTTTCTGTAACTTCTTTTCAGTATTAAGTATTGCTCTATCCAGTGCTTGGCTGTTGGCATTTCTAGAGACTCTCACAGAAATGCAAGGGACTTGCTGGTTGGCCTAGTGATGATCTTGGTAGTGTGTGTTCTCTCCTGAAACTGGTCATTAGTACTCAGTGTTCTGAGCCCCTGGGACTGATAACTAGTGCATGGTACTCTGCTTCATCTTCAAATGGGATAATCAAAATATTATGTGGGGGGCTGGAAATATGGCCTAGTGGCAAGAGTGCTTGCCTGGTATACATGAAGCCCTAGGTTCGATTCCTGAGCACCACATATATAGAAAACGGCCAGAAGTGGCGCTGTGGCTCAAGTGGCAAAGTGCTAGCCTTGAGAACAAAAAACAAGCCAGGGACTGTGCTCTGGCCCTGAGTCCAAGCCCCAGGACTGGCAAAAAAAAAAAAAAAAAAAAAAAAAAAAAAAATTACATCCAATGCTTGTTCCTCTTTCATTATGCTTCTGCTTGGACATTGTTTATTGTATTCCTTTTTTTTTTTTTTTACACAAAGCCCTTGATTTATCTCTTTATCTGTGATCTTAAATTCAGATGAGAATGATAGGTACTCTTGCATCAGGGGCATTTGTTTAAACTTGTGCAAAGAGTTTCCGTAAGGGACTTGCTGACTAATGTTTTCTTGGGATATAGCACCTCCTTTCCCCTTTTCTTTCAATTCTTCCAGTTGCTTTTTCTCTCCTGTTTGTTTTGTGCTTGTCTTTCTCCTTTTGCTCTCTATATTCTTCACATTAATGGCAGTTCTATTTTATTTTCTCTGGGTTTATTTATCGAGGCATAGAAGTCTGGTTGTTTTTGTGTAATGAGAGTCCAAGTTTTCAGCCTTGGGAAGAGGCCACCAGCTTTCAGCCCTTGCCTATAGAGGTTAATGAATGATTTGGTTTGGATTTCTTTCTTTCTTTTTTTTTTTTTTTTTTTTTTGCCAGTCCTGGGGCTTGGACTCAGGGCCTGAGCACTGTCCCTGGCTTCTTTTTTCTCAAGGCTAGCACTCTGCCACTTGAGCCACAGTGCCAATTCTGGCCATTTTCTATATATGTGGTGCTGGGGAATCGAACCCTGGGCTTCATGTATACAAGGTGAGCACTCTTGCCACTAGGCCATATTCCCAGCCCCATGGATTTCTTTCTTACAAGCTTTGATGCTTGGAGAAGAAAATATTTAGAACCAAATGGTTTTACAAATTTCGATACTTGAGGGGAAAAAATGAGGGAAGAGGTAACAAGTTTGACAAGAAATGTACTCTTTGCCTTACATATGAAACTAACCCCTCTGTATATAACCTTGACAATAAAAATAAAAATTAAAAAAAGAGATACTTGATACTTATAACTAAGAAAAGAACTTGAGAAAAATTTGAGTCCTTCTTTATGGCAGTGTGTACCTCAAGTCTGAGCTCATCTCTTCTTTCAGGGCTTTGCTAACTGTATCGAGAAATATTGAACACTGTGATGTTTTAATGGTATTGAGTATTAATTCCTTTATTCAATCTCTTCATTAAGTAGAGAAATTAGAATCAACTTTTTTTTTGCCAATCTAATTGCCAGAACTTTAACTGTAGACTTAATAAAGGGTAGGAAAAAAGAACCTCTTATACACTGTAACTGGAATGTCAATTCCCATAGTCCTTTAAAAGGCAAGTTGACATTATTCATGAATAAAATGTTCATGCCCTTTGAATCAAGAATACTACTCCTAAGCCTGGTGCTGGTAGCTCATGCTTTTAATCCTGCAGGAGGCTGAGATCTGAGGATGGTACTTTGAAGCCAGCCTAGGCAGGAAAATCTGTCTCCACTAAATTACCAAAAAAGAAAAAGAAAAAAAAGCCAGAAGTGGAGCTGTGGCTCCAACTTGGTAGAACACTAGTCTGGAGCAAAAAGAGACTTAGGGACAGCAGCCAGGCCCTGAGTTCAAGCCCTACAACCAGCACCCCCCCCCCAAAAAAAAATTACTCCTGGCCAGGTGTTGATGGCCCAGCCTGTAATTCTAGCTATTCAAGAGGCTCATATTTGAGGATCACAGTCAAATAGGAATGTTTGTGAGGCTCTTTACCTCCAGTTAACTACCAAAAATCCAGTGATGGAGTACCAGCCTTGCATCAAAAAGACAAGGGACAGCATCCAGGCCCTGAGTTCAAGCCCTGGGATGGCACAAATGAATGATTAAATGATCAAGTGCTAATAAGAATCTCTCTTACAGAAATAAACATATTCCTAGAGTAATTCAAAAGTGCACTGTTATAACTTATCATAGCAAAAAACCTAGAAAAGGCACAAATGCCTAACTAGAAACTATATTATGATAAAATAAACAATGAAAAGCTACAACCATGTAAGAAAATAGCTTGATATGTTATTGATATTGGTAAGATAAGTAAGTGAATGTTAAGTGTTTATACTGTGTGAAGTGACTGAGCAAGTTGCAGTACATTATATCTAGCAGAAGCCCCCTCCTAGGGAAAAAAAGTCAAGATGTATAGGAGGAAACTGATACACATAATGCTGTTTACCCTTTTTTTTTTTTTTTTTGCCAGTCCTGGGGCTTGAACTCAGGGCCTGAATGCAGTTTACCTTTGAGAAGATAGAAGGATTGGGATATTTTTAACTTCTCAATTTGTAAACATATGTGTAACCGTATTGTGGGAAATTTTTACATATTTATATTATCTATATTTTATAAGTTAAAAATACTAAAACTTGGGGCTGGGAATGTGGCTTAGTGGTAGAGTGCTTGGCTAGCATGCTTCTGAAGCCTTGGGTTCGATTCCTCAGCCCCATGTAAACAGAAAAGGCTGGAAGTAGCCCTATGGCTCAAGTGGTAGAGTGCTAGCCTTGAGCAAAAAAAAGAAGCCAGGGGCACTGCTCAGGTCCTGAGTCCAAGCCCCAGGACTGGCAAAAAACAAAACAAAAAACAAAACCAGGGGCTGGGGATATGGCCTAGTGGCAAGAGCGCTTGCCTCGTATACTTGAAGCCCTGGGTTCAATTCCCCAGCACCACATATACAGAAAATGGCCAGAAGTGGCGCTGTGACTCAAGTGGCAGAGTGCTAGCCTTGAGCAAAAAGAAGCCAGGGACAGTGCTCAGGCCCTGAGTCCATGGCCCAGGACTGGCAAAAAGAAAAAAAACCCACCTAATTATAAGTCATTTAAATACTTTAAAGCATTTCTTTAGAAGCTTGAATATAAAGGCCTCAAAATAATAATTATCAGTTTACAGAATTTTTGAAAAAATATATTTGTATCCTAGACATTAAACTGACATTTAAGATTTAGATAGACTTGACTTAAGCTAATTTATCCTACACCAAAATACCTTTTTAAGATTTGTGAGAATTTTCAGGACTCAGTAGTTTTGTTTTTAGTCTTTCACTCCTGTATAATTCAGACTTGTCCCTGTTTCTCCTCCCAGAGCTGTTCTGTCTGTTCTGTGCTATATCACATGCAGACCTTCATCCCTCTTTCATGCTTTTCCTCCCCTCAGCATTTGTGCTAGACATTTATACATGTATCATATTTTCTGAAGCTTATATAGGTAGGAAGGTTTTCCATTTAAAATACTTCATGTAAGTGTGTGTGTGTGTGTGTGTGTGTGCGTGTGGTGTGTGTATGTGTATTGTATGCTGGTTCTGGGGCTTGAACTCAGGATCTTGCACTCTTGATTGGCTTTTTTGCTCAAGGGAGGTTCTCTACTACTTGATCCAGCCTCCATTTCCAGCTTGTTTGCTGGTTAATTGGAGATTAGAGTCTCATGAACTTTTCTGCCTGGGCTGGCTCAGGCAGAAAATCAGCCTCCTGATTAGCTAGTATTGTAGACACAAGTAATTTTTATGAAATGGTAGCTATCCTTTTTTAAAAGTTCCCTTTAGCCACTACCAGCTTTTATGGGTGCATTTTTTTCATTGTATTAGGCTCAAGAGTCAGATATCACTTCTACTTTCTGATATCCTGAGGCCTCATCTTCTCCAACCAAAACAACTTCACAAAGATAGTCACCTCCCTAAGAAGAACTCTGGTGCCTGCTGTTACGCTGATTTCCTCCCTTCCAGCACATATAATAATTAGCACATTAATTATCTTTATTAATTTTTCCTGTGGATTATTTCTAAGTGAAGATATAGCCTTTGCCCATAGTCTTGATAGATGAATCTCAATTGACCTTGACTTCCTGTTGTGGAATGTGAAATACTGACATTATTGTGACACCTAATCACACTTTTATCAGGGGCAGGAAGTAAATAAATTTTAATTAGGTTACAACCTGTCTGCTGAAATGTTAGTTTTTGTAATTAAAGTGTAAGCAAAACATATAATTCATGGAACTGCAAACTTTTCTTCTCTGACAGTACTGTTGGTCTATGAAAACATGGTCATATATGAGGTCCTATCTCATGAAGAACTTTTTCCAAAGAGTTGGGTCCCAGTGGCTCATGCCTGTAATCCTAGATACTTAAGAGGCTGAGATCTAAGGATCACAGTTCAAAGACATCCCTGGCAGAAGTGGTACTGTGGCTCAAAGTGGTAGGGAGCTAGCTTTGAGTGAAAAGGCTCAAGGGACAGTGTCCTGAGTTCAAGCCTCACAACCGACTCATCCCCCCCCCCCAAAAAAAAAAATCAAACAAAAAGAGCTGGGGCCATGGCTCAAAGGTCCTGGGTTCAAACTCTAGTACTGCCAAAAGAAGAAAAGAAAAGAAAATGTCATCCAATTGTTCATTCATATTTCCATCCAAGTGTTGTTTCCATTTTTTCTGCTCCTCTTTGAAGCTCCAAGAACCAAATCCATGCCTCAGCTACTGCACTCGTGTGTGTGTTGTTTTTTCCAGTCCTGGGGCTTGATTTCAGGGCCTGGGCACTGTCCCTGATCTTTTGCTCAAGGCCAGCACTCTACCACTTGAGCCACATCACCACTTCCGGCTTTTTCTGTGGATGTGGTACTGAGGAATCGAACTCAGGGCAAGCATCCTACTACTAAGCCGCATCCCCAGCCCCTCCAGTCATATTTTGTTCCTTCTGCTTGGCTGAGACTGCTCTTGTCTTTGACATTACCAAATCCAGTAGTGATTCTTGGTCTACGTTGTACTCTACCTCAACACTTAGACAAATTGCTTCAGCCTTCCTGAAATGCTCTCTCTTCCAGCTCAAGAATATCACCCTTTCCTAGTTTCCCTTCTATTAAAAATATTTTAACTTGGTTATAGACTTAGAAATTGAAAATTATCTCCTAGAGTTCAAGGTAATGACTAGGAAAGAGACATTTAAAAAAGAATAAGTAGCCAGGTGCCAGTAGCTGGCTACTTAGGAGAATGAGATCTGAAGATCAAAGTTCAAAGCCAGCCCTGGTAGGAAAGTGAGTGAGACTCTCATCACCAATTAACCACCAAAAACCTGAGTTTAAATGGTAGAGCACTAGCATGAAGCAAAAAAAAGCCCTGAGTTCAAGCCCCAGGATCACCATACATTACCAAATAACAATGATGATGATGATGGTGGTGGTGGTGGTGGTGATGGAGATGGTGACCACCGTCGTCGTCGTCGTCGTCGTCGTCGTCGTCATCATCATCATCATCATCATCATCATCATCATCATCATGCCAGGTACCAGTAGCTCATGTCTGAAATCCTAGCTACTCATGAGGCTGAGCTCTTTAGATAAAAATTTGAAGCCAGTTCAGGCAGGACTTGCTCGGGCTGGAAAGTCCATGAAATTCTTATCTCCAGTTAACCACTGGAAAAGCAGAAGTGAAAGTGTGTCTCAAGTGGTAGAGTGCTAGTCTTAAGCAGAAAAAGCTAAAGGACCGCAATTCAGCCTTCAGTTCAAGTCCCAATACCTGCAAAAAAAAAAAAATTAACTCAAGTTACAAAGTAGAGTTACAAATAGATTTAGTCATGTTTCAGAATCTTATTTTTGGGTTTCTTAGGGTACTAGGTTTGAACTCAGGACTTCATACTTGCTAAGCAAGTATTCTACCACAACCTAGCCTTAATTTTAGTGTTTTTTTTTTCTATTACTATTACTCCTGTCCTCAGGTGAGATGTTTAGAAAAGGATCATAATTAGGTGTTACTCCCACATCTTTTTTTATCATTCAAAAATCCTGATGCCTACGTTGCACTCCATACCAATTAAATCAAAATGTCTGGAGGAGGGAGCCTGCCCCCAGGCATTAATATTTTATTAAAGTGTGCCACGTGACTCCAGGGTGTAGGAAGGTGTGGAAACCACTGGCTTTACTTATTAGCCCTGTAATAGCTTAGAGGTTCTACCTCCTAGTTAGCCACTTACTCCTTAGCATTAATTAGATAATTTATGTGAGCTACTTGAAAAAATGCAACATAGGGCTGGGAATATGGCCTAGTGGTAGAGTGCTTGCCTAGCATGCATAAAGCCCAGAGTTTGATTCCTTAGCACCACATATATAGAAAAAGCCAGAAGTGGTGCTGTGGCTCAAGTGGTAGAGTGCTAGCCTTGAGCAAAAAGAAGCCAGGGACAGTGCTCAGGCCCTGAGTTCAAGCCCCAGGACTGGCCAAAAAAAAAAAAGCAATAAAAATATGAGATTTTCTCATTAATATTAAACTGTAGAGAAGCTCTTAACTATTTTTGTATTGCAGAACTCACATTTTACTTGTTCCCATTTTCTTTATAGTGTTGGAATGTGAAGTCAGGGCCTTGTGCTTGCTAGGTAGGCACTCTACTCGAGATATACCCGAGCCCCTTCTTTGCATTCTTGGTGAACTACTCTTGTCTTCTAATCTCCAAGGGTATGCCTTACTTCTTACAGTTTGTCTAAGTGTTTTCACAAGAGTTCAGTTGTGTTAGTCAATAAGTGGGGTTTTTATAGAGGCAATCAACCTTGGAAAAGTAGTAATTACTTATTTTAACATTGTAGGTATAGTTATTTCATATTTCTTCATCTCACCTGACCTTATAGCATAGAAGAAATTAATTTTTATGTGTGTGTTTCACTTTGAGTCTTTTCATACTCCCTCCCCCCCTTTATTTTTTCTTTTTCGTGCTAGTATTGAGGCTTGAACTCAGGGCCTGGGGGGTGACCCTGAGCTTTTTGAGCTCAAGGCAAGTACTCTGCCACTTGAGTCACAACTCCACTCCCGGCTTTGTTTTTTTGAGATAAGATGTCTTAATTCATGGTAGAGCACTAGCCTTGAGCACAAAGGCTTAGGGACAGTGCTCAGGCCCTGAGTTCAAGCCCCACGATCAACCAAAAAAAATGTATTTCAAGAAGATATCTTAATTTAATTGGAGATAGGAGTCTCACAGACTTTCCTGCCTGGGCTGGCCTCAGACCTCAATCCTCAGAGCTCAGCCTCCTGAGTAGCTAGGATTATAGGTGTGAGCCACTGGTGTCTGGCTTTACTTTACCTTTTTAATTTAGAATAAAAAGAGCTGAAATGAAGAAAGACTGGGCCATACCACTGAAAAGCAAACTTTAAACTTTCTTGATCTTTTTTGGGTTTATATCTGGGCTGCATCATTGTACTTGAGAGTTGTAGAGAGTTGAAAATTGAGATTCAGGTAAGCCAGTGTAATTTTACAGACAGTTTTACAGGAGAGACATAAACAATTTGTTGTTGTTGTCTGAGGCTTGTCTATTGAGCTCCCTAGTCTGAGAAGCTAAAAGTGAGTAAACAACTCTTTCTTTCTAGATCTTCATCTGTTGGTGGACGTGGCCTGCAAACAGGAGCACTTTCCAAAGGAGGAAGAATTAAAAGAGTGAGGAATGGATGACAAAAGTGACATTGTGCATTAGCTGTAGCTGGAGGCACACTAGCCTTGCACATGACACACTGTTGGGATTTTTCCGGTTCTGTTAAGGAAAAAAAGAAGTATTATTTGTTTTGTTGGGAATTTTGTTAATTGAAAATTGGAAGTTTGGTATTTTCTACAGCTGTTCAGTTCAGATTATTTACCTTGACAAACTACTAAACATCTAGCAGCCATGGTGTTTTTTTTTTTTTTAATTTTATTTTTTGTTTTGCTTTGCTGCCCAGATCCCTTTCAAATGAAAAGTCCTAGCCTTCTGTTACAGTCAAGAAGCATCTAAAAACTGCTGCATTGATGGTACTGGAGCAAAATGTGTGTGTGCTGAGTCGTTGTGCCACTCTCAAACTGTAGTCAGCACAACTTCTGTCTATCTGTTTCAAGTCACAGTGTGATCCTTTCAAGAAGATGATGTGAGAAACAAAGACATATGAGGTCATGGAGATCACAGGTCTAAATGGGTCAGAAATTCCAGGGAAGAAACTATGGGAAAGAGCTAATTTTCTACATGGTTAATAGGGAAATTATCTTACTTCCTAACACAGCATTCTGTTTCAAGAGCAAGGCATCCGGACTTGGACCATCTATCATACAAAACAGCCCCTGATTCTTTCATATCAACAGGAGCATTCTCTATTCACATATCTTTCTTTAACTTAATGACACATTATCATAAATAGAAAAAAGGTTTTGTTAATATCTCTTAAATGTCTTCTAAAGAAAAAATTTAACTTGTTTAATATAATTGTGTTTATAAATGCTGGTAGATTTAAAGGTTTTAAAGCTTTATATTTTTATTAATATTGCAGGCTAGAAAGATAAAAGCTGCATATGTAATTTTTTAAATTTTGAATGGAATAGGTACAATGTGAACAGAAACATTAAGGGATTTAATGTAGCATTTCTGATTTTAGACTTTTACATTCAACAAATACAAATTCTCATCTGTGTTGAGGAAAACTGTCATTTAGCAGAAGCTATGCTCTGATATTTTTAATAGTTCATATTTGCCTTAAGCTTCTGGGAGAATTTTAATAGTAGGATAGAAGAGAACCTTTTTTTTTCTCATCTCCATTATAAGGTTCTAAATTTGAGTACTAGGAATGTGGGACTCACATGAGAAGAGGACATTTTGGATGCCCTTCATGTGCATATCCAATGACAGCAAGGACCTTTCTGACTTAAAGTCTTTTAAACGAACTAGAATTTTCTTTAGCATTCTAACTCAAGTTTTCCTAATAAGCATTACAAAAACAAAAGGAAAGCCTAAGAATATGAAGCTAATAAAAAATTGTATTAAGTACTAGGCTAGCCTTTGTGGATGTAACAGTTAATTCCTTATGTTACATTGTGCCTTCCCAGTGATTTCAAACACTAGAAGAGTTACAGAGATCAGGATTTTTGGAAAAGAGCTCTCTGTATTGGTCTGCAGTGTCTTAGTTTAGATATAAAGTAGGAACTGAAAAGTGACTTGTCTGGTTCATCTGAGTAGACTAGTAAGTGCCCGGATGCTGGGCATTTATTAATCTTCATTAGCAAGGCTTAAAGGCGGATGAATCATCAAGACATGCACATCTTTTGGCCATGCTGCATATTTTGGCAGAGTGTGTGAAAAGCAGATTGGATTTCCTAATGAAGGAGCTTTGCCTTTTCTCTGTCATGTTGAATTGCTGGTGAACTGTGTAGATGATATTCCTTCCCTTCGATATGCCTTACTTAGCTTTTATATGTTGAAAGTGACAATATCTTTTGAGGAACATGTGTCAAGCAGGAACTTTGGCATAGATTTGGTTTCAGTGGTTTTAAGGCTTAATGAATGAAATGCCTTGATGAGCTTTCCAAACTCTTTTATATATGACTACACCAGACCAAGGAGCCGGATCTCCTGCTGTGCTCACATGCTTGGCACCCATCAGCTAAAGCCATCTATCATCAGTGACTTGGGCAAAATGGCGAGAGGTAACATCAAATCTTCTTGCAAATTAGCCAGTCAGGTCTGACACATAATAGCAAGGTTCCTAATTAGCACCTCCGTATTTCAGCACCTTAAGCACCAATAAATTTCAATCAATCAATAATAAAGTGAGTGTTCCAACTGGACTTGTTGTCTTGCTTGTTTTTACTGTTTTACTAGTGATCAATAGAAAACACAGTCGTGATAGCCATTAATAATACTGGTAAAGTTCAAAAGAGAATATACTGCATTTTTCCCAAAGATTTTGTCCTGACGTTTTTATTTCTTATGGCTTGAGCTCAGGGCCTTGAGCTTTCTGGGCTCACTTGCTCGGCTAGCACGTTACCACTAGAGCCAAACACCAAGCCCTGCTTTTCTGCTGGTTATTTTAGAGATGGAATCTCACAGACTTATGCTGCTCAGGCTGGCCTTGAACCACAACCTGCCAGATCTCTACCTTGCAAGTAGCTAAGATTATATATAGCTTTGAGCCACCAATGCCTAGCTTCCCCCCCCCTTTAATTTGTACTTGAGAAGATTGAATTTTTATGATACCATTAAAGTAAGGAAGAATTCTTAGACATATTTCAAAGAGTACTAGCCAGGAGCTGGTGCTTTACACCTGTAATCCTAGCTACTCAAGAGGCTGAGACCTGAGGATTGTGGTTCAAAGCCAGCCTGAGCAGGAAAGTCTGTGAGACTCCAGTTAAGCTCCAGAACCTCAGAAGTGATGCTGTGGCTTTTGCCTTGAGCAAAAGAGGTCAGGGATAGCGCCCAGGCCCGCAGTTCAAGCCCCACACTAGTTTATTTTGGGGCAAAAGGGGTGGATAGATATTCTTTTCTAGGTGGGGAAATCATCCTGAAGGATGTCCTGTCTCAGATATTAGGTTGAGGCTCAGGATGTAGCTCAGTTGGTAGAGCACCTGTCAGCACATGCTAGACCCTGGGTTGTGTCCCCAATACCGCCAAAAAAAACCAAAACCAAAGTGAAAAAGTAGGTGTCCATGAGAAGGAATTGCTCCTTCCATAGTAATGGGGACTGAGCCCGGGCCTTGTGCATACTAGGCATAGTGCTCTACCACTTGAGCTATACCTTCTGGGACAGGAAGAGCTTTTTGTTACCTTGGTGATGACATCTCTGGGGAAATATTATGGAATATCAGCCTTTGAGGGATGGCTCTAAAACGTTGAAGCAAGAAAATCATTTCTTTTGCTTGCTGATTTTGATGACCTAAATAAAATACAGGATACTAATGAATTCAACTACCTAGAGATGTTGGCTTGATCTCCTCTCCCCAGGTTCATGATACCTATCATTATCCTCACCATTTCCTCCAGAGAGGGAAACCACAAAACTTTCTTCCTTTTGCAACCAATTGTGTATATTAACTATTAGGTTAGTTCCTATGCAAATTTCAAGCAGAAAAAAATGATGGAAAAGTCCACTTATAGGTTATTTTTTAGTTTTGCATATCACAGTGACATATAATAATGTGTACTTTTCATTATGTTGTATAGTTATATAACATACAAAAACTGAAACAGGGCTGGGAATGTGGCTTAGTGGTAGAGTGGTAGCTAGAATGCATGAAGCCCTGGGTTTGATTCCCAAATACTACATAAACAGAAAAAAATGGAAGTGGCGCTGTGGCTCAAGCAGTAGAGGGCTAGCCTTAAGCAAAAGAAGCTCAGGGACAGTGCAAAAAATAAAAAACCTAAAAACAGTGGGCTGTGTATGGTGACTTATATCTGTAATCTCAGCTACATTTTTTTGTTTTAGCTTTAAGTAATTGTACAAAAGGGTTTCAATTCAACATGTCACTTATGAGTACAATTCATCTTGATCAGTGTCACCCCTTCTGTCATCTCCCAATCCCAGCTACTTTGGAGGCAGAGTTCAAAGCCTGCCTAAGAAAAGTTTGTGAGATCCCATCTCAATCAAAATGGTTGGCATGGTGGTTCATGTCTCTGTGACTCCAGCTGTGTGGGAGACTTGAAGTATGAGGGTTACAGTCTGAGACCCATCCTGAGGAAGAACTCAAGTTCCTCCCCAATAAATATAGCAAAAACAAAAAAGCTGGCAGTATGGCTCAAGTGGTAGAGTTCCTGCCTAACAAGTGTAAGGCTCTAATTCAGATCCCAGTTCCACAAAAACATTGAATGTAAACAGTAACAAATTTTAAAAAGTTGCCAGGCATCAGTAGCTCATGCCTGTAACCTCAGCTACAGGAGGCTGAGATCTTAGGATTGTGGTTCAAAGCCAACCAGGGCAGAAAAGTCCATGAGACTTATTTCCAATTCACCACCTAAAAGCTGGAAATGGAACTGTGGCTCAAATGGTAGAGCACTAGCATTGAGCAGAAAAGCTTAGGGACAGGTGCCCAGACCCTGAGTTCAAGTACCAGGACCAGCACACACACACACACACACACACACACACACACACACACAATTTCTAGCAGAATTAGAGCTCTTCCCTATCCTTTGGGATAATTGTAAACATGCTATGTTATATATGTGTTCTTAAGGTATAGATGAGAGAAAAAGTTAGCCGGGCACCCATGGCTCATGCCTGTAATCTTAGCTATTCAGGAGGCTGATATCTGAGGATCATGGTTTGAAGCTAGCCCCAGACAGAAAGGTCCCCTGAAACTTATCTCCAATTAATCACTCAAAAACTGGAAGTGGCACTGTGGTTCAAGTGGTAGAGCACTAGCCATGAGCACAAAGAGGCTCAGGGACAGTGTCCAGGCCTTGAGTTTAAGCAGCTCAACTGACACACAAAAAAATACTAAATTAAGAATTCACTTGGGGCTGGGGATATGGCCTAGCGGCAACAGTGCTTGTCTCCTATACATGAAGCCCTGGGTTCAATTCCCCAGCACCACATATACAGAAAATGGCCAGAAGTGGCGCTGTGGCTCAAGTGGCAGAGTGCTAGCCTTGAGCAAAAAAAAAAAAAAGAATTCACTTTGGAATTTTCTCTAGGTTTACCTCTTTTAATGTCTAACATTCAGAAACTCTTCACAGAATCTTGGATAGGAGAAAAATGTTGAAGATAAATAGGCTACTTACTGCTTTCAGAAGCATTATATCATTTAATCTTTACAACAAACCTACAATGCAATAATTACCCCCATTTTAAAGATTTTCAAACAGGTTCATTTTTTTTTTTTTTGCCAGTCCTGGGGCTTGAACTTAGGCTTTTTCTATATATGTGGTGCTAAGGAATCAAACCCGGGCTTCATGTATACAAGGTGAGCACTTTACCACTAGGCCATATTCCCAGCCCCTATCCTAACCATTTCTCTTTATAATAACTTTTTTTTTTTTGCCAATCCTGTGGCTTGACCTGAGAGCCTGGGCACTATCCCTGAGATGCTTTTGCTCAAGGCTAGCACTCTACATTTTTTTGTTGTTGTTGTTAGTTATGGGGCTTGAACTCTAGGTGTGGGTGCTGTACCTGAGCTCTTCAGCTCAAGGCTAGTGCTCTACCATTTTGAGCCAATGCACCACTTCCGGTTTACTGGTGGTTAATTGGAGGTAAGAGTTTCATGGCCTTTCCTGCCTGGGCTGGCTTTGAACCATGATCTTCAGATCTCAGCCTCCTGGGTAGCTAGGATTACAGGTATGAGCAACTGGTATCTGGCTAGCACTCTACCTTTTTCTGTTTATGTGGTACTGAGGAATTGATCCCAGGGCTTCATGCATGCTAGGCAAGCACTCCACCACAGAGCCACGTTCCCAGTCTATAATAACCATTTCTAAGTGAATACAATTCAGTAGTTAATAGTATTCACACTGTTAATCATTGGTATAATTTTGAACGATTTTGGTATCAGTTCAAAAGTAAAATGCATGACCACAGTACGGGGGTTTGAATCAAGTCCTATCACTTGAGCCACTCCTCCTGCCCTTCACATGCCTAATGGCAAGGTTAGTGCAAGGTTTATAGTTCTTGAATGTGATATTTAGCAGAAAATCAGTTTTGTTTTTGACTACACTCTTCTTCTGTGTATTTTACCCTTTGCTTATGTTAATGACACAGGCTTATTTGGAGGTCTTTTTTGTTTGTTTGTTTGTTTTTATTTTTGGCCAGTCCTGGGCCTTTGACTCAGGGCCTGAGCACTGTCCCTGGCTTCTTTTTGCTCAAGGCTAGCACTCTACCACTTGAGCCACAGCGCCACTTCTGGTTGTTTTCTATATATGTGGTGCTGAGGAATCGAACCTAGGGCTTCATGTATGTGAGGCAAGCACTCTTGCCACTAGGCCATATTCCCAGCCTATTTGGAGGTGGTTTTTTTTTTTTTCTTTTTGGTTTTGCCAGTCCTGAGTCTTAGACTCAGGGCCTGAGCACTGTCCCTGGCTTCTTTTTGCTCAAGGCTAGCACTCTGCCACTTGAGCTACAGCGCCACTTCTGGCGGCTTTCTCTATATGTGGTGCTGGGGAATTGAACCCTGGGCTTCATGTATATGAGGCAAGCACCCTTGCCACTAGGCCATATCCTCAGCCCCTATTTGGAGGTCTTAATAGGTCTGATACACAGAGTTATGTCACCTCCCAATGATGTGAGGATATAATAACCTCATCTAAAGTTCCATATAGATAGAGCTATTAAACTTCAGTTAGAAGAAAAACTATGCATAAAATAGAGTTGGCCAGGCCCTGGTAGCGCATGCCTAATCCTACCTACTCAGGAGGCTGAGCTTTGAGGACCACAGTTCAAAGCCAGCCTGAGCAGGAAAGTCTGTGGAACTCTTCCAATTAACCACCAAAATACTAGAAGTGGAGTTGTGACTCAAAAGTGGTAGCCTTGAAGGGGAAAATTTTGCTCAGGGACAGTGTCTAGGCCCCAAGTTTAAGCCCCAAGACTGACAAAAAAAAATGGATAGAGTTCTTCCCAGGGTAAGAAACAGACACGGCAGTAAATCGGTAAGTACGACAGATCAGGATCACTTTATTTTGGCTTTGTGCCATTTATAGACACTAAAACCCGTACAGAAATGCCTTTGAACTCTTCTTTGCAAAACCTTGTGTCCATTCTTTTATCTTGCGGATGCTTTCATTTATTTCTTGTTTATTTCCTCATACCACCATCTACGCTCTGTGGCGCGCAGAATCTGCTTAGCTATGTTTGAGTGGCCCTGATTTGCATGTGGTAGCTTGCTTACCCAGAGAAAGGTATGAAGGACTGGTTTAGATGTAGTTGGGCTGTGTCTCACTAGAGGGAGTCGGTGAGCTGAGAAAGGAGAAGCCAAGACCGCTCCTGGTTAAGTAAGTGTGTGCTTGCACGGAGAGGAGGAGGGGCGGGCTGGAGGGTGGCTGCCTCTAGCTGCTCCACCCTCACTTTGTCAGCAGGTAGAGCGAGCGTGATTGCAGTCCCAGGGGAGGGAGTCAGAGCTAGAACACCAATTACAAACCACAGGCTTCCTGCTCTAAGGAGTTGATCCAGAACTGTCTTTCTGGAAGGGAAGCACTGGAATCCTGAACTTTTCCAAGTCCATCCGTGATTCAGAGATACTGCCTTCTCTCTCTGGGATTTTCTGTGGCTCTGGTAGTGAATTGTTGCTGATCTATTTGCTACTTTGCTTTTTCGAGATTTGATCATTTTACTGTGCTGTTCGCAGAGGAAAAGAACTTTCGTTAGCAAAGGAGATTTCAGAAATGCTTTTGGATCTTCTATAAATATTTTTAGAATTCCTGGGGACAGTAACTCTCATCCTGGAGTAAGTTTCTGCCTTTGACCTGCATGGATTATTTTTTCAGGCTTCGGAATTTCTCGACACTTACCTGTAGTGTGGGGCACTTGGTTTGGTTGGAGAGTAAGAAGGTGGAAGATTGAGCTGTACTTGCTTAAGCAGTTCAAACCTTTGAACAGGATCTGTAAATGCATAATTGAATTTGTTTCACCCCTGTGGATTCCAGAGGGCCCAACAGCACAACAGGTTTGCAGATTTCTTTTGAAATTCTTTTTTTCTTCTGCCTCTGCCTCAGCAAAAGAAACAATCTATATAATAAGGTCATGCTCGGTTGCTTGACTTTTCAGCACTTATTCTGAAGACTCTATATGATTTTTAAACTTGACCTCGGAATGCAGGAGGCTGTGTGAGTGAAATACACTTATATTTACTTATGGGCGCACATTTTAAAATCTTATTCTATGTTTTGTCAAAGATCCACAGTCTCATATGTGCCTAGAAATAGTAAAGAAAAACTCCACTTGGGCTTAGTTGAACTTTTTCAGAGTGTTTTCCTTAGAACCTGTGGCTAATCATCCTTATTCCCCTATCTTTTATTCTCCACCCCCTCAAGGAATTAAAAAACATGTTAGAAATAGTCTTTTGTTTTTCTTATGAACCTTGAAGATTACAGATTATAAGATCTATATATTACAGTTCGTTTCATGGGAAATCAACATGCTTGGCATTCTCAAGCTGGGGAATAAAATCTGTAATTCTAAAACAGGAAAGTGGAGATAGAAATATGAATTTTGACTCAAAAATGATTGGAAAGCTAACTCTTTCAAATACAATGATAGTTGGGAAAGGTTTGTAGTACTTTGGCTTATCCTATAGTATATGAAGGTATATACAAATTTTTACCTAACTTACAGGCAACTTTAGATAGAACATTGAAAAATTATAGTATGTCGAAATTCATGAAACATATATAAATGTAATAGGCCTAGAACTTTGGCCTATGCTGAAATACAATTGAATGTGGAAACCTTTCTGAATATGTGTTAAAGCATCTTTGGACATCCCTCAAGGTTAGGCCTAAACTTGTAAAATTATTATTCCATCTCATGGTTTGTAATCACTTACAATTGACCACTTTGGGGCCTTAGAAAGGGCCATCGCTTCATTTTCTGAACTGGAGTTCTTCACTTACCTTTGATGCATGACTGTAGCTGTTTACTTTGCCTTGTTTTTTGATTTTTATTTTTGTTGTTGTTCATCAACATTGGGTTTAGTTCCTCCACAGCTTGATGCATATGGACGGCCAACACCAAGTAATCTGACATAGTAAAAATTTACATTTAATCTCAAGCAAAGTTGGAACTTTCCAGGAGAAGTGGTGATACCTTTGCTAGTCAGAGTGAAGATGGGAGAGAAAGCCATCCTTGCATCGGAAGTGGGCTGAAAAACCCTCTTCTCTGCCCAATCAGGAATGCCACCTCTACTTGGGAATATACTTTAGAAAAAGGAAGGACCAAAACTGTGCCTTGGCTTTGTGAAATTGAAGACTAAGTTCTCTCTTCTTTCATTTGTCTGGATGTGAGAACCTGCATTTGGCATTAGCTAGTGGAAGCAGTATGTATGGCCGAAGTGCATTGCTGCAGCTGGTAGCATGAGTGGTGGCCACCAGCTGCAGCTGGCTGCCCTCTGGCCCTGGCTGCTGATGGCTACCCTGCAGGCAGGCTTTGGACACACAGGACTAGTACTGGCAGCAGCCGTGGAGTCTGAGCGATCAGCAGAGCAGAAGGCTATTATCAGAGTGATCCCCTTGAAAATGGACCCCACAGGAAAACTGAATCTCACGCTGGAAGGGGTGTTTGCTGGTGTTGCGGAAGTAACTCCAGCAGAAGGAAAATTAATGCAGGCAAGTATACCTTCATTACATTTCACTTCCCATCTGTTTGAAATACGCCTTTCTTCTTTTGTCTCTTAAACCAATTGCCATTCAAGGGCTTCTGCTGCTATTTGTTAGTCTTTTAACGACATGGCCTTGTTGGCGTTCCAGAGCAAATTCTTATTTTATACTCAAGAAACATAGAAGTCCGCAATTTTAAAAGATCATATGCTTATTTTAGGGCTTATATGCAATGAAACCTTTCTTTACAGGTGATATATTCTGGGCACTATTTTCTGATAGATGAAAAATACGGTTGATATTTAATTGACCTGAGGATTATAGTTTACATCCTGTTAAAATTTTTGAATGAACACTAAGAAGGTTATTTTTAATGGTTAACAATACCCCCAAATTCAGAAATGTCCTTGGAGTATATTTGATTACGGTGTCATTTCTAAAATTTAGTCCAACTGGATACTACGGCTGGCTTTATACCACGTGTGGCACTTTATTACTAAGCCCAAAATGGAGAGAACTGGATTACAAAATGGACACAAGGTGTATACCTACCTGGTCACTTTGGTGACCACTTTATCAATTTCAAATGTTCTGAAAATGTTTACCATTTTCCAAGAGTTAATTTAACATTTGCTATTTTGTTGACCTGTAAAGTTTTTCAGATATTTTAGACTTTCCAGGCTGGGATTTTTTTTTTTTTTTTTTTTTTTGCTTATATCTCCTCCTCGTCTATTGAACCAAAAAATTAACTGGGGCCACAAATCTTTCCTAGACCAATTTCTCATTCCCCATGGTGAAGACAAGACCTTAAAGGTTGTTCTTCGCTGTCTTAATCTGTAAAGTGATGTTGCTTATTGATTAAAGTTCATTTTGTAAAATTATACTTCTTATATGCAGCTCTTGGGCACAGGTTAACATGTTCTTAAATAAAATAGAGGCCAGCTCCAAATTCCAATAGTTATTTTGTGATATAACAGAACCAACATTGCATAAATTTAAGGTATGAAAATGAAACACATTATAGAATCCTTTTTCTAACATGAGCTTTTTACTATATGAGTTAGTGGTTTTTCCTTATACTTCTTTGGTAGTAGTTTGAAGCTGGAATAATTGCTATAAAGAATTGGGTAAAGGGGAAGAAGGTTCTTCAATTTAGAAGAATGGACCTAAAATGGGAGAATATCTTTTAAAAATGGCATGCTTTTGGGGGGATAAAAAAAAAAACCCTATCATTTAATTTGGACTTTAAGATTGTATTATGAATCCTTAAAAGTCGAAGTCATATATCATTTTGAGTGTAGCAATTGGAAAGAAAATGTGTTTCCTGATCTAACTTCCTAATGCCCTCAAGAATGAGGTATGTGCTCCATTTTAATTTGTAGCTTAAGTAACTTTGTCATAGTCTTATTCTGATATTTCTGAAGTCTTTGGGAGTCACACTAAACTTTGTGCTTTACATCCTGTGAGAGCATGATCAATGTGTTAATTAGATACTGCATAAAATAATTTCCCCTTTTACATTTGTTTTCTTCTGTTATCATAAAGCTGTACATAAAGTTTATTTTCATAAAGGAAAAGGTAAATGGGGCCATTTACCCTTGAAGAGTGATATTTTTGACATCTATTATTTTATCATTCTTTATTATATCCTCCTTTTTTTATTCTGACAAATCTTGCATATCTTTTTAAACTATTAACTTTGAACCTATCAGTATGTTTTTAAGGGTGTTTTTTTCCTTTACTTTGCAAAGAGAATTTCTTTGTATCTTAGCAGCGACTTTCCGACTTTGTAGTGGACAGTTTACATCACAGACAATTTTATCTTCTGTCCACACATGCTTCTTATGGATCATGAATAAATTTTTACACTAGCTTAGTATCAATTTCTGGATGTCAGTATTGGTTCAGGCGTATTATGGTCTGCTAATCAGTCTTTAAGGCACAACAGTTACTCAATTTTCTCTTTTGAGAAATTTTACTTTAAAAAACTCCCTTGAGTGATAGATATCCGTGTTTTTGCTTTTTAAATCCATTTGATTAACTCTTTCAAAGACCTTCAGTACATTAAGGACATGTGGGTTACACATCTAGAATCCATGCTGTTTGTTCCTTATCAGATTATCTACAACTGGGTTTACCCAACTGTGGTTCACTAAGCCTTCTAGGTAACTGAAGTTCTGTTTATAGCTCCTATGTTTGTGCTTTGCAGCACTTTATCATATTTGGTAGATAGCATACCCTGATGTCACAAATTTAAAGGTAGCTTTCTATTTTGGCTCAGATATGTTGGATAGTTTTATGTATCCTTCTATTGATGAGGTATTCTAGCTTCCTGTCACGATCAATGGTCTCCAAAGATACCTTTCAAAAATTTAAAGATATGAAAACAAGTGATTTAAAAATAATAACAGCCTGTTGGTTTTTTTAACTTGTCAAAGAAGTTCCCATATATATCTATACATTTTTTTCAGTTAATTCCACATGCAATTTCAGAAGGACCTCATTAACTGCATTTTCATTTATATTAGACTTTTAACTTTCCTTAGACAAATAGAAATATCGCTTCCAATTTGCTTAATAATAAGAGAGATCATAGTTATAACTTACTTTGTTTGTTTCACCTTTATCTGATGACATCTAAGAGCATTGAAAGCCAAGCAGTGATTAATTTTTGTCTTCCTTCTTGTTTCCCATTGTTTGTGCTTAAGAGTTCTCTTTCCCAATAGTCATTTCTAATTCTCCCCATTCTTTTTTTTTGCCAGTCCTGGGGCTTGAGCCCAGTGCCTGAGCACTGTCCCTGGCTTCTTTTTGCTCAAGGCTAGCACTCTTCCAACTTGAGCCACAGCACCACTTCTGGCTATTTCTATATATGTGGTGCTGGGGAATCGAACCCAGGGCTTCATGTATGTGAGGCAAGCACTCTACCACTAGGCCATATTCCCAGCCCTCCCCATTCTTTCTCTAGGCTTTCTCCCTTTCCTCTTTCCCTCCCTATAATTTCAAACTGTTATATTCTATAAAAAAAAGTTTCACTGTACAAGAAGAAAGTTGAATCAAACGAGGAAATGTCTTCAGTATATACGTCTTCTCTTTGCATTGCAAAATTCCCCATCTTAGAATTGACCAAATTATGTTAGTTTCTATTTTGCCTGAGATCGTCTTTCTGTATTACCATCTCATTTCAAACCCAGGTACAGATTTGTAATACCTTTAATGTGTCTAATTCTTATATTTCTCCTATATTTGTGAAAACCTTTCTTTCTCTTATCTAATTTTCTTCTACCTCTTATTATATTTTTTCCACTCAATTTATATTTTTAGGATAAATTCTCCCTGCTATTCTGAACTGCTTTTTCCTTCCTTCCTTCCTTCCTTCCTTCCTTCCTTCCTTCCTTCCTTCCTTCCTTCCTTCCTTCCTTCCCTCTCTTCTTTCTCTTCTCCTTCCTTCCTTTCTTCTTTCTTTCTCTCTTTTTTTTTTTTTTTGGCCAGTCCTGGGCCTTGGGCTCAGGGCCTGAGCACTGTCCCTGGCTTCTTCCCGCTCAAGGCTAGCACTCTGCCACTTGAGCCACAGCGCCGCTTCTGGCCGTTTTCTGTATATGTGGTGCTGGGGAATCGAACCTAGGGCCTCGTGTATCCGAGGCAGGCATTCTTGCCACTAGGCTATATCCCCAGCCCTTTTCTCTCTTTTTTTAATGCCAGTCCTGGGGCTTGAACCCAGAACATGGACTCTGTCCCTAAGCTTTTTACTCAAGGCTGGCATTCTACCACTTGAGCCACAACTCTACTTCTGACCTTTTGGGGGATGGTTAATTGGAGATATGAGTCTCCAGACTTTTTTGCTCAGACTAGCTTTTTTTTTTGTAATTTATTAATTAAACACAATTTTTTTGGCAAGGTGTTATGCAAAAAGGGTACAGTTACATAGCAGGGCAGTGTGTACATTTCTTTCTTTTTTTTTTTTTTGCCAGTCCTGGGCCTTGGACTCAGGGCCTGAGCACTGTCCCTGGCTTCTTTTTGCTCAAGGCTAGCACTCTGCCATGTGAGTCACAGCACCACTTCTGGCCATTTTCTGTATATGTGGTGCTGGGGAATCGAACCCAGGGCTTCAAGTATACGAGGCAAGCACTCTTGCCACTAGGCCATATCCCCAGCCCCTGTACATTTCTTGTGATATCTTACACCCTGTTTTTCTTTCCCTTCCCTAGGTCAGGTAGACATATATACAATACACAATGTACCAAGAACATACACAGTAGCCACGTGGCCTACGCCCAAGAAAATTTGCCTAGGGCTTTAAATGTAATGTCGATATTAGACAATATGTTGACAGTAGTCTTATATGAACGTACATACATAGCTTTTGAGCTATTGTATTCCACTGAGAGGTCAATTTTTGACCTTTATATGTTGAGTAGTTGTTTGGTTTTAGTTACATAATGTTGGGTCGCTGCCCCAATCCTGTGGGCAATACTATTTGACAAGTACTTTTTGGTTTCACAGACCTGGTCTCTACTGTCTCTCCGTTACCCCTTCTTAACAGTCATATATCAGGGAGATCATGCCCCTTTGTTTCTGTGTTCTAGGCTTGTCTCGCTCAACATTATTTGTTCAAGTTCTGACCATTTCCCTGCGAATAACAATATTTCACCATTCATAATCACTATATAGTATTCCATTGTGTATAGGTACCATATTTTTTGGATCCATTCATCTGTGGAGGGGCATCTGGGTTGGTTCCATATTTTGGCTATTGTGAATTGTGCAGCGATAAACATGGAAGTACAAATGTCTTTTTGATATCTTGGGATCTGCTGTTCAGGATAGATGCCTAGGAGTGGTATGGCTGGGTCATAGGGTAGGTCTATATTGAGCTTTTTGAGAAACCTCCAATGGAGAAACCAACAATGGAGAAGGGTTCCTCTTTCCCTGCACCCCCTCCAGCATTTGTTGTTGTCAGGCTAGCTTTGAACTGTGATCCTCAGATCTCAGCCTCCAGAGTAGCTAGAATTATAGGCATGAGCCATTGGCACATGTCAGTATTCTCTTATTAGCTATCAGAAAAACAGGCAAGGAAACTTTCCAGACCTTCTAATTACTTGGTGTGGTTATTTAAAAAGAAGACTACATGATAGAGATTCTCTCTTCTTACTATTTTTATTTTCATTTGCCTATATTCTTTCCTTCCAGTTTTATACAATTGCAATTTACAATTTATACAATTGTTTATTATCTGATTTCCAGTTTCCTGGTTCATTTTTCTCTTTTGTTTCTATTAATTTTTATTGTCTGGTTTAGTTATCTCTTGTTTGCTCCTGTTATCATTATCTAGTAATGTTGCTGCCATTTCTAAATGATTACAGTTATATTTTCTTTATTCATAAATATTATTTAGAAAGGATAACTTCAAATTAATTATCTTCTCAGATCAGAATAGTAAGAGGATCCTACTGTAACACAAGAGAGGTCACCAGTTCCTTAACTATCATATTCTCCCTGCTCAGCTGGTTATCCTGGATTTTCTTAGACTCTAGGATAAAGTTATGATCAGGATTAGAATGTACTGCCCTGAGGCTTCAGACTTACAATGGGAGGGTGGTAGTTTCAAATTTGGCCAGTAACAGTATACACCCCTGGACAAATTTTCCTTTGCACAATGTCTCTGCTTGCCTCCTAATTTTACCTATTAGTCAACACATAGTTATCCTGTCTTTGAATTTTTACTGTATTTGTAGTCATGACCTGAAACTTTACAATTACAGTTTTTGGCTAGCAGCAGAGAGACAATCATCTTTACTTGGAAAAAAAAAATGACTATACTAGAATCCAAGGAACCTGACTTTTAATTCTGACCCTGCCGGTAAATGGTTGTGTGACTTGGGACAAAATAGCTTTTAGCTTTTTAGCTATAGATTGTTTGTCTGTGAATTCAGGGATCTAAATATAATCATTATCAAAATGATGTCATGCTCTTTATATGTATTAGCTTATTGAATTCTCCAAATAACTTTATGAGAGAAAAAATTTAGTACTTTGATTTTTCCCAGTTAGAGTTTTCAAGGTTATTAGTAGCAGTAACAAATAAATGCAAGTGAATGGTTTTCTGGTTCTAAAGTCTTGTGCATCTGAGATTGCCACAGATGGCTAGACTGCCAGAGCAGCCTTTGTATAATTAATTTTTTCCCAAAGTAGAAATTGATAAAAATGATAAATACCTTTGCCTGAGGTTTATCTGGTAGAATATATGATATTCTATTTTTCTCGTTTGTGTTTGATTTGCAAAGACATGAGTAAATCAGAATGCTTTATTTATTCAGTACCTCCATGTCAGTACCTTTCTCCTCATTTAAAAACAGTCTATGATAACTTCTAATACAGGAACGTGAAACAATAAACTTAGATATCACATGCATTTAATTGACATTGCTCAAATTAGAGATCTTTGGATGAAGATTTCAAAATAATAGATTTTGTGATTTTTTGCTTTGAAACCACCTTTAAAAAAGTACAGAATAAATATTCACGATCAAGTCAACTCTTTACTGTCTATATTAGTGAAGGTGCAGAAAATGTAGTTAATTAATAATTGATTTTATAATATCGTCAGGATCAGAGCATACCATCAAACACAAGGTGTGCCCAGACGTTTTTGGGTGTTTGCTTCCTCTCATCCTTGCTCAAAGCCTTCCAGATTTGACTGTTTTCAGAAGACTGGCATCCAGAAAATACCTTAAGAAGGCATGCTTTTTTTGAGGGACCTAACATATAAATTTGTGTATATAATAGTTCTGTACTTCATGTAGAAATCCAACAAAAAATTTAAGTTCACATAAGTGTTCATTTAGACTACTCTGGGGGCAGTTATTTCTTGGTTTGGTAGTCAAGTGTGTGCACGTGTACACGCGTGTATAGTAATTTTATCTAAAAATTAGCTATAATTCTTTAAACACTATAGATATTCCTAGAGCTCATGGCTAATGAAAGCAATTTTGTTCATTGAAAATACTTTATTAGAACATCTTTGTGCCTCTTTTTTTCTTCCCTTCAACTTATAAGTACAGTGGGAAGAAAAACGTTACAAATGAGCAATGTATTATTATTATAAATGTTGGGATCCAGAACTGGTAGCAAGGTATAGTTAGAGTAGAATGTGAGAATGATATTCCATTACATTTAGGTAGTAATTTCCTTCCAAGAAGCTTAAAATGAATCACAAATATCTGCCAATCAGATAGGAGCAGGTAATATTTACTCAGTGTTATAGAAAATGTTCTTGTTTTTTTTTTGTTTGTTTTTTGTTTTTTGTTTTTTTTTTGCCATCCTGGGCCTTGGACTCAGGGGCTGAGCACTGTCCCTGGCTTCTTTTTGCTCAAGGCTAGCACTCTACCACTTGAGCCACAGCGCCACTTCTGGCCATTTTCTGTATATGTGGTGCTGGGGAATCGAACCCAGGGCCTCATGTATACAAGGCAAGAACTCTTGCCACTAGGCCATATCCCCAACCCTAGAAAATGTTCTTGGAAGTGAGGAAATAAGACCAAAAGTCCAGACCACTCTGCTTTTTGGTTTTTGAGAGCTTTCTTTTGCTGGTCCTGGGGTTTGAATTCAGGGCCTACGCACTGTCCCTAAACCTCTTTGTGTTCAAGGCTAGCTCTCTACCACTTGAGCCACAGTGCCACTTCTGGCTTGTTCTAAGTAGTTTATTGGAGATAAGAGTTTCACAGACTTTTCTGCCCATGTTGGCTTTGAATTGTGATGCTCAGATCTTAGCTTCCTGAGTAGCTAGGATTGCAGGTGTGAGCCACCAGTGCCTAGCCCACTCTGCTTTTCAAGAGGTAAAAGAGTAATTCATTTAAAAAACGTAACTAAGAATGTAGATTTCTCAGGAGTTAGTTTTGTTTTGGGGGGTTTTATTTGGCCAGTCCTGGGGCTTGAGCTCTGGGCCTGAGCACTGTCCCTGGCTTCTTTTTTGCTCAAGGCTAGCACTCTGCCACTTGAGCCACAGCGCCACTTCTGGCTTTTTCTATATATGTGGTGCTGGGGAATCAAACCCAAGGCTTCATGTATGCGAGGCAAGCACTCTTGCCACTAGGCCATATCCCCAGCACCAGGAGTTTTAATGTGTGATAATGCTAAAAGTTTGGAACATTGTCCATGGTTGAGATACCTTCTATTTTGACTTGCTTTGCTCAATGTGATAATTCAGACAAAAAACTATTAGTGAAGCAGTTTGCCACCTTTAGGACTCCAAAGCTCTCTGAGTTAATGTTGTGATCTATATTCATTGTTCTTTTGAGAATTGTTAGAGTAAAAGCCAGTCTTTACCAGATGACCTGTAAAGACTTGATCAGGCTCTTCATCCCCACCTCTTCCCTTCTCTCCCCATCACTCGACTCCAGCTGCCAGGGCCTCCTGGCTTGCAGTCAGAACAGCCATCCTCCCGCCGCAGGGCTACTCTACTTGCTAGTCGCACAGCCTTAATCACTTAGAACTGACATCTTTTCTCCTCTTAGTCCACCCCTGATGTTAAATAGACCTTGTTCTTTTAAGAGGCCTTGTTCTTAAAGAAGCTACCCTGTTTTGAAGACCTCTTCCTGTTCCCCCAGGGATTATATTACCCCTTCCCTGCTGTATTTTTCTTTGTGAAATTATAGGCATGTGGTATGCTATAATGTTTTTTCTTTTTTCTCTGTCTCCTGTCAGACAACTGACAGGAGTTCTGTGAAAACAGGGTTGTTGTTAGGGTTTTGGGGTTTGGGTTTTGTTTTTTTTGGGGGGGCCACTTTCATTCAAACCTGTATCCCAGGAAATACTGTCAGTAAATATTTGTTGAGTGACTATAAGATTATTATGGAAAAGAGTAACTGATAGGCTGGAGCTAACTTTAGGATGAAACATCACATTTTTAAAGTATAAGGCCAATTATTTTGAGTGTTTGTAGACTTAATATTTACCATGTAAATATCAATACCTCTCTGACTTACTAATCATAAACATGGCTGTGTAGAATATGTGTGAACTTTGTCTTAAAATTTTTATTTTATTATATTATGTTATTTTATTATACACAAAGGAGTTACCATTTGACCCCTCTGTTTATGAGTACAATGTATCTTGATCCATGTCACCCCTTTCGTTATTCTCCTCATCCCTCCCAACCCAACCTCTCCCCTCAATTTTCTTAATTTCATAGGATATACATTGAATATTATGACTGTACCCCCTTCTTCTCTCATCTCGGGACTGCCCCTTAAAGGTATAGCCAGAGCCCAACACATGTGGAGATTGAACTCAGTGCCTCAGGCTTGCTTGGCCAGCACGCTGTCTCCTAAGCCATACCCCACTGAATATGTTTGAGGTGTTTCTTTGTTTATATTTATTTTGAAGATGGGACCCAGGGCCTTGAGCATGTTAGGGGTCAGCACTCTTAACTCAGAGCTACCTCCCTAGCCTCTACCCAGTATTTACTGAGTAGCTCAACCTTTGCTTTATAAGGAATTCTGTTTTTCCAGGAAAGATTATTGGGGTGCTAACTTTAAGCCTGTGATCATAAAACATGATCATATATCCAAAATACTACCCTTTTCTTAAACTCGTGGTTTTTAAGTTCTAATTTTGAGACCCTAAGGCTGGGTTTTTTTCTTCTTTGTGTGTGTGTGCATCTAGGTCTCTTTGAGAATACTATAAAAGTTATTGACCCTATGTTTGAAATACCCATAGGTGCTTGACATGCACACAGTCTCAGCAAGTTGAGAAAACCTGTGCGATACAGCTAGAACATCTAGAGGTCTCAGGCCTCCTGATTAAGAGCTACTATCCTAAAATAATTCCACTCATTGGAGGTATTGAACTTAGTTCTCAAAACTAATTTACCCTCTAGTTGCTAATTACACTTACTTAATTTTAGAGGTGTTTTAATGTGTTATTTTTAAATCAAGTAGATGGAATTATTTGGTATAATGATGAGAAAATGGCTTGATCTTACATGAAGGAACTCCAAAAGTAAAATTGCATGTCTGACAAAGATCTGTTTATGTGTAGTAAAGGGATTTTTCTCTCCAAATATTAAATGAAACTGTGCTTAGATTTTAGAAATGTTTACAATTTAGAATGGTCACAATTCTTCAGTGGGAGGGTATTTTACTAAGAGGTTTTGATATAAGTAAAACAACTGTGGCTCTATTTGGCTACCAGATTCTGAAAGCAGAGGCTAGAAAATAAACTTTAACTCTGGTTGCTTCCCATTTGTTAAGTATCTTCTTCCTTTCCAGCTACTTTGCTTTCCCTAGGGTAGGATTCCTTGGGCCTTTACATTTCTATTTCTTCAAGATGAATTGTAGTCATGAACTGGCATGTTGAATTTAAATCCTACTTAAAAGATAATCTTAAAACTTAAAAAAAATAATTTTCTATTTGCTTTAGGGGAAAGCTTTTGCATTAGCTTATTGTTGCTTGTTTGTTTTAAATAACAGGCATACTACATACCCCTACTTTTATCTGGATTTTAAATATTCAATTTTATTTTGTGTTATACTTTTAATAGAATGTGTTTAATTTGTAATTTTTAAAGACCAAAATGCTTTAAAAGTTAGTGTTTAGATTACAAGCACAAAGACCCACATTAGTTTTTCTAGGTAGGAAATTAGGTAGTTTAGAAATTCTGATTCGAGAATCTAAAGCAGTAATAATTCTTCAAAACTGTAACATATCTCTGAGACATGTGCGTTCATTTTAAAATCTAGAATACCTCTGTTATGATGGTAATTGACCATAAAAATGTAATTTTACATAACACATTGAATTAGCATGTACGGTTGTTATTTCTGTAGAATAATTTGGCTGAGACTGGAGATTGTAAGTTTTGTGTTTTGTTTTGTTGACAGTCCTGGTGCTTGGCCTGAGCACTGTCCCTGGCTTCTTTTTGCTCAAGGCTAGCACTCTACCACTTGAGCCACAGAGCCACTTCCAACTTTTTGTGTTTATATGGTGCTGAGGAATTGAACCCAGGGCTTCATGCATGCTAGGCAAGCACTCTACCACTAAGCCACATTCGCAGCCCAGGTCATAAGTTTTGTGTCTACTAATCTTATTTCCTTAAAAAGCAATTACAGATCCCATCCTTTTTTCTTCCCAAACTTTTTTTTATAGTCTTGCAAATTATCCAACTCAAAAAATATCCTATATGATCCAGGTTTTATGTTCTCCTACCTGTTTTTTTTTTTGCCAGTCCTGGGCCTTGGACTCAGGGCCTTGGACTCAGGGCCTGAGCACTGTCCCTGGCTTCCTTTTGCTCAAGGCTAGCACTCTGCCACTTGAGCCACAGCGCCACTTCTGGCCGTTTTCTGTATATGTGGTGCTGGGGAATCGAACCCAGGGCCTCATGTATACGAGGCAAGCACTCTTGCCACTAGGCCATATTCCCAGCCCCTCCTGCCTGTTTTTTTTTTTATACTTTATACTTAGATTCCTATTGATTATTTGGTTTTAATATTTTCATGACTGAGTTTCTCTAACTTTGTGAAGGACTCTATTGGCTTTATAATGGAATTAAATCATATTGGGGTGTGTGTGTGTGTGTGTGTGTGTGTGTGTGTGTGTGTGTGACAGAAAAATAGGGTTTGGGCAAGGTAAGAATGGGTATTCCATTTGTGAATGATAGTCATTAAAGTTTAAGGTAGAAAAAATACCTAGTGCAATGTTTTCATTTTACTGATAAAGAAATAAAGAAATGAACCTAGGTATGTATTAATCTTTGCCAGTCAAAGAACTTCCAGTCTGCTGCTATATTTTACTGGCCACCATTTTTAGCACAGTTTATTTACCTTAATGATTTAGGGGTTATTGAAGGGAAGTAAAAAAGCAGATATTAGCAGAGACTTCCTGGAACATTCTATTAAGAAGTTATTATGGCTAGGTGTGGTGGTACATACCTGCAATCCCAGCACTCAAGATCATGAGCTGAGTTTCAGATCAGCCTGTGCTACATAGTGATACTTTACCTCTAAATACATACATGCATTCGTACATACATAAAGTTATTTTAGACTGCTGTAAGATCTCTTTCCTCTTTGATCCCTGGTCAGCAAGAAGGCATACTTTAAATTACAGGAGTGGAGAAACTTCTGCCAAGGGCCATTTGGATATTTATAGCATCATTCAGGGGCCATACAAAATTATTGATACAGGCAGATGGCCCTGGGCAGCCAACAAGAAGTACAGGAGAAACGTAACATATGTGTCTGCCCTGTCATATAGCAACTGATTTCTTTCATGGACTCGCTATCACCCACAGGCCACAAGTTCCTCACCTCTGAACAAGTGAACTAACCAAAAATACCTTGACACAATTTAGTATTGCTTTATAAGGTTCATATGTAATTTATTCTGCCATAAAAAAAAAATCACTGCACACCAGGTGGCCTGCTTGCCCTGGATCACTGCCTGAAAGCAGCAGAGGCCCTCTGAAGTCTACGCTAAGAACCTCACTGTGAGTGGTGGCTTGCTGGCTTCCATGGGTACTTCACACTGTAGCTCCCTATCTGCTGTCACAAGGTACTACAGGAATTTGAAGAACACCATCTTAGCCTAGTCCAGATGGGAAGCTACAACTTAAGCAGTATGTTGAGAGGTACAGGCATAAAAGCATTAGCACTCCAGTTTCCATGTTCACTGAAGTCATTAGTCGTTCAGAATGACTCTGGTAATTCAGCAGGGTGCCAGCGACTCACATCTGTAATCATAGCAGCTTAGGAGGCTGAGGCATGAAGGATGGTGGTTCAAAGCCACCCTGGGCAGAAAAGTTCTCAAATTTCCAATTAAATTTAAACCTTAGTATCTGCACATACACATGTGGTAATTGTGTCTCAAGTTCCCTGACTGAAGAAATAGACATTAAATTTTAACCCAGGTAGCTTTAAGCTAGAGTACAGCTATAACCTGAAGCATTTGAACCCTCTAACTTGTCACTGTTACCAGTTAGATGTCCATTATAATATTCCCCATGCAATATTCCTGTATGAATAATATTTATCTGTAGCATTTCCTTTAGGAATTCCTATTATGAGACACACTGGCTTTCTTTTAAAGTGCAAACTGGCTTTCAACAATATGCAAGAAGTCCTGTTAAATTACAGTAAAGTTAAAAGTAGTAAATTTATTTTTAAACAGAATTTTGCAATATTGAAAGGTTTGTTTTGATCATCTCAGCAGGCTTGGTTTTTATTCTTTATAAACTGAAGTTTATAAGGGAATAGTAAATAATAAGACTCAGTAAATTGATGGTGAAAGTATTTGCATTGTATCTGTATTTAGCAAAATTTGTTTCTTATACCAAGGGTTAAAGAAATTGTTAGTTTTGGGCTGGGGATATGGCCTAGTGGCAAGAGTGCCTGCTTCATATACATGAGGCCCTGGGTTCGATTCCCCAGCACCACTTATACAGAAAATGGCCAGAAGTGGTGCTGTGGCTTAAGTGGCAGAGTGCTAGCCTGAGCAAGAAGTAGCCAGGGACAGTGCTCAGGCCCTGAGTCCAAGCCCCAGGACTGGCCAAAAAAAAAAAAAAATTGTTAGTTTTGACTGGGAATGTAGCTTAGTGTTACAGTGCTTGCCTAATATACATGAAGCCCTGGGTTCGATTCCTCAGTACCACATAAACAGAAAAAGCCGGAAGTGGTGCTGTGGCTCAAGTGGTAGAGCCCTAGCCTAGAGCACAGAGAGGCTCAGGAACAGAGTCCAGGCCCTGAGTTCAAGACCCAGGACTGGCAAAAAAAAAAAAAAGTTAGTTTTTGTCAAAAATATGTTCTTTTCATTCTTTTAAATTGTGTTGGCTTTAGTATGAGTGAGACCAACATTAGGTTCTTAGCTACTCCAAAGCTCATAAACTGTAGTGTATGTCAACATATACATCATTAGATATCATCATTAGATTATTGAGAATTATTTAGTTGCCCCCTATGGAAATATGAAAATTTCATGGGTATCTTATGACCATTTATAAAGCAAGAGCAAATCATTTAATCTTTCATGTGTTCCAATGGAGTTTGTGAGGTAACTAACCTCTAAAATTCTTGCTAGCCAGGCATAGTGGTACATACATATAATACTCAGGAGACTGAGGCACGAGGACAAACAGCCTTGGCTACATAGCAAAACCTGTCTTAAATAAACACAAAACCGAAACAAACAGAAAGATCCTTTGTAATTCTAAACTTTCAGAATTTATACTCATTCTATAAATAGACTTAATATGTTAGAGGAACATGTGTATCTTATTTATTTATTTTACCTGAGATAAAATTTTTGATAGATGATAGAAAAAAAAAGTCTGAGTACTTCAAAGTTCCACAACAATTTGGTAGCAGAATAAAGCATCAGATTCTGTTGTGCTCCATTTTCTGGTTCTATTTTGTCTTTATATTCTAGTTAACACACATGAAAAACAATCTTTTCTCCGCAGTTTCTATGTTCAACTCTCTTCAATGGATTGAGAAGCCTTATTCTAAATCCTTTATTAGGGCTATCCTTGTGATAAAACCATATTGACATCCCCACAAGCTAAGGGAATCTAACCTTTGGAAAAACCTGGAAGAGTCAAAGATAACCTAGAACCAGACTGAGCCATGTAGTAAAAGGAGTAGAATGAATCTGACCCCCAGAATACTTTGTGAAGTGGAATTATTAGAGATAAGCTGAATAATTAAATACTAAAGAAGATTGCAGAGCAGCTGGCGAGTGGGTGTTCGTGCGTGGAGCTATGGGGTAGAGCACTCAGTGTAAGCATCTGGGAGAGGTAGAAATGGGGCCATCTGATTAGTAACTATGCCCTGTTATTAAACCATGACTTTCTGTATTGTGTCCCCCCCACCCCCCCAGTTGGAAAACTTCCGCCTGCAAAAAAAGAGAAGGGCCGCCTTGCCTCCTTGCAGTTGCTGAGGGCTCTGCAGTCAGACACAAAAGCGCCTTCCACGAGGCCTTGGGCAGAGGCAGCTTGCACAGGCAGGCCTGCTCCTCTCAAAGACCAAGAATCAGATTCTTTCCCCAGGGGGTTTCCAACTAGTTTGCACTTCAGAAAAACCTTTTCTTTCTCCTGCTGTTCACGCCCTGCAAAGAATTTTCTTCTAACTAAAGAAATTGTTTTATAATCAAAGATCCTTGTCCTTCCTTGTGGGACATCAAAGAAAGCTTGGAGCCGACTCAGGGCTTATGTGAGTGCCTAGAATTTATTTTGAATGCAAACTGGCCTTATTAGCAAAAGTTCCCCCAAAGAATGTACTCATCTCAGAGCTGGGATAGAGCCTAATGTAACAAACTCTTTATTCTTTCTTGGTTGGATGTGCTAGAATAAAAAAAAAAGAATTGGGTTCCTCTATCTGGACCTAACTCATGAATGCTTGGTTGCAGTACAGACTTACTGACTATGTTATCTGCCCTTTTGAAGCCTGATATTTGGGAATATCTGAGGCATTGGATACACATGAAATGACAATCTAGGAACTTTTTAACCTTCAACCATCAACTCTTGGGAACTTGTTCCTCCCAGGGCAGTAGATGATATCACTCACCAAAGGTTAGGAGCCACATTCTCTGCATTCTCTGCCTTAGCTGAGGTGTTGGTGATCTCATTTTCCCCCACAGAGGAAAACCTCAGTACCCTGAGGGCCTGGACTCAGGTCTTGGCTGGTAAATGAAGGAGGAACTTAACTTCTAGATTTTAGCTGATTGAGTCAGCCAAAAAGAAGTGCTACCAAGTTCAGTATTGACATCGCTCCTCACTTTGGGAGCCTGAATGGACCACTTACTTATCACCTAAGCAGAATTAATATTGTAATTTAAAGAAATATTTCCTAGGCTGGGAATGTGGCTTAGCAGTAGAGTACTTGCCTAGCATGCATGAAGTCCTGGGTTCAATTCCTTAGTTCCACATAAACAGAAAAAGCCAGAAGTGGCGCTGTGGCTCAAGTGGTAGAGTGCTATCCTGGAGCAAAAAGAAGCCAGGGACAGTACCCAGGCCCTGAGTTCAAGCCCCAGGACTGACAAAAAGAAAAAGAAATGTTTCCAAGCTGGGTTCCAGTGGCTCACTCTTATAATCCTAGCTACTCAGGAGGCTGAGCTCTGAGGACCCCACTTCAAAGCCAGCCTGGGAAAGAAAAGTCCATGAGACTTTTATCTCCAGTTAACTACCAAAATGCCAGAAATGAAGCTGTGGCTCAAGGTGGTTGAGCATTAGTCCTAAGCATAAAAGCTCTGGGACAGTGCCCAGGCCCTGAGTTCAAGCCCCAGGACCAGCCAAAAAAGAATAAAAAAGGAATTATTTTCCAAGCAAGAACAAAGGTTTGTTTAATATTTTGATTATTACAATTCTGAACATTCTTCTCAAAGATTTCAGCTTCTTTTTAAATGTCCTTCTCTATAATTTTCCAACTTTTTCCAGAGCATATCTGTAGCTATCCAGTTTTTGTTCCTAGAGCATATTAGCAACAGCCACAAAGAAAAGATGGATGGTGCACGTTTAGGCAGAATTATGCCCAGAGCAAAGTACATTTGTGTTATTTTAATCTTGGCTCTGTGGTTGTGAACTGAAGGGAATATTTGCTCTAGAAGATTTCCAATCTCTTCCTATCCCTTCATTGCAACCACAGAGTAGTGGTTGGAAATAGAATTCCAGGAACACCAAAAATGCTCAACATTTCCAATGCTGGTAGCTACAGTGCCCCCACAAGGATTTGAGGAGCGTTCTTCCTCAGGGCCTTCTTGTGTCCCTGTGGTCAGGAGCCTATATCATCATTCAGAAGCTTGCCCTGAAGATAAACTTGGTAAAAACATCAGTTGTCTATCTTTATAATTGAAACAATCTTTTATATTTTCTTATACTGAACTGACATGCTACAATTTCTTTTTTAAAAAGCTTTTAGAAAAGAGTCTCTCATGGAATCAACCATTCTCAAAAACTTTGAATGCTTTCGTTTGTCCTAGAATAGCGAGGCAGAGTTCGTGAAGTAGGCAGGATTTACTAGTTTTATTCCACTCACGAATGAAAACTTACCTGTATTACTACCACACAAATAGTAGATTGTAGTTATTTTACACTAGGAATATATGAATAAAATCCACTGAAATAAGAAGCTCCCTTTAGTTTATATAGGTAAACAGTGGAATTATAAAGGTAGACATTAACCTGCAACTTCATTTTCATAGTCTTCTTTCTCTTGAGTTGTATGCTTGAACCAAATCAATGTTGTTACAGAAAATGCTTGAGTTTTTCAAGTAATGTCAGTCTACAGGGCATGGAACAGGATTTGGCATTTTGTTTCCATTTTTATTGTTTTGTTTTCTAAAGGGAAGTTTGAGTTGGAGACTGTCTGGCAGGATTCCATGTTTCTCTTCTACCACCTGCCCTCGCAGAGACAATGGAATCAAAAGTCAAGTTCTTTATGACTGCACCTGCCTTGTAAAGGCTGCCAGAAGATCTGATTTTCTCCGTAGCTAAACTCACTAAAAAAACCTATAATAGTACTTGGCATCCAAACAGTGGGTGTATGCCTAAAAACTTGGGTGTCCCAATTTCAGGAGGACTCACACAGAACAACTCTCATTGACTTCTTGGGTAGTTTGGTTGGCATGGTGTTCAATGATTATTGTTTATCAAATGGAGCAGATGTGGTTCACCTGGTTTTCAAGACTTTTGTAAGGATCCTCTAATGATGATGAATCATTTGTAATTGAATAGTTGAAAATGGTCTTGTGTAATTCTGCATTTGATGAGCATGAGAGTATGATCTACCCAAAAAAAACAAGCTACCATCTTCCCCTGCTTCTTTCATTTTCTAGAAATGGAAGTTATCTTGCTGGTCCCCAGTTGAAGGTTCTTTGAACTAGGTTGCTGTTTTGGAGGCAACAAAACTTGAGAATTTTTTTCCTCTAGAATAATCAAAACCTTTTTTGGGTACCCTGAGGGCAGAATTGCTTCATTATCTTCTAACTTTATGTATAACTGGAAACCTTCTGGCCTAAGAACATAATTTCTATCACCAATCAAATAGTTGAAGATAATATCACTCCCCAAATAGTGCAGTATCCACATATAATGACATAATATATGATAATGAGATAAAGGGTGCCCATGACCCTGAAAAGAGCTCTCAGTAGACATGTTTTGGTCCTTAGGTTTATAACCTTCAGGAAAATTGCATAACCCCCTTAAGCTGATGTCCTCATGGATAAAATGGAGATAATAGTAATAAATGACATGACTATCTAAAATAAAATAGTATATGAGAATTGTCTTTGAAATTTCTGTATGTGAAGCATTATTATTAATAGTAATTGGACTAGAGCCCCTCCCTGTTTGCCTAATTACTGTCAGGAAAATTACTGTGAGGGTTATTGGTTTTTGTTCAGTTAACTTATTTGGTAATAGCCTAAAATAACCATCTAAACTATTAATAGTGTGAGTCAAAGGGCTGATTAGATGTTACCATAAGATAAGACTAGTAGTGGTTTAGAGGATGACTAATGGTGTGTGAGTTCTGGGGTGGGAACATAGGTTCTGGTTCTGCCTTGCTGGTGCCATGGTGAATCACTATCTACCCTGAACCTTTGTCCATGTGGTCATTGTGCACTGGCTAGCCCATTCAATTTCTTCCACCATTAGGGAGTGATCCCTGACACAGAATAGCTATTTTTCCAATTTTATCAATCTGAGGGATTCTAGAGCTACGGGATTATCACTTATAGCTTCCATTTTGGAAGCTTTAGGGTGTTTCTTTTTGTCAGTGCTCTTCTGAAGCAACTGCTCAGAACACTGAAGCTTCAGCTTCCTAATGCCACTTGCTGCCATGTTTCTAAAACTGGAGGGGAAGGAGTTCAGTTCTGTGAAGGGGACTGTTTTACCCAGTTCATTACGCTGTGCTGGTCCCAACATGTTCTTTGAAGCTCTGCCGATAAGATTTTATAGGCTGCTTGGAAGTTATCCTGAAAAGATCGTTCCCAATCCGAGAATTGGATCAAAATGATAATAAGAAGAGTTTAGTCAAATATTAGTGACACTGACATAATTTTCAGGTAAGGTCATCTTTTGAGCCATCCCCAAAACTAATAGTCTGCAGGATTAAAATTAAAAAATCTCAAGTGGCTCACGCCTGCAATTCTAGCTATTAAGGAAGCGGAGGTTTGAGAGTTGTGATTCAAAGCCAGCCTGAGGAAAAAAGCCCATGAGACTCTTCACTCCAATTAGCCACCAGAAAACCATATGTGGTGCTGTGGTTCAAAATGGTAGAGTGCTAGCCTTGAACAAAAAAGCTCGAGGACAGTACCTAGGCTCAGAGTTTAAGCCCCAACACACACACACACACACACACACACACACACACACACACACACACACACACACACACACACACACACCCTCCGAGTTCAGGATTTGAAAGCTGTTCCCCAAATAGCTAAGTAATGGGATAAAGGTAATTACAGGTTTTCTCATCTTTACTTACCTGTTCCCTGCCATGATTAAACACACACAGCTTATAACTATTTTAGAAACAAACAGTTACCATATTATCTTTTCAACACTTGCGTGGTATTATAACTCATTTCAATCACCAGGACAGCACAGTAGGAGTTAGAAGACACATTGAGATTGGGAGTAGAGAGGCAAATGATTTCCCTTTTGATGGTTTTGGGTAGCATCTCGCTCTCTGGAGATACTTCTTGAGGATGGGGGAGGGGAACAGTTTTCCCCCCCAAGGTCTAATAAAGATTAGTGAGAGATGTCTGCAAAGCATTTGAAGCTGTTTGAAATACAGGCAGGGATAAAAGTTTAGTATCACTATTATTATCATTAAAAAGGAAAGCCGGGCATGTGATGCTTGGGTTCCTTCCAGCGGTCTTGTTTGATGTTATGGTTCCCTTCATGACCTTTACCTCTTGATATCTTTATACATTTATTGAGGCCGTTGGACAAAGTCTTGAGATCCTAAGCAAAATAAAGTGTTAAGAATGAATGACTACTAGCCTCCACTTCTATGGGACAGATTTCTGAAGACATTTTTTTCTGTCTTTAGATACCTTGTTCTTGCAGTTTGGTGATTCTGGTAGCAAGGCTAATTTAGTATGTGTTCATTTGACTTTTTATTTCTCATTTTTTCTTTTCTAGACACTAGCATTTTATTTTTTAAGAATAATAAATCCTAAGTAGACCAAAAATATTCAGTACTATTTATATGAACCATAGATAAACTAAAAGAAGCAGATATAAAGGACCTAAAACACCACACCACAAGGACAAGTATACCACAAGTATACAGCCTGTCTCTTCAGTGTATACATTATCTCATGCTAAAAATGACCATAATAGTTAAATTGATTAAATTATGTTCAATATAATGTATTTAGGAAACAATTTTAGAAAGAATTTCGACCATACAGAATGATTTTTTTTTAATTTTTTATTTTTTGCCAGTCCTGGAGCTTGAACTCAGGGCCTGGACACTGTCCCTGAGCTTCTTTTGCTCAAGGCTAGCACTCTGCCACTTGAGCCACAGCACCACTTCTGGCTTTTTCTGTATATGTGGTGCTGGGGAATTGAACCCAGGGCCTCGTGTATATGAGGCAAGCTCTCTTGCCACTAGGCCATATCCCCAGCTTCATGCATGTGAGGCAAGCACTCTACCACTAAGCCACATTCCCAGCCCCTATACAGAATGAATTTTTTTCATCTTTCTCTTTCTTTCTTTCTTTCTTTCTTTCTTTCTTTCTTTCTTTCTTTCTTTCTTTCTTTCTTTCTTTCTTTCTTTCTTTCTCTCTCTCTCTCTTTCCTTCTCTCTCTTTCTCTCTCTCTCTCTCTCTCTCTCTCTCTCTCTCTTTCTTTCTTTCTTTCTTTCTTTTCTTTCTCTCTCCAGTCCTGGGCCTTGGATTCAGGGCCTGAGCACTGTCCCTGGCTTCTTTTTGCTCAAGGCTAGCACCCTGCCACTTAAGCCACATTGCTACTTCTGGCCGTTTTCTATATATATGGTGCTGGGGAATCAAACCCTGGGCTTCATGTATACAAGGCAAGCACTCTTGCCACTAGGCCATATTCCCAGCCCTACAGAATAAATTGTATACGAGGCAAGCTCTCTTGTGTTTCTTTCTTTTTTTTTTGGCCAGTCCTGGGCCTTGGACTCAGGGCCTGAGCACTGTCCCTGGCTTCCTTTTGCTCAAGGCTAGCACTCTGCCACTTGAGCCACAGCGCCACTTCTGGCCGTTTTCTGTATATGTGGTGCTGGGGAATTGAACCCAGGGCCTCATGTATATGAGGCAAGCTCTCTTGCCACTAGGCCATATCCCCAGCCCCAGAATAAATTGTAAAAGGCTCTTGACTCTCAGAAATGTAAATAAAACCATCATCTTTTATAATTATTATTTTTCTTGTTTTGTTACTATTAATATGTGATAGTAATATTCTGAATATCATATTTCCTGACTGGCAATTCCCATCTACTGAAGTGGTCCTTTCTTCCTTTCTTCCTTCCTTCCTTCCTTCCTTCCTTCTGTCTTTCCTTACTTCTTTTCTTTTTTACTTGCTAGAGATTGAGCCTAGAACAAATACTGTATCACTGAGCTATATATCCAGGACTCATTTTCCAAATGGTGTTGGCTATTCCTTTTGAGTTTTTGTAATTGCTATGGGGATTTTTGTTGTTGTTGTTCTTTGTTTTTTTGCCAGTCCCGAGCCTTGGACTCAGGGCCTGAGCACTGTCCCTGACTTCTTTTTGCTCAAGGCTAGCACTCTGCCACTTGAGCCACAGCGCCACTTCTGGCCATTTTCTATATATGTGGTGCTGGGGAATCGAACCCAGGGCTTCCTGTATTAGAGGCAAGCACTCTTGCCACTAGGCCATATTCCCAACCCCAATTGCTGTGTTTTGTATGAAGGGCACCATTCTGCATAATTCTAACTGATGAAATATTTGTTTTAAATAATATTTAAATATTTATTTCAAATTAAATGATTATCCTAAAATAAAGTTTGCTTATTTACATACATACATGTTTTCTACTTAAATGTTTCAGTTGAGTTTTTTAATCCTCATCTCATTTTCTACACCTTGCCACACGGGTTTTTGTATTTCTCATTTTGTGTTGCTTTTGTTTCGTGTTTGGTGCTAGGAATTGTACTCATGTCTTACCCATGCTAAACATATGTTCTACCACTGAGCTCCCTCCAGCCCACACAAACGTTTTTATTCTCAAACTTAGCTTTCACCAAAAGAATGTAAGCTATGGGGAAAAAATAAACAAACAAACAAAAACCTTGACTCTTTTCATCAGAGCTGAAGGAATTCAGTTAGTTCTAAAGAGAATGAAAGCTGAGGATGGAGTATGTTGATACCAATCACTAATAGAAATTATCATATTATTGTTATATTTTAGTATTTTTTCACTACCTGAATATCATATTTTACTTTATACAAAAACAACTACTGTGAATCTACCACGGAAATAGTGTTAAAATGAGTGTTTAATTTAGCTTAAATATATGCATGTGTGTATGTGTGTGTATACTATAGTGTATATATTATATAGAGAGAATGTGGGGTTTTTTTGGCCAGTCCTGGGGCTTGAACTCTGGGTTTGGAGCTGTCCCTGAGCTCCTTTTTGCTGATGGCTCTACCACTTGAGCCATAGCACCACTTCTGGCTGTTCCTGTGATTAATTGGAGTGACACTTGTCACTTTTGTCAAGGACCTTGGTGAGCTGTGTTATTGTTCATCTTCATGTGGAGACGGTATTCTGCAGGCTGCAGTGACAGGCCACCGGACTGCATGGCAGGCTACATGCCAGCAGCTGGATTATCCCATCCGAGAAGCGCCTTCCCTTCCCTCCATATCAAATAGAAAATTACAAAATACAGAAAATGAAGGAGAACAACTGAAATCACAACATCTGTGGCTTTCTCTATCCTGATGGTAAGGCAGCTTCCTAGAAGATTTTATTGTAATATGTTGGTAAAATGTTTATAGTCATCCCTTTGCAGTTTGCTTAGAAAGGATAAGCAGCAGTTCCTGCATCATCTAGAAACTTTTAGCTAGAGAAACCACATCCATTTTCTCTCTCTCTCCAGCTGCAGAACCAGTATAATTTTTTTTCTAAGTTTAACATTTGATCGTTACAATGAGGATCTAAGTTATATGATCTTTTTTTCCAAAAGAACATCTCAGATTTCTGTTTTATAGTTTTCTGATTTCATGACCACGATGGATTTACTTACAGGAAAGGGTGACTATCTAGTAGTTTAAGTGCACACAATAATAAACATCTTTCATAAAGAAGGAATAACTTGCTGGATGCCAGTGGCTCATGCCTGTAATCCTAACTTCTCAGGAAGCTAAGATCAGAGGATCAAGATTTAAAGCCACTCTGAGCAGGAATGGGTATGAGACTCTTATCTCCAATAGACTATTAAAAAAGAAGCCATAAGTGGTGCTGTGGCTCTAGTGGTAGAGTACTCACCTTGAGCAAAAGAAGCTCAGGGACAGTGCCTAGGCCCTGAGTTCAAGCCACAGGACTGCAAAAAAAAAAAAAAAAAAAAAAAAAAGAAAGAAAGAAAGAATAACTTCATAGCTATCTCTATAGTAAAGGTAAGCATCTCAGTTTGAAACTACATCCCTAATCAGAAATAATCGATATATTAAAGCTAGAGAACCAAAGGTCAAATTATATTGACAATATTCTTTCCATAATCTTTGGATAGATGCATGTGCTATGACAGACCTTTTGGCCATCCCAAAGCCTTTGCCTTATTTTTGTTTCTATTGCCTTATATTTCTTCTCCAGGAGAATCATAGATCCTATTTGATATTTCCTAGTTTTGTTACATACTGAAAGCTAAAAGAAGTTCCAGTGGTAATCTTGTGAGGAAAGAAATCAGTGTTTCTTATTTTTTCCATGTGTTGTCAATCTGTCCAAGCAAGCCTCTTATATGGAAAACTGATAAGGAACTTTGTTTTTCTCTTGATAGTCTTGCCTGTACACCACCATGCTACACTTCCGGAGAACTCTCCTGAGCTAGAGTTTCAGCTCACTTAGATAAGGTAGAATATCTGTAAAATAGCTGGGCCATTGTGCCTCCAAAGATTTGCACAACCTGAAGGAAAAAAAAGAATTGGGAAGATGAAAGGAGGACTCCTTTATTCTTCCCAAGAGTCCCAAGTTCAACAGCTGATGCTTCAGTGGTGTCTATGTATCTATCTGGAGGAGCCTAGTGACTGGAGAGAGAACAGTTGCACTCTGCTCCTCCAGTTGTTATTGATAAAATACCCCTCTCATCCTGCTGGAGTCCCATTCATCTCCATTACTAAATAAAGGCTCTAAGCAATGGCTAGTAAGTACTGCAGTGTGCCCTCCTTGCTGTGTGAGGAGGATTGCTGAACTATCTTACTTATCCTGTGTATTTCAAAACTACAATAACACCATACCACTCTCACTTCATCTCTTCTGTTTACCTTAATTCTTTCTTTCTTCTGATAAATGCCTTTATTTAAAATAAAGAAAATAAAACCTCTCCTGAGTGAGGAGGTGTACATTTGTAATCCCAGCAACTGAGGAGGCAGAGATTGGGAAGCTCATGATTTGAGGCCAGTCAAGACCTCATCTCGATATTACAAGTGTGAATGGTAGTACATGCCTGTAACCTTGTCTATGAGGGAGACACAAGTAGGAGAATTGAGACCTAGGTTTGAGGATCAAGAGAAACATCTTACTATTCCTCTTTCTAAATTCTATCTTCATTAGTACAAAACCCAGTGCATTCTTTTTCTTCATTCTGTCTGACATCATGTCACAAAGAAGGCTTGAGATATGTTCTCTTCCTTGAGGCTGTTTCCTAGAAGGGTTCAGGGCCAGAGTCTAAGGTGTTTTTTGGAATGTCTTATAAAATTCACCATCAGCTGAGAAGGGCTTCCTTTTCAAAATCATATTTCAAACTATTCATTCATATTCTTCTTACAATTTTTAAGTTTTCTGTGGTTTTTTTTTAAAATCAAATGAATCCAAGAAAGAATACTATCCCCTTGTCAGAGTCCAAGGGACTTTAGAAGTGCTTTGCTTCCCTGAATCAACCCACTAATACCTAATTGTGTTTCTCATCAGAGCAGTTGCTCATTGTTTCTATTCAGTGTGAATACACTGAGAGGCTGGCATATAGCTCAATAATAGAGCTTGGGCTTAGCATGCATGGAGCCCTGGGTTCAATCCCCAGCATAAAATAAGTAATTTCACATGGCAGATTGTCCATTATAGAACACAAAGCATTACAATGAATTGAAAATAAGATCAGTGGATGTTCCTGACTTAAAACTAATCAAAATAATAAGGTCAGGTTCATCTCCTCCTCAAGGAAGATAACCTGAAGAACAGTCTTAATATGAGAGCCTGTCTCTACTCTGTTGGGTGGATTACCAGCTATTCCATTTATAGGTACATTTTCCAGCAAGTCAGGACAGGAGACTAAAACAACCATATCCAATTGAAGCTACAAAGAAACACAGTATAATCCTGATTATTATATTCACATGTACATAAAAGAGCATGAAGTTTGTCTGCTATCACCAACTTTTTCCCTCTCTCTGATGCTAGAGCTTGAACCCAGGACCTCACATATGCCAAGTGTATTTTCTACCACTGAACTACACACCCAGCCCCCAGATTTTCTTGTGAGGGCATGTTGTGATAAGGCTGTGTGTGGAAAGAAGTAATAGAACTAATCTCTACTTGGATTTTTCTTTTTTTTTTTTTTTTTTGCCAGTCCTGGGCCTTGGACTCAGGGCCTGAGCACTGTCCCTGGCTTCTTTTTGCTCAAGGCTAGCACTCTGCCACTTGAGCCACAGCGCCACTTCTGGCCGTTTTCTGTATATGTGGTGCTGGGGAATCGAACCTAGGGCCTCGTGTATCCGAGGCAGGCACTCTTGCCACTAGGCTATATCCCCAGCCCCCTCTACTTGGATTTTTCAAGGCAAATAGTCCCCTTTGAGGGAGTGTGGTGTGCCTGTAATCCTAGCACTTAGGAGGCTGAGGCAGGAGGTCGTGAGTTGGAGACCAGTGTGGGCTACATAGTGATAGCTTGTCTCAAAACATATATACTGGCTCAGCTGGTTGAGTTTTCTACATCAAATAAAATGGAATTGTAAAGTTCACTTGTCAGACATGGAATCTTGTTTGAGGCAGGGATTGAGACACTGTGTGGTCCAAGAATCATGGAGGGGGGAGGGTACACTGTGCCGAGGAGTCCATCATTCCCCCTGGGTACACACCGCCAGGGTGCTGCCTGGTGGTACTGATGTACCAGACTGCTTTTCCACCTCTGCCAAGCAGGATGCTCCTGACACCATGTTGGCTTAGCGAGGGCCCCACAGAGGCCGCTGCCTCAAAGAGGCCTTGGAAACGAGTCTTTGTGAGCATGGGGCAAAATGTCCCTCCACCTGGGGCATGGTCTCCATACCCTCCCTCTGTCAAGCTGGGGCAAGTCATCATTGTTTTCCTCAGTGATTCAGAAGATCTTTACAGGTCTTCTCTCCTGTCCTTGGAAGACCACTGTACTTTTGAAATCAGCAGCAAATTAGATGAGCTAAATCTGTACCCCCAAAATGACATTACAGGAGAGGCAATATATATTATATTATATACAGCAGTGGACCTTGGACGCATCTCTTTTCCAAAGCTGGAGGCGTCTGGGCAGAAATTTTCTAGAAAGAAAGAATAGGACAGGGGCTGGGAATATGGCCTAGTGGCAAGAGTGCTTGCCTCCAACACATGAAGCTCTCGGTTCGATTTCCCAGCTCCACATATATGGAAAACGGCCAGAAGGGGCGCTGTGGCTCAGGTGGCAGAGTGCTAGCCTTGAGAGGGAAGAAGCCAGGGACGGTGCTCAGGCCCTGAGTCCAAGGCCCAGGACTGGCCAAAAAAAAAAAGAATTGGACAGGGCTGGGAAAATGGCCTAGCGGTAGAGTGCTTGCTTAGCATACATAAAGCCCCAGGTTCGATTCCTCAGCACCACATACACAGAAAAAGCCAGAAGTGGCGCTGTGGCTCAAGTGGTAGAACGTAGCCTTAAGCAAAAAGAAGCCAGGACAGTGCTCAGGCCCTGAGTCCAAGCCCCAGGACGGACAAAAAAAGAGAGAGAGAATAAATTGGACAGTTATAGTATTTCTCAATATGACTAAAATTTTTAAATGATAAATTCCCTTTTGAGAGTGTTATTGGGGTACGATAGTTTTACAGTGCAGCTGTCTTACATATTGACTTTAGATTTATATGTCTTCTTTGTTGACACTTTCAACTCTACTCAGAGGCCAGTGGGTACATAATGAAATCACAAAATTCTAGCTTTGAGTCCACAAATTAGCATATAATAACAGACTTAGTATTCCCTCTCTTAAGTACTCTGTGGTATTTATGTACCCAAAAACTTTTCCATTGTTACCTATAAGAATATTTTTCTATCTAGCTTTTTTCTAATTATATCCCATGATTAACATTCCACATATATACATATATATTCATGTGAAAGGTATTTTGATAATTCTCACACCATTCATTCTCTTGACTGACTTCCTCTTAGCAGCACCTAACTTTATATTTTATTGTTTTTGAAGTCTCCTGTCATGGCATTAAGGTGATTTCCTTTTACAACCTGATCATTGCCCTTAAGATATATATCCCTTCCTCTCTCCTCTGTCCACTGCCCCATAGGAAGCCATTCTTCCCCATCTTCTGTCTTAGGGACTGCTTGCTGTGTTGTGTGGTGTCAATTGCAAGGGTCTTGTTTCCTTACACGCATCATCCTCTAGCTGCCAGCTGCAAAGATCCTTACCCACACCTTCTAAACTTCACAGAAAGGAATCCAGTTCTCCAAGCCCTGGGACTGACCTTGACCCTTCCCCTAGTCCTGAGCAATACTGGAAACTAGGTTCTCAGCAGCTGATTCGAATTCATGCCTCATATTCTGGCTATGTTACTCTGGTTTCAGGAGAGATGGAGAGAGGAAAGAAAAAGCATGGGATGAGAGAGAGAGAGAGAGAGAGAGAGCACATATTCTGAACACTCCTCCTTTTGTGGCGGCATCTCTGTGAGGTGCTTTGGAAGGACTCCAGCCAGGCATGGAAGGGCTCTTTGATAATATCTGACGGGTGGGTAAGAATTTCGGGCACCTGGCCAAGATACACATTGCCTGTAATCGTTAACTCGGTCTGTAAACAGTTCAAACGGCACTGAGAGGCCGTCCTTTATTACATTAGAAGAGGCCTTTCATCTCTCTTGCTTAGGAGCCAGGCGTCCAACCCTGGCCCCCACTGTAGCATTAGTGCTCTGTGCACAGCCACCAAGACCCAAGACGTGCAGGGACATACAATGGAACCCGCTCCAAGTGACTGACTCCCAAACTGGAGGCACTGGAGCAATAACAGTTGTTAATTTCCTTTTGTTTTGTACCTGGTTGATACTGGAAGGAAAAAAGTGAGCATGCACACATGCTTGCACGCACATGTGCACACCACACACACACACACACACACACACACACCAAGGACCAGGGCAAGAATTGGAAATTTCATTTTTCAGCTCAGTTTTCCCACCCACATTGATAACTGAAAGCTTTGCAAGCTCGCCTCCATTGCTTCATCCTGCCCCTTGCTCCACACGGATTCCTTCACGATTCAGTCCTCAGAGTACTCCCAACATGCAGTGAGCCTTGTAATTTCCCACAATTCCTAGACCCTGGCACCAGGCACAGAGCTGCACCTGGAGGGGTCCAGAGGAATGTAAGAGAAAACATTCCTGCCCTCAAAGTGCTTACTAAAATCCTGTAGTGCTAGTTATTATACTACTGCTAACTCAGTCAGAGGATTTATAGTGTGTCAAGTAGGAGATCATAGCACCAAAAGCAAGTAGCAATGTTAACTGGTGAATGAAGGAAACTTTTTCCTTTTTCTGGGAGGGGGGAACCCAAATCTTTTCAGTATTTTTAAAATTGGCTTTGTGGGCTGGGAGTGTGGCTTAGCAGTAGAGTGCTTGCCTAGCATGCACAAAGCCTGGGGTTCGATTCCTCAGCCCCACATAAACAGAAAAATCTGGAAGTGAAGCTGTGACTCAGGAGGCAGAGTGCTAGCCTTCAGCAAAAGAAGCCATGAACAGTGTTCAGGCCCTGAGTCCAAGCCCCAGGACTGGCAAAGAAAAAAAATGGCGTGTGTGTGTGTGTGTGTGTGTGTGTGTGTGTGTACGCATGCATGCACATGGTTGTGGAGCTTGAACTCAAGACCTGGATTTTGAGTTTTGTTGTTTTGTTTTTGTTTACTTAAGACTAGTGCTTTACCATTTCTGGCTCTTTGCTAGTTAGATGGAGATAAGAGTCTCATGGACTTTCTTGCCTGGGCTAGCTTTGAACCAAGATCCTCAAATGTCCACCTCCTGAGTTGCTAAGATTATAGGCATGAGCCAGGCTAAAAGTAGCTTCTTTGTTCATGCTTCCTATCCATTTTCCTATCCATTTGCTTCTTCTTTTTTTTCTAATGAAGATTAGTAATTTTGCCAAGTATATCTTGAGTGTTATACACACTTACTAAATGAAATCATTAAACTCATTTTCAAATTTAGCAGATGAACTCAAATTTTGCAGAGGTGGAGCTCTGAGACCTGTCTTCCCATTGAGCATTCTGGATCAGAACGATGGTATGGAAAACCAAGCTTATTTATTCTGAACATCTTAATTGCAAGATCATTTTCTGATTGGTATTTTTAAAGATGGTCAGATAAAAGCTGTTGTAGGCAGAAAGTTTATTATAGATAATCAAGGAAGAGAATTTACATTAGGCTACAAGGTTTAAATAAACCTATGAAATACAATTCTACCTCTTGTATACTCAGGGTAAGCCCCAAAGATACAGCTTTTGTACTTCACACAAAATTCCAAGTGTAAGCAGAGGCACTGGTAGCTCAGGCCTGTAATCCTAGCCATTCCAGGAGGCTTGACATATGAGGATCTTGGTTTGAAGCCAGCTTGTTCAGAAAAATCATGACACTCTTTATCTCCAACTAACCACCCAAAAGCTAGAAGTGGAACTTTGGTTCAAATGGTAGAGCTGGTACCAGCCTTGAGTAAAAGTTAAAGCACCCAGGCTAAGAAGGAAGAGGAGGAGCAGGAGGAAGGGGAGGGGGAGGAGAGGGAAGGAAGAAGAGGAGGGGAGGAAGAGGAAGACCAGGAGGAGGAAGAAGTGGAGGAGAAAGAGGAATTCCAAGTATAAAGCAGCTAGACATTTGCTCCACTTTCTTCAGAGTAAGGATAATTGACAGAGCCATAGACATTCTTCGAAGAAAAAGGAAAGGGCTGCTTTTCATAAAGTTGGCTAGACTTGTAACTTACTAGTTCAAAAGTTCTTCTGTAATGCCTTCTATTTCCTTTTTTTTCCATTTTGCTTAAATTTCAGAGTTGCCTTTTAGGTATTTTGGACTGAAGGTGGTTTCTTTCCCAGCATGCAAGTTGTCTACTGATTCTGAATGTAGCTTTGGAGGAGAATTCATAAAAGAGAGGGCAGATCCTGAAAATGTGCAGCCTTACATCCTATCATGTGTTCTGCCTCCAGTTTCCTGACTTGCCAAGGATGAGCCCTGAGTCTCCTTTCTTTTTTTTTTTTTTTTTTGGCCAGTCCTGGGCCTTGGACTCAGGGCCTGAGCACTGTCCCTGGCTTCTTCCTGCTCAAGGCTAGCACTCTGCCACTTGAGCCACAGCGCCCCTTCTGGCCGTTTTCTGTATATGTGGTACTGGGGAATCGAACCTAGGGCCTCGTGTATCCGAGGCAGGCACTCTTGCCACTAGGCTATACCCCCAGCCCCTGAGTCTCCTTTCTTGACCTAGCACAACTAGTACTTTCCCTGCTTCGTGGGAAAAGCAGTAGCTTAATCTTTAAAGAAATGCAGGCATGAGGGCTGGGACTGTGGCTTAGTGGTAGAGTGCTTGCCTAGCATACATGAAGCCCTAGGTTCAATTCCTAAGCACCACATAAACAGAAAAAGCCTAGAAGTGGCGCTGTGGCTCAAGTGGTAGAGCGCTAGCCATGAGCAAAAGAAGCTGAGGACAGTGCCCAAGCCCTGAGTTCAAGCCGCAGGACTGGTTTATGAGAGAGAGAGAGAGAGAGAGAGAGAGAGAGAGAGAGAGAGAGAGAGTCTGCAAGGCTGAGTTCAAACCCCAAAACTGGCATGCACACACACACGGACACACATACTCACACTCACGTGCACAAGCAAACAAAAGAAATGCAGGCATGAAAGCAGACAAAATCAAGTTTCTTTACCATATTCCCAACATTGTTATATTTTCATGGCGTAATTCTTGGAAAGCATGTTTTAGCTGGTATTTATGGAGTAGAATTGTAGAGATACTGAATGTATGTGGTACTTGTACAAGGAAGTATTGAAGCATGCTACCTGGCCCACTCAGTTCAATGCTCTGGTTAATTCTGAGGTTGCGTACAGGTTTAATATGATTAGGAGCTAATGGAAGAAGGCCCGGATTTTCTACCTTTGAAAATAGAGTGTATGGGGCTGGGAATGTGGCTTAGTGGTAGAGTGCTTGCCTAGCATGCATGAAGACCTGGGTTTGATTCCTCAGTACCACATAAACAGAAAAAGCCAGAAGTGGTGCTGTGGCTCAGGTGGTAGAGTGCTAGCTTTGAACTGCATTGCCCAGGGACAGAGCCCAGGTCCAGAGTTCAAGCCCTACCACTGGGGAAAAAGAAAGGAAGAAAATAGAGTACATCTTTGACAAATGATCCGTTCTAAAGTTTAGCTTCACACCCTTGTAACATGTAGTAGAAAAAATGCCTAGAATTCTTTAGTTCCTTTAGGCCATTGTTTCATAAGTTTATCGTGTATCAAAATCAGTTTTAAAAGATTTCCTAAAACACATATATGCTGGACCATATCCCTGGCATTTCTGATTCATCTTATCTGATGCAGGGCCTGAATATTTACCATTCTAAAAAGTTCCTAGATGCTGATGCTGCTGATCTCGGGTAGTCATGGTGACTCAGTTATTAACTGTTTTCACATAGCCAAGACCCATTCTAGCTGAGTTGAGGTGATTGTAACTTTAGTGTCCATAAGCCACCATTGGGTTATGGGCAATTTTGTCTGGCTTTCAGAGATTATATGCAGTCTAAAGATCAGGATCTCTTAGTGAGTGGCCTGAGGCTGGATCCTTTCCCTACCACCAGTCAGCAAGTAGCTTAGTGGCAGCAGGTAAGTGGGAGCCTGTTTGGGGGAAAAACTACTAGCTGGACTACAAAACTACTAAAATGACAAGGGAGAATAAAATCAGTACACTTGAACAGTTTCTATAACATCTTCAAAGAGAAGATTTCAAGTCTGCCTTGTCTTTTGGAATTTCCATTTTTCTTCTTTCCACTTCCCTGAAGTAGTGGACCTCTTAGTGTTGTATATTAGATTTGTGGGTGAGATACCAATGGCTTATGCCTAAAATCCTAGCTACTCAGGAGAGTAACACCTGAGGATCTAGGTTTGAAGCCAACAGACAAGTCCAGGAGGCTTTTATCTCCAACTAGCCAAAAAAGGCCAGAAGTAGAGCTGTGGCTCAAGAAGTAGAACATCAGCCTCACGCAGAGCAAGAGTGTGAGGCCCTGTGTTCAAGCCCCAGTACTAGCACAGAAAAAAAGAAGTCAAAGCTGGTGCTAGTGGTTCATGCCTAGAATTCTCCTAGCTACTCAAGAGGCTGAGATCTGAGGATTGCAGTTAGAAGCCAGCCCAGATAGGAATGTCCTACAAGACTCTTATCTCCAGTTAACCCCCAGATAACAGGAGTGGAGCTGTGGCTCAGAGTGATAGAACACTAGCTATCCTTGAGCAAAAGAGCTCAGGAACAGCATCCAGGCCATGAGGTCAAGCTCCATGACTGACAAAAAAAAAAAAAAAAAAAAAAAAAGTCAAGTGGTTTGAGTTTTACTTTAGCATAACAGGCTACACAGCATCATTCCTTCTGGACTTCTTTTTTTTTTTTTTTTTTTTTTTTGGCCAGTCCTAGGCTGTGAACTCAGGGCCTGAGCACTATCCCTGGCTTCTTTTTGCTCAAGGCTAGCACTCTGCCACTTGAGCCACAGCACCACTTCTGGCCATTTTCTGTATATGTGGTGCTGAGGAATCGAACCCAGGGCCTCATGTGTACGAGGCAAGCACTCTTGCCACTAGACCATATTCCTAGCCCCCTTCTGGACTTCTTGTGGAGAGATAAGCTCAAGGGAACCAAGAGCTACAAATGCCACTTTCAAATACATTTCATTTATTTAGCCATTTCAACTTTTTCTAAGCATGTTCATATATTTAACTTAATATTTAAAATGCTAAACAGGGGCTGGGAATATGGCCTAGTGGCAAGAGTTCTTGCCTCGTATACATGAGGCCCTGGGTTCAATTCCTCAGCACCACATATACAGAAAATGGCCAGAAGTGGCGCTGTGGCTCAGGTGGCAGAGTGCTAGCCTTGAGCAAAAAAGAAGCCAGGGACAGTGCTCAGGCCCTGAGTTCACAGCCCAGGACTGGCCAAAAAAAAAAATAAATAAATAAAATAAAATAAAATAAAATAAAAAAAATAATAAAATAAAATGCTAAACAAGGCTGAGTGTGGTGGCCCATGTTTGCAATCTCAGCATGTTTGAGGCCAGCCTAGGCTATATAGCAAGTTCTAGGTTGTCTAAGTAAGCATAGCAAAACCCTGTCTGTATGAGTAGTACAGTCTGGAGCATAAATGTTATATGACAAATTTGCATCTCTACCTCTGTATTTTTTTCCCTTTAACTCCAATACTTGAAGGTTTGGTTTGATTTTGGGATAGTACTCAGAGTTGACCTAAGGGTGTTATGCTTGTCAGGGTGGGCATTTTACCACTTGAGCCATGCCTCCAGCTCTTTCTTGCACTGGCTATTTTCAAGGTAGAGTCTTATTTTATACCCAGGCCAGCTTGGGCTAAGATCTTCCTAATTGCCACTGTGCCCAGCCATTATGTTTTCCCAGTAGTTGGGATAAAAGGAGTGTGCCACCATGCCCAGTCATTAGTTGAAATGGAGTCTCTTGAACTTTTCTGCCCAAGCTGGCCTCAAAGTACCTGATCCCTCCCAGCTAGCTAGAATTACAGACCTGAGCCACTGACACTGGCTTGAACTCCGAATTCTTCCTTCAAACTACCTTACCATGATTACATGTCCATCTCTGATTCAGTAGTCCCAAGAATGATTGATTTCAACTGCTCCTGCTCAAAACGAACCTCTTTTGTTAATACATCTCCTCCACCCCCCCTCCACCTCAGTTCTCCAGTTTTGGACTTTTAACTCCTCCCTTTCCTTCATCCTTGTATCCAATCCGTCAGCAGATATTTTCAGCACTTCCTACATGATGTCCATGACTCGCCCTTTCTCTTCATAACTGTCATTACCAGAGTTCAAGCCCTCACTATGCCAGCCTAGATTCCTGGCACAGCTCTTTTTCCTACCACCAATTGTATTTTTTTTCTTCATGATACTGCACTTTTCCTCTATTGTATAAAATTAAAAATTGCTCTGCTTAACAGACTATTTTGCTAATGCACTCTCTTTGCTCAGGAGCTGAGCATGAGTCTTTTTTCACATAGGAGCGGGAGCTCTGACTCAGCGCAGCATTCAGTCACCTTTATAATGTGACACTATCTGAGGTCTCTAAGCTCTCTTTGTTTTTCAGTCAGACCAGTCTTCTGTTCCTTGAAGACTTGAGAGAAAGGGTTAAGCACCTGCATTCCCCTCACGTGGCCCCTTGCTTCTTCTCAATGCTAAAGCTAAGAAGCTCAGAACATTCATTTGATATGTGCAAGTGGATCAGATCCTGCCTTTTTTTTTTCTTTTTTAAATGTCACCTTTAAGGGCTAGTTACAAATCTCACAGGACACCTGACAACATTCCATTTTGTTTCATCATTTACTTTGTGCATATTGCATATATTATCTCCCCACTAAGACTGTAACGCCTAGGCAGGACCTAACATAATTTTGGGAAGAAGATAGGTGCTAATTAAAGTCATCCAACCGAAAGGCCACATTTGAGGCCCATTCAAATGTACCCATGGGAAAATCTCTATAGGTACTCATTCATCATCTTGCTCAATGGTCACATCAAGTGACTTCCTGTACCACTTTTTTTTGCTAGTCCTGGGGCTTGAACTCAGGGCCTGGGCACTGTCCCTGAGCTTCTTTTGCTCAAGGCTAGCACTCTACCATTTGAGCCATAGTGCTACTTCTAGCTTTTCCTGTTTATATGGTACTGAGGAATCAAACCCAGGGCTTCTTGCATGGTAGGCAAGCACCCTACCACTAAGCCACAACCCCAACCCAACTTCCTATACTTTGACAAAGCAACCCTGAGGAGCCATTGATCTTTCCTGTTACAGAGGGCTTGCAGGAAACCTTGGCAGCTGTTATTTTGGGGAGAAAGGTGGCTTCAGAAACAGGATTGATGCTGCTCAGGTTAAGAATCAACATAGTGACAGACAGTAGTTAGGTAGTTAGCTAGGAATGGGGTTCCACCTTTGAAGTATTTCTGGTAGGTGTTGGTTTAGCAATTAGATATGCTCCTGCTTTCTGAGGTCAGCCTACCTAAAGACAAAAGCATGGCCCAATGACTGGGTGTTACTCTTGCTCCACAAGAACTCATTTATAGGCATCTACACAAGTACCCACCCGAACAAACACTAAGAAGAAGCAAAGGAAAGTGCCCTAAGCACAGTCATTGTGTCAACAGAAATATCAGATAAGGTAGTTTTTATGAAGGGGGTTGTGTAGTGTGTGTGGGGTGGGGGGAGTTGATGCACCTGTGGGTTGGTGATTCAGAAACTTGGTGCCACATTATATGGCACCATGAGGCCATCTTAGGTTCCAGCCACCCCATGGTGGCTGATGTCATATAATTACCCATTTGTTAACTGGGCCAAGAGGAAATGCATTGGATGAAAGCCAAATTAAGGTATACTTACATAGGCGTTGTTGTGCCACCTTCAGAACTTATGAAATCAAATGGCTTTTTAGGTCTCCTTTCTATACTGGCAAAGCCATGGCATTGTCAACCTAATAGAGGTTGATTTCTATAGATATCATAGAATTTCTCTGGCCTCTGCCTATGACAAATGTGTTCTCACTTATATGCATTTGAATGGGTCCCTGGGGCTTACTCAATTGCCAAGTTATGATATCACAAGAACAGAGTCTAGAAAATCACTGCTGGCTAGACTTGGTCTTAATTTAATCCTAGAGGTATTCAGCTTCTCTCTTAGTTGGTTGACACTTGGACATTCCTCCAGTTGAGGAGAGATGTCGAGCAGTGCTTCTAAACAGTGCTCAGGAACAAATAAATGGACACTGAGGAGAACAAAAGCTCAAGGTTTACTATTAATTCAGCATACACACACACACACACACACACTTGTTAGGGTCGTGTGTTATATGAGCTAGAAAGGTGCCTAAGCCTTCAATTTAATAGATAAGAATATAAATCAGAAGTAAAGAATTGGAGCTGGGGATATGGCCTAATGGCAAGAGTGCTTGTCTCGCATACCTGAGGCCCTGGGTTCAATTCCCCAGCACCACATATATAGAAAATGGCCAGAAGTGGTGCTGTGACTCAAGTGACAGAGTGCTAGCCTTGAGCAAAAAGAAGCCAGGGACAGTGCTCGGGCCCTGAGTCCAAGCCCCAGGACTGGCCAAAAAAAAAAAAAAAAAAGAAGTAAAGAATTGCTATGCAATAAATTGAAACAAGATGATATTTGGGGCATATCAAATGAAGAAGAGGGTTTCCATAAAAGAAACAGCATATTAGATTTGCCCTTGAAGACTTAGGTAAGACTTTATGTTTTTGAGACAGGGTCTCATGATGTAGCCCAGGCTGGCCCAGAAGAACTCACTATGGAGCCACAGTGGACGTCAAACTTACATCCTCTTTCCTCAGCTTCCCAAGTGCTAAGATTTCAGATGTGTGCCACCATACCTAAAATAAGTAGGATGTGTAGGGGTGTGTGTGCGCACGCGCACATGCTAATACTGGGGCTTGACCTCAGACCTTACTCTTTCACTTGTTTGGCTTTCTTGCTTATTACTGGTGCTCTACCACTTGAACTATATCTCTAATCTGATATTTTTCTGGGTTTATTGGAGGTAGCGCCTCACAGGCTTTTCTGCAAGGCTAACTTTGAACTAAGAACTTCTAGGTTTCAGCCACACGAGTATGTAGAATAATCCATGTGAGCTACTGGTGATTTTAATGAGTCATAGGACAGGAGTAATAGACATTGTAAGAGAATGGTGAACAATACAACATCTTGAGGAAGCAGTGTGATTATCCAGGAGATACAAGTAGTGATGACACTGACAAAGTAAAAGGGAAGGAAAGGAACTAATACTTTCTGAATACCTATTTCACCTCTGCAATTCATGATCTTTTTAGGTAGATAGTGGTGCCCTTATTTTTTGATTTAGGCTCTGATGGGTTAGGTCACTTACAGCTTGAAAGTAATGAGTTGAAATGTGAAACAAAGTTTATTGATCCTAAAGCTAGTGCAGAGCACTAAAGCCTTGATTAGATAGGCCAAGAAATTTGAATTTAATTCAGAAGACTTGATATTTGAACAGGATGCTGATGGGGTTACCTTGCTGGAGAAGATGATTCTTGAAGAGATATATAGAAAGCTTTAGAATATTGAAAGTAGAAACTCAGTGAGAAGTCTGTTATAATGGCTCTGATTTCAAAACAGAAAAGATAGGTTTGCAAAGACTAATGATTAGATTCAGAGAGAAGAATTCAGTGACTGAAGTGCTCAGCCTAGAGTTCTAAGAAAATGGTGGTAAGTGAATAAGAGTTACTGGTTTAGGTAGCATGCATGGAGAAACTGGTATTTAGGTTTTGTATATCTGAGGTTAAGATACCAATAAGACAACAAAGAGCCAGGCACCAGTGGCTCATACCTGTAATCCTAGCTACTCAAAAGGCTGAGATATGAGGATTATAGTTTGAAGCCAGCCCAGGCAGGAAAGTCCACAAAACTCTTAATCCAATTAACCACCAAAAAACCAGAAGTAGAGCTGTGGGTCCTGTGGTAGAGGGCTAGCCTTGAGATAAATAAATAAATAACCAAACAAAACTAAGGACCCAGACCCTGAGTACAAATCCCAGGACAAAGTCAACAAAAAAGGGTTGGGAATGTGGTTTAGTGGTAGAGTGCGTGCCTAGCATGCATGAAGCCCTGGGTTCAATTCCTTAGTGCCACATAAAAAGAAAAAGCTAGAAGTGGTAGCTCAAATGGTAGAGCGCTAACCTTGAGTTAAAGAAGCTCAAGGACAGTGCCTGGGCCCTGAGTTCAAGCCCCAGGATTGGCAAATAATAACAACAACAATAATAATAATGATGATGTCTAGTCGCCCTGCTGAATCTGACTTTGAAGACAAATTTAAAAAAATAGAGGGCTGGGAATATGGCCTAGTGGCAAGAGTGCTTGCCTAGCATGCACAAAGCCAGGGTTTGATTCCTCAGCACCACATATACAGAAAATGGCCAGAAGTGGCACTGTGTTTCAAGTGGTAGAGTGCTAGCCTTGAGCAGAAAAAAACCAGGGACAGTGCTCAGGCCTGAGTCCAAGCCCCAGGATTAGCAAAGAAAAAAAAAAAAAAAAAAGAATTCCAGAATAGTCGAAATAAAGCTCAGAGGACTATTCTGTAGGACACCTGTGTGTGTGTGTGTGTATGTGTATGTGTGTGTGTTTTCTTTTATTTCCTTTTTTTTTTTTTGCCAGTCCTGGAGCTTGAGCTTCCTGTACTGAGCTTCGTTTTGCTCAAGGCTAGTGCTCTATCACTTGAGCCATAGAGCCACTTCCAGCCTTTTCTGTTTATGTGGTACTGAAGAATCCAACCCAGGGCTGCATGCTAGGCAAGCCACTAAGCCACATTCCTAGCCATATTATATATATATATATATATATAGCACAGCCAGTCCTGGGGCTTGAACCCAGGGCCTGAGCACTGTCCCTGGCTTCTTTTTGTTCAAGGGTAGCACTCTACCACTTGAGCGCCATTCCGGCTTTTTCTATATGTGTGGTGCTGAGGAATTGAACCCTGGGCTTCATGTATGCAAGGCAAGCACTCCGCCACTAGACCATATTCCTGTGCCCCTAACCCTATATTTTTTATTTAAAAAAATTTTTTTTGCTGGTCCTGGGACTTGAAATCAAGGCCTGGGCAATGTCTCTGAGGTATTTTTGCTCAAGGCTAGTGCTCTATCCCTTGAGCCACAGCTCTACTTCCAGCCTTTTCTGTGATTAATTGGAAATAAGAATCTCATGGACTTTCCTGCCCTGGCTGGCTTGGAACTTCAGTCCTCAAATCTCAGCCTCCTGAGTAGCTAGAATTATAGGCCTGAGCTACCAGCACCCAGGATACACACACACACACACATACACACACACACGAAAGGAAGAGAAAGAAGGAAGGAAGAGAAGTAAGAAAAGGCTGCAGAGAAATGGAAAGTTTAGTGTAATACCATGTTACAAACATCAGAGAGGCTCAAAAAGGGTATTCAATGTCAAAGTCATTAAGGAATATTTGTGTTACATTAGTATCAATCCCCTAAGAAACAACTGGCATCATTAAGTTCAAACACATTCTTTTTTTCCTGTTTTCAACAATTTATGGAGGCAGTCAATGAGACACTAGTTTTTTGTTACAGATGTGTGATCACATTGTTTGACTTTTGAGATGAAGGTCTGACTGCTTAGCATGGAACTTGCTAGGTAGTCCAGGCTGGCCTCAAACTTTGAATCCTCCTGCCTTAGCCTCCTGAGTGCTGGTATTACAAGGCATATGCTATTACTTTGGCTAAGAGTTTTCAATTTCAATTATAAGAGCCATCAAACAAGTAAAAATGTGATGGCTTTAACTAAACCACTGGAGTTCTTGTTCCCAAGAAAGCTCTTGTAATTTCAGTGCTTTTGTTCCTTTCTTCTGGGTTTCTCTTTTGGTCCATCAAATTTCTCATCACTAGATTGAATATATTAAAGCTATACCAGGATTCAGGCCTCAAGACCAATATGCATTATATGTTGTGTTGTGTCTTTAGGTCTTATATATAGAATTTATAAAAATGGGTGGTGCTAATGGAGGGAGAATAAAATAGCTAATGAAGGATTATAAAGTACTTTGAGAATATAAAAAGCAACATTAAAGCTGAATAATGATCTTAATTTAAGGTAAAAGGTTCCATTAGAAGAGTAAAAAGAAAAAGGACAAAGGGTAGTGCTGCTCTGTACCTTGATAACAGTGTACAAATCAAAAGTGCTGTTATTGATTGTCACTGCCCTGTGAACTCTCTCAACTCAGGAATCTGGCCCTCCACCCTAGCACGCTCAGCACTTCCCTTCCCCACTCAGTAAAATGATGGCGCCTCCCCAGTTTCCCAACAAATGCAAACAGGAACTTCTGTTCCCCCGAGCCAACAGGATAAGTGAGAAGATTCTTCCTCTGGTTATCAGTGCATTGATTATCTTTTCAGGATCTCTTAACTGTCTGTACTTAGCAAGAAAAAGAAAGAGGTCTGAGCAATTAGGAAATAACCCAGAGTTCATAGTTCACAAAGAGCAAGTCAAGGGATGTTCGGAATATTTGAATGTACAACCATATTTGTGGTGAGATGGTCGAAAGTCAGCATCAGGGGCCTGGTGAGACTATCAAGCCAAAGAAGGGGAGAAGTATCATGTTGGCTTCAGACATGATACCATGGGATGGAAAAAAAGAAACATAATTCAACTCTTATTTCACTAATGGTAAATATATATACATATATGTATGTGTGTATACATATATGTGTACATATGTACACATACATATATGTGTATACACACATATAGATAGATAGATTCACATGGCATACTCTTAGGAGTGAGTGAATTGACTGAATGTTTGCAGCACTTTTCCATGCCAGTCACGGAGTCGAGTCTTCATAAAATCGTGGTAGGAACTGAAATTCCTTGGAGACACTTGGCCAGTACTATGGCCTAAAGCCAGCAGGGAACAAGAGTTTCTTTTTGGAAATAAGAGAATAAATCCTTTGGAAATAAAGGAATGTTACATTGGTTTGAATAGCCTCTCAAATGGCATCTCCTTAGAAAGAGAGTTTCACACGAAATCTGGAGGTGCATTGAAGGGCCCACAATGGCAAGAGAGGACTTCCAAAGCCATCCTGGGAGAGCAAGAGAATCCATCCATTCTTTCCACATTCTCCCAACACTTCTGTTCTGGGTTCTGAATTGGCATTCTCTGCATGTTGACAAATGAATGGCCTCTAAGACCCTTGCTTATAGGCATTTGTATGTGCGCAGCTATAGATTTACAATGTGATTTTTGTCTCCTGAGAACAGGAACCATTCCTTGTGGGTGGGAAAGTGAAACACTGTTTTCTTCTGCCTTTGAGATTCTGCTGACTCCACACATGGACTCTAAGGGATACTGTGACCGAAAGGAAGGTTTTTCCTTGAAAGAAGTGTATTTTTGTTCAGAGGGATAGAAGAGAAACTAGGCAGGATGGTAAGAATTTTAAAAAGGAAGCGCACTCTAGTAATAAGGTCAAAATTTTGTAAATATGACTTTAAAATTTAGGCTTGTAAAATAGATGTAGTAAGCCAGGCACTGGTGGCTCATGCTTGTAGTCCTAGCTGTTCAAAAGGTTGACATTTGGTTACTGAGGTTAAAAGTCATCTCAGGCAGGAAAGTCCGTGAGACCCTTGTCTCCAAGAAACATAAAAAAAGTTGAAAATGGAGCCATGGCTCAAGTGGTAGAGCACATGCCTTGAGTAAAAAAAACTCAGGGACAGTCCCCAGGCTCCAAGTTCAAGCCCCATGACTGACAAAAAAAAAAAAAAAAAAAAAAAGAATTTTGCATAGATGGGCTTAAGGGGAAAATATGGGAGAAAGTTTAAATCTGGAAAGTGAAGACTGTTCAGAGGAATGGAGAGGACCTCATTAGAGGAGCTGAGGGCAGGAAGATATAGAACTGTAAGATTATGATTTTGGAGTATAGCTTGAAAAGAAATGGTGTGTGTGTATGTGTGTGTGTGTGTGTGTGTGTGTGTGTGCGCGCATGCGTGCACGCCAGTACTGGGCCTTGAGCTCAGGTTTCACATTCTTGCTTAGCTTTTCCACTCTTCATTTGAGCCACACTTCCACATCTGGCTTTTTGCTGATTAATTAATTAGAGAGATAAGAGTCTCTTAGATTTGCCTACCTGAGCTAGCCTTGAACTGGGACCCTCAAATCTCAGCCTCTTGAGAAGCTAGGATTACAAGCATGAGCCACTAACACTCCACTTTTTTTTCCTTATTATTTTCTTGAACTCATTGTATAACGGTTTTCATTTAGTGTGTCCATTTATATGTATGATACATCCTGATCAAAGTTACCCCATACATCATTCTCTTCCATCTATCGATCTCACCTCTACTATCTCCTCAAGTTCCATTTCACATATGTACATGGAATATTACCACTAAATTCTCTCACTATTCCTCTCTCCATCCTCTTAACCCTTAGCCCTCTCCTGTTCCAGCTTCCTGGTATTCATTTGTTAAACTGACTGTTATCATTTTTTCAGCACTCTTTGTAGAGTCCATGGGAAAGATTAATGGGAGAGGAAAAAGAATGCCACATTGAACAAAGCTACTGTCTTTTCAGACATTTTCTCTATGTGACTGAAGAGCTAAGATGGTGTTTTTCTAGTTTCACACTCATTCATGTCTAGAATTCTACTATAAAACATGACTTGTGTCTGGTCCTTTATAGTTTCTCACAGCGTCTTGAGATGCTACTATTAGTAATTACTGAAATATTTAGAGAATGGAAATCCACCAGTGCCAAGATATCCAGGCACCATCCATTCCGATCCAGTGAAACACTGAACCCACATGACAAACCCTACTATGGCTTTCCCAATACTGTCTCTCACTTTTCCTTTTATCCCCTGCCTGGAAAGCTACACTGTGGGTGGGAATAAAAATCTACTCTCCTGTTGCATCCAGACAGCTGCCAGAAGTCTGTTTGCCTTGTTCTTTGCTGGCAAATCATTAAACAGTCCCCCCCAAAGTAGGCCTCTTCCCCAGGGCCACCCCATGGACAAGGATTCAGAGCTGTGGTCAAAGGGCTGTCAGCAGTCATGCTGGAGCCTTGGGCCTTCTCCAGCACAAGCCTTTCCTGCCTGGTGCCTCTTCTGCACAGAAGCCTCTTTTGGCTTGCTGTCAACCCCCCAATGGCTTCTGAGGGATACTGGGCATCTGAGTTGGCTAGTGACTTGAATAATTTGACCTGTTTTCCTCCTGATGTAATTTCTAAATGTCACCACTCCTGTATCCCCTCTATTGTTTCTTTAGTGAAGCGCAGGGCCCTCCTCCTCACTTTTCATGCTTTGCAATGTAAATTCAATATGGTGTCATATTCCTCGGGAAGAGCTGGGGAACTGGGATCAGCCTAAAGCGTCGCTCCACCCCACCCCCCTCACAATATGCCAGTTAAGATCAGTTGGGACAGTTCAAATTGTATGTGAAAGGATATGTCTTGGCCATCCCAGGGGACCATGTGGAGATAATCACAGACAGGAGAAGGTTCATAAGGAGGTTTATTAGTGGCGCCATAGGTCCCACTGGAGAGGGAGCTACATGGCGTTCTTACCTTATCCAGGTGGCAGCTTCTCTCTCTAGGTAAAGGGGAAGTAGGTAGGTCTTAATAGTGAGTAGGAGTGGCTCATTAGGTATGGGTGGATCTGGGGGCTAATGGGAGGAGCTAAGGAGCTGAGGCTAGGGAAATGCTAACAGTATGGAGCCATTGGGTTGGCCCCTTTGGAGACAATATCTGCCTGTGATCATTCAGAAGACTCACTTATAGGAGACAGCAACATGGAAAAGAGTCTTCAGGACAGTTGGGACTTCCCTAGTGTCTGAGCAGAGACTGAGTTGGAAGACTTGGCTTGTGGGTGAAAAGACCAGGTTAATTAAACCCCGTTCTCACTTGTGCATTCAAATCTCCAAACTTAGCAATGCTAAGTAGCTCTGTGGGTAGTCCAGCTGGGCCTCTGGCATATTTAAATAAATACTCAGGCTTTCTCAAGTTTCATTTCTTTGCTGTCTTTTCATAATGACTGTCTGGATTTAGTCTTGGGCCTTTTCAACATCAAAATCTTAACCTAAATAATGACTTAAATACAAACATTAGAAACCTGTTTCTAGCAAGTTTCTAAATTCCTACTGTGTTGATCATGAGTTTGGCTGGAACAAGAACTGAAAAAGCATAAAGCAAACTGTACCAAGGCCATTTGTAAATAATACATCAGGCTAAGTGTGAAAGGTCATTTAGTTATCTTATTGTGGAAAGAGTTCATTAACTCCAGGCCTCAGAATGCCTGCGTCAAAGCTTCATCCTGGTCTGAGATCCCTATCCTGGAAAACGCTCATTCTGAAAATGGGACTGGGTATAACCCATAGAAGTCATCATCTGTCCCCACACCTTGGCCTTTCTGCAGAGAACCCTTTGGAATAAGAGCTGGGTGAGGGGTCTCAGTGAGAACTCCTCTAGGATGGAGGCCCAGGACAGTGATGGGAACTCAGCTGGCTTTCGTGACCTCTTAATAGGATCCTTGGACAGACCCTGAATTCCCTTGATGAGGGAAGCAGTCCAAAGCACACAATGGCCTGTTTTCTAAGCTCTCTCTCTCTCTCTCTCTCTCTGTGTGTGTGTGTGTGTGTGTGTGTGTGTGTGTGTGTGTGTGTGTGTGCTGTTTGAGAAAGTCTTGTTCTGTTGCCAAGGTGGCCTCGAACTCAGTTTTCCTGACTCAGCTTTCCAAGTATTGGAATTGTAAGTATGTACTACCAAGCCCCATGTCCTTCCCCACCCCCCACCCCCCAGTCCTGGGGCTTGAACTCAGGGCCTGTCCTTGAGCTTCTTTTGCTCAAGACTAGCACTCTACCACTTGAGCCACAGTGCCACTTCTGGATTTTTCTGTTTATATGGTACTGAGGAATGGAACCCAGGGCTTCATGCATGCTAGGCAAGCACTCTACCACTAAGCCCCATTCCCAGCCTTCTCCCACCTACACCCTGTGTCCTCTTAAGATCTTAACTTTCACAGACCTCAGAACTTTGATATTCCATCTCATGGCCTTCCTTCCAACGATCCCTGATATAACCAGTGACATTTTGATGGAATCCCTCTTTGCTCATAAGTAGCTTCCTAGTGTCCCTATAATGAGAAGGCTTTCTGGGCCGAGTCAAGACAAAACTTGGCCTCTCTTAATAACTGATATGCATTCTGAGAAATGTGTTAGGCAATTCTGTCAGTGTGTGGACATCAGAGAAATTGTTCATAAACCTACATGGTATAAGTCAGTCCTCCAACACAGCCTCTTGATATACTCAAGAGACATAGTAAGCCAAGCACCAATGGCTCATGCCTGTAATCCTAACTACTCAGGAGGCTGAGATCTGAGGATTGTGGTTTGAAGGCAGCCTGGGCACGAAAGCCTGTGAGACTCTTTTATAAACAGAAAGCATTAAAGTAATGACAAAAAAAAGTATAGCATGATAATAAATCAGTAACCTAGTCATTTATATTCTCCAACACTGTATACTGTATCTACTTGTACCGCTATACTTTTCTACAACTAGCAGCACAGTAAGCGTGTTTATACCAGCTTCTCCACAAACATGAGTGATGCACTGTGCTCCTAGGTTAGGTCAGCTATAACATAAGTAGGTGGTAGGAGCTTTCCAATTCCATTATATTAGTGGATATACTGTAATGGTATAAAAGATCAACTTTATAGCTGGCCATAGTGACATGCCAGTCATTCTAGCTACATAGGAGGCTGATATTGGGAGGATCACAGTTCCAAGCCAGCCTGAGCAGAAAATTCTTAGTCTTCAGCTTAGTGGAAGAAGGTAGGGCTGAGAAAGTGGCTTAGTGGTAGAGTGCTTGCCTAGCATGCATGAGACCCTGAACCCAAACTCTAGTACTGAAGGAAAAAAACAAGCCACTCTACCTTTGGACTAGAGGCTAAGATTTTTTACCTTCTCTCTACTGGGTTACTGCCAAACTTCCTTCTGATATTGACTTATTTCTAAAGCAACTTAGATAACTTAGCTGTTCTGTTTCTCCTTGCCTCCTTCTACCAGTGTATGCCTGTGCTTATGACTTCCGCACAGGAGCTCAGAAGGGAGCTGGGGTCAGGAAAATACCACCATCAAAGCTACTTTCATGTAAAGAGATGAAATGTGTTTTGCAGCTTTGGCCGTCTGAGCTGAACATGGGTACATTTTTTTTTTTTTTTTGGCCAGTCCTGGGCCTTGGACTTAGGGCCTGAGCACTGTCCCTGGCTTCTTCCCGCTCAAGGCTAGCACTCTGCCACTTGAGCCACAGCGCCGCTTCTGGCCGTTTTCTGTATATGTGGTGCTGGGGAATCGAACCTAGGGCCTCGTGTATCCGAGGCAGGCACTCTTGCCACTAGGCTATATCCCCAGCCCACATGGGTACATTTTTAAATTGAAGGATGAATCCTTAAGTTGGGCACTGTGGCTCGTGCCTGTAATCCTAGCTATGCAGGAGGCTGACATCTGAGGATCTCAGTTCAAAGCCAATCCAGGAAAACAAATCTGAGACTCTTATTTCTAATTAAACAGCATAAAGCTAGAAGTAGAGCTGTAGTTCAAGTGGTAGAGTGCCAAGCTTGAGCAGAAAAAAAAGCCAAGAGAAAGCTCAAGGTTCGAGCCTTGAGTTCAAGCCCCAGTATTAGTGTGTGCATGCATTCCCCCCCCCCAAAAAAAAAAACCCAAAATGAAGCCTTTATCCATTTTTTTTTCTTTTTAAAATTGTAAAGCCTCAATAGAGAGCAAAGGAAATGCGTCTGACTGAACGACCATTCATGAGCTCTGAGCTTCTGTGGCCTCTAACTTCAGGACACACCTTTCCTATCCTAGACACATATTAGCTGTTCACTGGGAAAGTATGTCTTCCCAGCGTCTGGGTTTGGCTGTCTTTGTTGTAGGCCAGAAGGGATGAGACAAATCCTCACAGAGAAAGAAGCTAAGGCTGGGAGGCAGAGAGAGGAAGGGAGAGGCAAACCCTGCTTCGGGCTTGTTCAGATGATTCACCTGAAGCCTTCAGCTGATGCTTGCTGCAGCGAACAGATGTGCTCTCCATCACATATACCTGGAGGTAGCATGCTGACATAGATAGGGCAGTGAGTCTGAATCTACAAGACCTCAGTCTCATTTTTGTTGTTGTTGTTGTTGGTTGTGGAGCTTGAACTCAGGCCCTGGTTGCTGTCCCTGAGCTTTCTTGCTCATGGCCAGCACTCTACCACTTGAGCCACAGCACCACTTCTGGTTTTCTGGTGGTTAATTGGAGATATGAGTCTCACAATGACGATCCTCAGATCTCAGCCTCATGAGTGCCCAGAAACTTCTTTTAACTATTTGTAAAACCATAGGTGGAGCTGGGCACTGGTGGCTCACTTCTGTAATCCGAGCTACTCAAGAGGCTGAGATCTGAGGGTTGAGGTTTGAAGCCAGCCCAGGTAAAAAAAAGTCCACAAGACTCCTATCTCCAACTGACCACCAAAAAGCTGGAAGTGATGCTCAAGTGGTAGAGGGCCAGCCTTGAGTGGAAAAAAGCTAAGGGGCAGCACCCAGGCCCTGAGCGAAGCCCTAGTGCTGACACAAAATAAACCAAAAAAAAAACCATAGGCATCTATAACTTGCAATCCACTTTCCCCATCTTATTTCTTTTCTCTTCTTCTCCTCCTTCTTTTTGGTGCCAATACTAGAGCTTGAACTCTGCCTTCAGCTCTTGCTTGGCTTTTTTGCTCAAGGCTGATACTCTGTCACTTGAGCAACACCTACACTTCCAACTTTCCTCATCTTAAAAGGCAAGTTTGGGGTTTTACTTGAGATGGAGTCGCACCGTGTTAGCCGGGTTGGTCAGAACTCATGAGCTCAGGCAATTTTCCCACTATAGGGACTATAGGAATTCACCATCACACTTAGCTAAAAGGAAGTTTAGAAGGTTCCTGATAGGTATGAACCAGATTCAGCAGTCAAAAGTTCTGTCTTGGGGCTGGGGATATGGCCTAGTGGCAAGAGTGCTTGTCTCATATACATGAATCCCTGGGTTCAATTCCTCAGCACCACATATACAGAAAACAGCCAGAGGTGGCGCTGTGGCTCAAGTGGCAGAGTGCTGGCCTTGAACAAAAAGAAGCCAGGAACATTGCTCAGGCCCTGAGTCCAAGGCCCAGGACTGCCCCCCACCCCCCAAAAAAAAAGAGTTCTGTCTTTTATAAACTGGATTCAAATAAGGCTTATTCCTTCTTTTATCAAATTCTAAGAGCCTATGTTATGCAGAGCTTCAAATTGAACTTTCTATAAACTTAATTTATCCTCCCACAAGACTTTGCCACCTTGCTTGCTATTAGATTCAGGTACATTAGTTCTCTTGTCAATCCTCTTACCCCATCAGCCATGTTGGTCAACTCCCATCATGGCCTGGGATTATGCTTTTCTCTCTGCACTAACAGCATCTTCTTTTCTAGCTTAAAAAAATGACACAGGGTCCCAAGTGCCAATGGCTCACACCTGTAATCCCAGTTATTCAAGAGGCTGAGATCTGAAGATTGCAGTTCAAAGCCAGCCTGAGAGGGAAAGTCTATGTTAACTCTTTATCTCCAATCAACCACCAAAAAAACAGAAGTGGAGATGTGGCTCAAGTGATAAGAGGACCAGCCTTGAGTGACTAGGGATAAGGAATCATCATGTCCAGTCCTTAAGTTCAAGCCTCAGTACACACACACACACACACACACACACACACACACACACACACAGAGCTGTAATACACTTTCCCTGTAAAATGATTCTTAAGAGAACAGATTAAAGACAAACTCCTCTTGATAAGTCTCCAGGGTCCCAATTTCATTCAGTTAGGAAACTCGGCTCCCAAAGAAACAGACCGGAAAATGCAAGGATGGGAACTAGGTCTGGAGGTTTCCAGAGCCACACCAGTACACAGTGATGACTATCATCTAACCTGCAGCTATGGGCCCCAGCCTGGCCTCGGTGGAGGCTCTTCTAGAGTACAAGCTAGACGAAGAACGTTAGGCCAGTCTGTTTCTTCCCAACCCCCTGGCAACAGGAGCTTTATGATGGTGCCAGAGATAAAAGCCAGGTAGTTCTAAGTTCAGGTAATGGAGGTTGCACAGGAGAGGATGATTATAAAAATCTGAAAAGAGGAAATGGCGAGAAGGATGCCTTTGATGCCTAGCCAACGTTCCTGATTACAAAGGTAAAATTGTAGCAGGCAGTAAAGTTACCTGGCCAAGGCCTAGGTGAAGGTCTGTGCCTGGAATCAGAGAACTAAGAGGTTATTGCCGCAGAGGTGGGGGAGGAGAGCCCGCCGGGAAACAGGAGACAGAAAAGAAGGCCTTGCAAAAAGCACACGCCCCAAGAGGAGGAGATGCTGTGGATAAGTAAGGCCAGCATTAAGTTGGGGCTCACTTGAGCCCTGGAATGCCCTTTGTGAGGAGGTAATGAGATCACATGGCTTCCTTCACGGGAAGGAGGCGGGCTGAGAACTGGAAGAGCTTGTTTAGTAAGGTTTGGGGGGCTGAGAACAGGAGAGAAGTGACCGTGGATAATTAGCTCTCCCAGACTGCGCCTTGCGGAATGCTGGCATTTAGAAGCACTGTTGACCGCCAAGGGAAAGAGTCAGAAAGGGCTTTGTCTCTTCCAGGAATAAGAACAGATTTATTATTATAGGTGCAGTAATAAAACCAGCTCCCATTTAATGAGCACTTACTAAGTGTTGGGCTCTGTGCTAGGCCCTGACTATCCATTATCTTTAGTCTTCACCGCAATCAGGAAGCACTTTTGTTTCCATTCTGAAAGTGAAGAATATGAAACTCAGAAAGGTCAAGTAACTCGCCCAGGGTCACACAGGTAAATAATGTAGTTAGAATTTGAACCTTAGGTCTGTCTTGGGAAAGACAGGAATTAAATCAGAACAAGTAAAAGAAGCAAGGCAGAAAACAGACTCAAATATGAAATATGTATGAAATACACCTGTGATCCCAATAATCAGGAAAACCATGAATTCAAAGCCAGCCTGGGATATATAACAAGACCCTATCTCAACAATAAGATGATACTGGGCACTGGTAGCTCATACTTACAATCCTAGCTAATCAGAAGGCAAAGATCTGAGAATCTCAGTTCCAAGCCAATCCAGGTAGATAAATCTAAGGCTCTGTATCTCCAATTACCCCAGGGGAAAAAAAGCCCAAACTATAGGTATGGCAAGTGGTAGAGTGCCAGCAGTGAGCAGAAAAGGCCTAGCAAGATTGTGAGGCCCTGAGTTCAAGCCCCATTACCGTAATGGCATGGGGGAGGGAGGGAATCCCCATCCCTCCAAGAGTCCACCACTCCGAGACAGTCTCAAGTAAAAAGATGGATTTATTGAGGAAGTTCGGATGGACTGGTCCCAGGTTTCAGAAAAACATATAACACAGAACAGGACAGTGGCACAGAGACTTACTTCCGGAGGATTTCCAAGTACCAACAAACCAATTCAGCTCCAATGGAGAGCTGAATTGGGATGCCATGGGGACGACAGACACAAAAACATGTGGCATGGCATAATGACACCTGAGCTGGCCTGCCCTTAAATAGGGTCAGGTCAGGGGGCAGGGTCACAGGAAGCTCACAGTTCCGAGCACTTGACCGACAGGTTCAGTAACTTACAGGCCTTGTGCCCACCCCTGTCTCTAGGGGTCTAGGAACTCCCATTACCTGGGGATGGGGCTTCCCTTCCAGTAGAAATCCAGGCACGCCCATCAAGAACCAGCGTGCAGACTGGGGGGCGGGGCACTATTGTTTACCGGGAGAGAAATCTTCCCGGGCCTCTGAGCAGAGGGGGCTGGGGAGATAGTGGAGATGGAGTCAGCTTCTGCCCTCTTTCGCTGGCCAGATCTGACCTCCGTATTACAATTACCTGTACAATAATAAATAAATAAATAAATAAATAATGGGTAGATGGATAGATTATAGATATTTGGATAAATAGATTGACAAACAGGCTGGGCATGATGACAGACATCTATAGTCCCAGCTCAGAAGTCTGAAATGGAAGGATCAGTTGAGTCTTAGAGAGTGACATGGGTTTGAGGGGCGGGGGTTGCACATCTTTATGTAGGAGTGTAAATGGTATGCAAAGCCAAGGTGATTTGGACAGTGAAAGCAGGAACTCTCCCTACCACGCCTTTGTGGGATACTGCAAGCCCTGCTTTTAGCCCCTCTTCTGGTGTCATTGAGAAGCCAGGTAGCCACAGGTGAAAACCACATTGCACTCTTGTTATTTGGAATCCTAAGGAGGCCAATGGGTCTGAGCTGTCTCCCCCTCTGAAGCCTTCTCCTGACTGAAGTGGCTGGAAGAAGGAGGGCAAAGATGATCTTGGTAACACACAACCGCCCAGGACTGGCACTGCTTTGCTAGGTGGTGAATAGGAATGTCTGGTTGTTTCAAGGAATCTTCCTTTCAGAGTGTCTCGAAAATTCCAGTATTTTAGGAAAACAAGAATGTCCAAGGAGCCACCCCTCCCGCCCCAGATGTTTGCTCTTGTCAGTCACCACAAATATGTCCCTTGTTCTGACACAGGTGTTGCCTTGATGTTTATGCAGACACACTGTCTCTCCAGGGGCCCACCCCTTCGGGGCACAGCCACAGGTCCCCATACTTGGTACATCTCAGTCAGTCTCCTTAGAGACTTTGACCACCCCTTCCCCCAGGCCAATCTCTCCACTCCTTTCTGCCTTTAGGATACTTACATTTTCTCAATGAGTTCATTTCCCCTTACAAGCCTAGAAGAGAGTCTTGTGCCAACATTTGCTTTTGGCAAATAGCCCTGAGGCAGGGGTATAGAAGGTGAGGCTACCTTCTGGAATGGAGAAAAGGAAAAGACACAGAACAAAATATTCATAGCTCTCGTTGTTGTTTTGTTTTGGTGTGTGTGTGTGTGTGTGTGTGTGTGTGTGTGTGTGTGTGTGTATGTGTATACAATCCTGGGGCTTGAACTCAGGGCCTAGGTGCTGTCCTTGAGCTGCTTTTGCTCAAGGCTAGCACTCTACAACTTGAACCATGGCTTTTTGGTAATTTATTGGAGATAAGAGTTTCAAAGGGGGTTGGGAATATGGCCTACTGGTAAAGCACTTGCCTCATATACATGAAGCCCTGGGATCAATTCCCCAGCACCACATATATAGAAAAAGCCAGAAGTGGTACTGTGGCTCAAGTGGTAGAGTGCTAGCCTTGAGCAAAAAGAAGCCAGGGACAGTGCTCAGGCCCTGAGTTCAAGCCCCAGGAATGGCAAAAAAAAAAAAAAAAGAAAGAAAAAACCAAAGAGTCTCAAAGGACTTCCCTGCCCAAACTGGCTCTGAATGGTGAGCTTCCTGAGTAACTAGGATTACTGGCATGAGCCACTGACTCTCAGCTTGTTTTTTTGTTCTTTCAATACATTAGGAAAAAACTCAATTATCTTTATTATCCTAAGATATTATTGAAAGCAAACACCAAAGTCTCTGGACCACTCCTTCTTCAAGTCCTCTCCCAAAGTAACCATGATCAAGACTGGTGTTAGCTCTGATTGTAGACCTTCCATAGTTACTCAAGAAATACTGAGAGCTGGTGTGTGGCAGGCACAGAAGAGACAATGGGAGCCAGATTGCCTCTAGGCAAGAGGAAAGGGAGCTGAGAATTCTAATACAGTGGGGGAAGTCTATGATTAGGGAAATGCAGGACCCAGCCACAAGTGCCAAATGTGTTTAGGGAAATGAAGCAAGTTGTTATTTCTGGACATGGATTGCCAGAAGGGAAGAGATGTGCAAAGGGAAAGTAAGCTGTGAGGCAAGGCCTGAACCCAGAACCCAGTCCAGCCTTTTAATTTATGTGTAAGAGTGCATACTTGGAACTGGGGGGTGTGGCTTACGTAGTATACCGATCGCCAGATGTGAATAAAAAAGCCAAGCAAGAACATAAGGCCCTGAATTCAAGCTCCAGTACCAGTCCCCCCTCCCCTCCAAAAAGTGTAATTCATACAGAAGCTTGAAAACGTGAACTTAGAGCTTAGTCTCTGTCCCTGAGCTTTTTTTTTTTTTTTTTTTTAACTCAAGGCAGATGCTCTACCTAACTTGAGCATTTTTTTTTTTTTTTTTTTTTTGGCCAGTCCTGGGCCTTGGACTCAGGGCCTGAGCACTGTCCCTGGCTTCTTTTTTTGCTCAAGGCTAGCACTCTGCCACTTGAGCCACAGCGCCACTTCTGGCTGTTTTCTGTATATGTGGCACTGGGGAATTGAACCCAGGGCCTCATGTATACAAGGCAAGCACTCTTGCCACTAGGCCATATCCCCAGCCCTGAACTTGAGCATTTTAGTGGTTAATTGGAGATCAGAATCTCAGACTTTCCTGCCCAGGCTGGCACTGGTTTTGGACTGTGAGCCTCAGATCTCAGCCTCCTGAGTAGCTAGGATTACAGGTGTGAGCCACCAGAGCCCTGCTTTGAAAGACCTTTAAGTAAGAGAGTAACATCTGGGGCTGGGGATATAGCCTAGTGGCAAGAGTGCCTGCCTCGGATACACGAGGCCCTAGGTTCGATTCCCTAGCACCACATATACAGAAAACGGCCAGAAGCGGCGCTGTGGCTCAAGTGGCAGAGTGCTACAGCCTTGAGCGGGAAGAAGCCAGGGACAGTGCTCAGGCCCTGAGTCCAAGGCCCAGGACTGGCCAAAAAAAAAAAAAAAAAAAGAGAGTAACATCTTTAAGTAGAGAGTAGCATTTCAGACCATCTTGGCTGTAGTAAAGAGAAATGCATGGGGTGGGGTGCCCCTAGTTTGGTTACTTTAGCAGATCAGGATAGCAGTGACAGTAGGATGCCTTAGAGTGTATTAAAGTAGCCATAGGGAGAGTGGAAGAATGCAGACAAATAAGAAAAATGATTAGGAGATAGAATTGTTAGAATTGGTCATTGATTGGATATTGGTAGCTGGAGGAGAAATGGAAGAAGTAGAGATGGTAACAGATGGAAAGTGGCTCTGAGTCCTAAAATAGTCAACACTGGACAAGCAGTTTGCGGGATAGAATGATTCATTCTTTTTTTAAAAAGGGATTTATTCTAATCACACGTGCAAAAACCTATAATTGAAAAGGCAAATTTTCTTGGCAGGTATCATATCTTCAAAGTCAAATGCAATTTGGGGGAGGTGGGCGGATCTTACTACATAGCCCAGGCTGGCCTTGAACTCTCCATCTTTCTGCTTCATCCTCTTGAGTGCTGAGATTACAGGTGTGTACCACCATGCCTGGTTTCTGGGCTTTTTGTTTTGTTGGTGGTGGTCGTAGGGCTTAAACTCAGGGCCTAGGTGCTATCCCTGAGTTTTGTTTTTTTGTTTTGCCAGTCCTGGGGCTTGGACTCAGGGCCTGAGCACTGTCCCTGGCTTCTCTTTGCTCAAGGCTAGCACTCTACCACTTGAGCCACAGCGCCACTTCTGGCTGTTTTCTGTATATGTGGTGCTGGGGAATTGAACCCAGGGCTTCATGTAAAGCAGTCAAGCACTCTTGCCACTAGGCCATATTCCCAGCCCTCCCTGAGTTCTTTTGCTAAAGGCTAGTGCTTTACTTCTTGAAGCCACAGAGCCATTTCCTGTTTTTGAGTAGTTAATTGGAGAGTTTGAGTGGTTAATTGGAGAGTCTTTTGGAGACTTTTCAGCCCCAGGTTGGCTTCAAATTACAACCCTCAGATCTCAGCCTCCGAAGTAGCTAAGATTACTAAGATTACAGGCATGAGCCATTGGTGCCCAGGGGACTTTTTTTTTTTTTCCTACTTTTTATTTCTTCTGATCTCTGCAATTTCCTAACTAGGTAATCTTGGGCTTGTTATTTAACCTTTTAGTACCTCAGTTTTTCATCTTCAAAATAGGGGTAATAATAATTTCTACTCTTATTTTTTTCTTTCACTTGTTTGTTCTGGTACTGGTCAGCCTGGGTTCTATTCCTTGGCCTTTTTGCTCAAGGCTGGCACTCTATCACTTGAGCCAAAGATCCACTTCTGGCATTGGTGGTTATTGGAGATAAAAGTCTTTCCTGCCTGGGCTGGTTTCAAACTGTGATACTTAGATCTCTGCCTCCTGAGTAGCTAAGATTACAGGCATATGTATTCAGCAAATGCTTTGCATTTCATAGCATTGAGAGGATGAAAAGAGTCACTACATCAAGTGTTTAGAACAATCTCTGGCCCACAGTATTTGTTCAATAAATATAAACTTAGATCTTTCTCCCCCCCTTTTTTTTTTCCCAGTCCTGGGGCTTGAACTCAGGGCTTGAGCACTGTCCCGGCTTCTTTTTCCTCAAGGCTAGCACTCTATCATTTGAGCCACAGCACCACTTCCAGCTTCTTCTGTTTATGTGGTCCTAAGAAATTGAACCCAGGGTTTCATATGTGCTAGGCAAGCACTCGATCACTAAGCCACATTCCCACCCTAAATTGCTATATCTTATGCACCTCTTCCTCATTATTGTTACCATGGATGATGGAGGGTTCATGCCATCCATAGGGAGTTTCAAACTCCAGGAAACGAGTCAGACAGAATGAAATTCTAATCTCCTGTGACCTGGATGATCCCGAGCCTCACAGTTCCATTCTTATGGGTAAATGTTAACACCTACCTCATAGTGAGAGGCACAAAGCTCTGGCATGCAAGAGACATTTACTAATAGTTAATCTCCTTCCCTTCCTTCTTCCATATTTGTTGGTTCAGAACCAGGCAAATCAGGTGACTCTTGACACCTTGTTTTTCTCTTTCCTCTTATGAGAGGCACCCCATAATACAGCACTACTGTGTGAATGCTGAGACCTGGGGCGTTGGGGGTGTGTGGAATGGTGGGCAAATATGGGTTCATCCTCTGTACAGACTGCACTTCTTCCAAGTAACCTCCACCTTTCCCATTTGGTCCTCTGGTCAGTGAAAGGCATCTTGGGGTCATCATGGAGAAGCTGGCCTGTAAGGGGAGGGGAGAAGCAAGCAGTGGACTTTGGGGCTCTCATTTGTCCTTCCTGAAGGACTAATGCGAGCCTGTTGGAGCAGCTGACTTCTGATTCCCTATCACAACATATCTCTGTAGTCACCAGAGTAATCCTTCTTCCCCTGTTTCCGGCTGTGTGGCCTGGCATACTGGTCTCTCCAGCCTCATTTCCTCCCTCCCTTCTCATGGCAGCCTATCATCCTACACTCTCTCCCTACCTGGTACATGGGCACGGGTGGTTTCCTAAGCTAGGAATGTACCCTTCCACTCCCACTCCCTTTGCTTGGTCCACTCTAGGTGAAAAACACCATCTATTCACCCTACAGGGAAATTATCAAGTGACCTCTTACAATAAATTCTCTGTTCTGCCCTATGAAATAGATGATGAATTTCCCTGTGGTGTCCTATAATAGGCCCTTGAACAAACTAGCATCAAAACACAACAGCACAGGGTGTTCACCTGCTTGTCTTCTGAGCTTCTTTAAGGCGAGGAACCGGACTTATTCGACATTGACACCTCAGTGTGTTGGGCAGCGTCTGGCGCCATGGAGCCTTCAGGGTAGATAGAATTAAGAAATGAATGGCTACATGGTTGGGCGGATGGGCAGGTGGAGAGACTCATACAGCTTGTTGAGCCAGTATCTACAGTGTCACTAAAGTGAGAACAATCTCAATTTTATGCCAGCCATTTTTCTTTTGTTTTGAGGACAGAAGTACATAACCTTTCTCCCCAAATAAACACCTATCACCACCAGACTAGTAATCCTGAAATTCTGGAAGTAACTATGTAACTCTTTCCTCTCTCTCTCTCTCTCTCTCTCTCTCTCTCTCTCTCTCTCTCTCTGTCTTACACACACACACACACACACACACACACAGAAAATAAAAGAAAGTGGCCGTGCCTGTGCTTTTCTGTCCATCATTGATATTATCATCTTAGTAAATTTTAAAATTCTCCATGGTTCCTCTGATCATTCTTTCTTGAAGCCCTTCAGATATCAGCCTCCTGGGGAGCTGGGAGGGAAATGTCAGCAGCTCCTTTAAAGAGGGAATCTATGGTATGGGAGTCCTGGCCCATAGGCATATACACACGACCAAATACATCCTTCTTTATTCTCTTAGTGCTCTAAAATTTGAAAATTAGACTCATATGGGCCTTAAAATAATCTTGCATGAGAGGAGAGTTACATCCTTCAAAGGGATCCTCAGATTTCCAGTAGCACATGACCCACTTCCCCCTTAGTGGTTGCTCAACACCAGCTGGGTTTAGAGGTACGGAATCTGAATGTGGACCTGCCGTATTCATAGGGACAGGAATGGTACTGGTCCAGGCTTCAGTCTTAGCCAAACTTTATCCCAAGATCGTTTCTTCTCCCTGTCAGCATCTTGCTTGATCCCACTATGGCACAGTGAGACAAGCAAGGTGCATTGAGTTAGAACACGGGGGCGGGGGGGGGGGTGAGAGTCTGTGGGGAAATTAGAAGGTAGGAGCCAGGAGAGGAGCCTCTTGCCTCCAGTCCATTTGGAAAAGTAGGGCTTGAAGGCTGTTGGAGTTACTTTGCCACAGGCTTGTCATTTAGGCCCCCTCCCTTTCTTTGCCCTCAGCCCTTCATGTCCTTGACCCCAGAACCCCAAGGGGAAACTAGTGATTACTAGATTATTAGGAAGCACTAAGACCTTAAGAGATCTACCTGAAGCTGACCTAGAATGGCATAGAAATGCCTGGTTCTCCCAGTACATGCCTACTCCCTAACCTGGGTCTTTGTCTCTGCAGTCCCATCCTCTGTACCTGTGTAATGCCAGTGATGACGACAACCTGGAGCCTGGATTCATCAGCATCGTCAAGCTGGAGAGTCCTCGACGGGCCCCTCGCCCCTGCCTGTCATTGGCCAGCAAGGTAGATCCATACTTGATCCCCCTCCATATGCTTTGATCTATACCCAGCTCGGGGCTATAAGAAGCCTTTGTTCTCTTTTAGCTCCTTGTCTTCTAAGAGTGATGTACCTTCAGGTTTTCCTAACCTGACAGGTCAGAGAGAGGTAGAAATTCCTTTCTTCATCAACCAGCATCAGAAGAACTTCATGGCTTTTATCCCAGTATAAGCCTGACCACCTTTTTCTCCATCACGGAGGGGTGCCAAGCCCCTTTCCCTTGCCAGCAACAAAGCAAAGATGAGTTTTTTTCTGCGGGGTGTCGGTGGCTCACGCATGTAATCCTAGCTGCTCAAGAGGCTGAGATCTGAGGATCATGCTTCAAAGACAGTCTGGCAACAAAGTCTTTGAGACCCTTGCCTCCATTTAACCACCAGGAAACAAAGATAGAGCTGTAGTTTAGAGTGGTAGAGTACTAGACTTGAGCAAAAAAACGTCAGGGACAGCATCCAGGCCTTAAGTTCAAGCCCCATGATGGACCAAAAAAAGTAGGGTTTTTTTTTTTTTCCATCCTGAGAAACATTGACAGAGGACTTCTGTAAGAACAGCAAAACAGAAGCTGTTATCTCAACCCTTAAAAAGTTTACGTGTTTCCTCTGATGTTGCAAACTGCTAGCCTGCAAGCTAGCTTTGGTTTGCAGAGCTATATTTAGCTCAGGCTAATTGTAAATAACCTTTTCAAATAAATTAATTGCCACATTTAAAAATAATAATAAAAATGCTAGCAACTGAAAATTTTAGCTATGCAGGAGGCTGAGATCTGAGGATCATGCAGGAAGGTGTGAATCTCTTATTTCCAATTAACCAGCATAAAGCTAGAATTAGAGCTTTGGCTCAAGTTGTAGAGTGAAAAAAAGCTATGGGGCAGCACCCAGGCCTTGAGTTCAAGCCCTAGTACACACACACATACACACACACACACACACACACACACACATACATACACACACTTTTTGAAAATACTAGCAAGTGCTGGGCCCTGATTTTAAACCCCAATACTGGGAGTGGGCGGGAAGGGGGGGGGAGAAAAAAGACTTGAATATGGTCTATTAAAATCCAGATTTTTTTTGCCAGTCCTGGGGCTTGAACTCAAGGCCTGAGCACTGTCCCTGGCTTCTTTTTGTTCAAGGCTAGCATTCTGCCACTTGAGCCACAGTGCCACTTCTGGCCTTTTCTATATATGTGGTGCTAAGGAATTGAACCTAGGGCTTCATGTATATGAGGCAAGCACTCTTGCCACTAGGCCAGATTCCCAACCCCTAAAATCCAGATTTTTGACAGGCACTGGTGGCTCATCCCTGTCATCCTAGCTACTCATGAGGCTGAGATCTGAGGATCATGGTTTGCAGTCAGCCTGGGCAGGATAGTCTGTGAGACTCTTATCTCCAGTTAACCAGCAAAATGCTTGAAGTAGAGCTGTGGCTTAAGTGATTGTATACTAACCTTGAGCAAAAAGTGCTCAGACTCTGAGTTTGAGAGCTAGGACCGATACACACACACACACACACACACACACACACACACACACACACACACACACACACACTAAAATTCTGTCACCTAGAGTTCCTGCTGTTCTTTTGCCACAGAATGTGTTTCACAGATGGGACACTGGCAAGCTGGGAGGGTGCGGCCACAGGAGGCTTTCTCCTCATCCTCTGACAGTCTGCTGCAGGAGAGTTGGGAGTAGACATTGTGAAGAAAGGAACACAAGGTCGGGGCCCTGGGTGTGCTTGTTGGGCCTCTGTTTCCATTGCCATACAATGGGATTTTAATCGCTTATCCCCAGGATTTTTGTAAGGATGAAAATAATGTATTTCAAGTGCCAAATGATTCCTAAGCCAAAACAAACACAAAACCAAAAACAGTTAGGGGGTTAGAAGGAGTGCCTTGGCAATTGCCTTATAACCACAGCCTTTGTTTCCTCGCTGCACTTGAACCTTACCTGGTTTGTGACTCAGACTTTTTGTCTCTGCGACAAAATACCTAGGGAGTGGGGGCGGCGGGGGGGGGGGGGCAAGAAAGCTTCAGGGAAGGAATTTTTTTAAAAATTTCAACCAGTGGGTCTGGGGATATGGCCTAGTGGCAAGAGTGCCTGCCTCGGATACACGAGGCCCTAGGTTCGATTCCCCAGCACCACATATACAGAAAACGGCCAGAAGCGGCGCTGTGGCTCAAGTGGCAGAGTGCTAGCCTTGAGCGGGAAGAAGCCAGGGACGGTGCTCGGGCCCTGAGTCCAAGGCCCAGGACTGGCCAAAAAAAAAAAATTTCAACCAGGGGCTAGAAATATGGCCTAGTGGTACAGTTCTGGCCTCATATACATGAAGCCCTGGGTTCGATTCCTCAGCACCATGTATATAGGAAAAAGCCAGAAGTGGTGCTGTGGCTCAAGTTGTAGAGTGCTAACCTTGAGCAAAAAGGAGCCAAGGACAGTGTTCAGGCCCAGAGTTCAAGCTCCATGACTGGCAAAAAAAATTTTTTTTTCAACTGGTCTTGGGGCTTGAGCTCAGGGCCTGAGTGTTTCCCAAGAGCTTTTCCTTTGCTCAAAGCTAGTGTTCTACCATGTGAGCTATGGCTCTACTTCCGGCTTTATGGGAGATAAGAGTCTCACAGACTTTCCTGCCTGGGCTGGCTTCCAACTACGATTCTCAAATCTCACAGCCTCCTGAGTAGATAGGATTACAATTGTGAGCCATTGATACCTGGACAAGACTTATTTTGACTTGACAGTTTCAGAGGTTTCAGTCTGTTGTAGACGGATTCCCTGTTTCTGGGTCTGTGGAGAAGCCCTACACCATGGTGGAAAGGGCAGGGCAGAGCAGGGCAGTTCATATGAAGATGACCAGGAAGTAGAGGGAGACTGTCTCTGCTAGCAGCCTTTCTCTTTTATCACCTTCTATTTCATCTGGGCTCTCATCCTATGAGATGGTGCTGCCCACATTCCCCCCATCATTAATCCTCTCTCTGGAAGCACCTTCACACACACACCCAAAAGGTGTGCTTTTACTAATCTTCTAGATGTTCAATTTAATCAAATTGACATTTAAGCTTAACCATCACACCTGGCTTCTTTTCATCTCTCTGGGACTTGCTCAAGCCTTAAGCTCACCAGTGGCTTCTGTCTGGTCAGGTTCAGGGTTTCCCTTAGGTCTCACCCTGTGACCTGTCTGGGTAGCTCCTTCTTGGGGCACCCTGGTTGAGCCAAGCCTCAGAGGTCTGAGACAGTGGGTCTTTAACCTACTTTGAGTATTTTGCAAGTCCCTTAGGCTTGACTGAAGTACTAAAATGTTTTGCTTTTGGCTTCTGGAATTCTCTAACTTCAAATTGTTAATGCAAATTATCTCATAGGAAAATGAATTGTACACAAAAATGTGGTATATATGTGGTGTGTGTGTGTGTATACTGGTTGGATTTTTTGCTCCTAGCAAGTGCTCTACTATTCGAGCCATGCTTCCATTCCAGCTTTCGTGGGTTGTTTGGGTTTTTGTTTGTTTGTTTGTTTGTTTGAAAAAAAATTGAAGGATGAGTCTCCTGGGCCAGGCATGGGTGGCTCACACCAATAATCCTAGTTACTTAGGAGGCTGAGGTCTGAGGATCAAGGTTTGAATCCAGCATAGGACCGCGAGACTCTCGTCTCCAACAAAACCTGGAAGTGGAGTTGTGACTCAAGGGACAGAGCACTAGCTTTGAGGAAAAAAATGCTTGGAGACAGCACCCAAGCCCTGAGTTCAAACCCCAGGACCAAGCCCACAAACAAAGAAGGATGGGGAGAATAATAGGACTTATACACAAATACTCATGAGTATTTAATGAAATATTACAGATGGAAGCTCCTATTCTAAGTACATAGTAATCATTCAATAAATTATTGTGATTAGTACTCTGTCATAATAGACATTATCACATTTTATGTATGCATATGAGATTTGGCGGGCATAAAGGAGGCACTGGGGATTGAGCTCAGAGCCTTGTGTATGCTAGGCATCCACTCCACCACTGAACTGTATTCTCATCAACTATCCTATGCTTTTATGGGATACCAGGTTAGTTTTAATTTTTTTCCCTAGGGGTTATCTCTCTTGTTTGTCTTGGAAAGCTTCACCATAATTCTGGAATTATCCTCTCTTCTCATCACTCCTGCCCAGTTGCCTAAATTGTTGTTTTGTTTTTGCCAGCCCTGGGCCTTGAACTCAGGACCTGAGCGCTCTCTCTGGCTTCTTTTTGCTTAAGGCTAGCACTCTGCCACTTGAGCCACAGCGCCACTTCTGGCCATTTTCTATACATATGGTGCCAAGGAATCGAACCCAGGGTTTTATGTATATGAGGCAAGCACTCTTGCCACTAGGCCATATTCCCAGCCCCCCAAATTGGTTTTTGTTTCTTCATTAACATCTCCACATCCATCCTACTGAAAAGGCAGGTCCTTATCAGCACCTGCTTGGAATAGGGCAGTGGCAAGAGTTATAATAGCTGCAAAGACTCAGGTGGGCACAAGTCCTGCATCTCTTACCAAGGTATCTACTACTCGGTGGTTTTAAAAGCCCGAATGGAGACCTACTTACAATATTTACCAGTTGGGAAAGTTATTCTGTGTCTCTAGGTCTTGGTTTCCTCAACTCTATTTATTTATTTATTTGTTTGTTTATTTATTTATTTATTTATTTATTGCCAGTCCTGGGCCTTGGACTCAGGGCCTGAGCACTGTCCCTGGCTTCTTTTTGCTCAAGGCTAGCACTCTGCCACTTGAGCCACAGCACCACTTCTGGCCATTTTCTGTATATGTGGTGCTGAGGAATTGAACCCAGGGCTTCATGTATTCGAGGCAAGCACTCTTGCCACTAGACCATATTACCAGCCCGGTTTCCTCAACTCTAAATGGGACTGTTAACTTTCCTGTGGAGTATTAATAAATGAACTCATGTATGCAAAGCATGTGGTAATAGTTGATATAATAATAGCTAATATATCCTATATGCCAGGCACAATTATAAGTGTTTTATATGGATTAATTTATGTAGTCCTTACAACAGTTTTTTTTTTTTTCCTGGCTCCTGGGGACTGAACTCAGGGCCTGAGCACTGTCCCTGAGTTTCTTTTGCTCAAAGCTAGCACTCTACCACTTGAGCCACTGCATCACTTCTAGCTTTTTCTGATTATATGGTACTGAGGAATCAAACCCAGGGCTTCATACATGCTAGGCAAGCACTCCACTACTAAGCTACATTCCTAGCCCTTATAACAATATTAGGAAATAGGTCCTACATATTATCCCAGCTTACCAAAAGAGACACTGAAGGACGGAGCAGTTGCATGTCTTACTCTCAGCCTGACGGGTATTGGTAGTAGAGCCAGGGACTCAAGCCTGGGGATTCTGGACAAGGTGGATCTCAATGGCATTTCTGTCCCTTCTTCTACCTCCTACCCTCACTCTAAGCCCAGAGGTCTCCCACCTCTCCTATTGAATCTTTCCTGCCTAGCACTGTGTGGCCAGCCCCTTAGGGGGCAAAATCCTTCTCTCTAGCACACCTCCAGTGGGTAGAATCTGTGTCCATTCTTTCAACACCATAGGCTGCTAAGGCTAAGTTCCATGGAGGTGCCAGAGATGGCATAGAGGACAAGGGTCCTTCCTGCTGCCTCCCTACCTCGACGTGAGCAGCCTCACATTTGTTTCGTATACTCAATATTTGTGTCAGATTGAGGAGGGGAGGATGTGGATAGGAGAAAGGCTTTCTGAAGTAGGGGGAAATAAAAGATTGGACTACTGGCCAATTCCTTTCATTTGTGATCTAGGCTATTATCCAGCATTATAATATTATGTACATAGAGGCTTTATCTCTCTCACTAGATTCTGAGCTGTTCTGAAGGGCCTGGCCTTCCCTGGATTAGTGCCCTGTGAATGGTAGGTGCTTACTCACTGGTTTAAGGTGAGCTGGATACGTACAGAGACTGCCACTGCAGTCTAGAAAGGAAAATCTAAGGACCAAAGAATTACAAAAGCTGATCGATGGAACAAGAGGCAGGATTTTAGCTCACTTTCCTGCTTGTTGCATAGCTCTGGGTGCCAGAGGCTGTGCAGCCTTGCTTGCTGCCCCAGGGGCTGGAGAAGTCTGAAATATCCCAAAAGGACTCTGGGTTATCTCTTTTGGGGGGAGGGGAGTCGAGTCATGGGGCTTGAACTCTGGGCACTGGACAGGTCTTTCACTCAAGTCTAGCGCTCTATCACTTTGAGCCACAGCACCACTTCTGGTTTTCTGGTGGTTGATTGGAGATAAAGAGTCTCATGGACTTTCCTGCCTGGGCAGGCTTTGAACCTCCATCCTCAGATCTCAGCCTCCTGAGTATCTAGAATTACAGGCATGAGCCACCAGGAGCTGGCTTTGGTTGTCTTTTGAAAGCTCAGTCCTCCAGTTCTAAGGGCCTGTCCTTCCTCTCTCTTCCAGATTCCAGTGCACTAAGAAGCCACCCCCCCCCCTTTTTTTCTTCTGTCTATCCCCTGTTCTCTTGGGTGCAAGTGGACAGGAGTCCCCAGGGGCCCCAGGTTAAGTTGCCTTCTATTCTCAAATCTTGTTTTCTATTCCTAGAACTCTGGACACAGAGACTCACTGCCTGAAAGTCCTGTTTGTTTTCTCCTTTTGGCCAAGTCTCTGGGCTCTTTGATCATTTTTACAACTTTGTAATTATGGACTGTAATGGGCTGGGGTGTTTGAACGTCACAGTAATTGCTTTCTACTGTTCTCAACTCAATTCTTCAAAGACAGAGGCGTGGAGAAGTTGAGAAAAGCTCCAGAGATGTGAGTCTTTCGCCCTCCCTCATGTTGTGTTCTTCCAAGGCCATGCTGGGCCCAAGATCTTGTTCTGAGGATGGGAGAACAGAGGCCCCAACCATCTCAGTTTTTGGGACTACAGGGGTAGTCCCACTCCTTGTCAAGCCCCTAGACCATGGGATCACAAGTAAGGTTCCCTTATTAAGGGTTCCTTTGGCAGTTCCCATCCTCTTACTTGGAGGGCTCTAGAAACTTCTTCCTGCTTGGAAGAGCCTAAATAGAATAGGCATGCTAAGAGAGGATAAGCAAGAAGACAGAAGATGTGACTTCACAATATCTACAACAATGCCTTCTGGAGCCTCAGAATTTCCTCCCAAGACCTCAGAGTGGGAGGCCGTTAGCAGAGACTGGCCCACATGCTGGTGCCTGTAGATGGCCAACCCAGCTTCTAGGAGAAAGAAGAGGAAAGTTTTCCTCCTTAACAAAATTGGACTCCATATAAGCACTTCATTGCCTCTTCCCACTGCCTGCAGGGAGCTGGTTCTGAGGGGCCTCTTGGGCCCTGCTGCTGCTTGGGGGGGTGGGGAACAGGGGGAGGGGAGGGAGGGAACCAGGAGTTGCTCCCAGGTCTGCCATGGCAGGAGACCTGCCCTGACAGGCTCTCCTGGAGAAGGCAGTCGGAGATCAAAGAGCTGAGAGTATGAGTAAGTCCCAGCTCTGGCTCCTCAGCTGCCACCAGGACGTTGTAGACTGGTTAACTCCTTCGCTGCCTTTTGGGAAAAGGCTGCCAGACACTCAGCATGGACTCTGGGGGGGGGGGGGGGGAGTCACAGCCTGATGCCATTAACTGACCCTTTGCTGTGCCTCTGAGCAGCTGTGCCTCCCAGCCGCTGCGCCTGTTCGTTGGTTGCCGTTGTGTCTCCACCCTACCCTTAACTCTTATCTCCCTTCCCCTGGCCCCACACACAGGTCTCTGAGATTCTAGAGATTCTCAGCTTCTTGTTATTTTGGCCTCCTCTGCTATCTGACATTCTGCTGCCCCAAGCCTGTTCTTAGAGCCATTGGTGAACATGACCCTGTCAATGTGCACCATTGTGTCCTTGTGGGAACACAACGTGAGTCCTTCCCTCCTTGAGGAGAGACCCTAAAGGAGAGGGTGGGGATTAAGGTCCTGGATAAGGACTTCTCTTTGAATTGGAGCCAGAGAGCACTGGGAGCGGGATGGGAATGTGGCTTAATGGCAGAGCACTTGCCTAGCATGCATGAAGCCCTGGGTTCGATTTCTCATTATCCACATAAACAGAAAAAGGCAGAAGTGATGCTGTGGCTCAAGTGGTAGAGTGCTAGCTATGAGCAAAAGAAGCTCAGGGACAGTGCCCAGGCCCTGAGTTCAAGCCCCAGGACTGGAAAAAAGAGAGAGAGAAAGAAGAAAGAAAGAAAGAAAGAAAGAAAGAAAGAAAGAAAGAAAGAAAGAAAGAAAGAAAGAAAGAAAGAAAGAAAGAAAGAAAGAAAGAAAGAAAGACTGGGAATATGGCCTAGTGGCAAGAGTGCTTGCCTCATATACATGAAGCCCTGGGTTCAATTCCCCAGCACCACATATATAGAAAACGGCCAGAAGTGGTGCTGTGGCTCAAGTGGCAGAGTGCTAGCCTTGAGCAAAAAGAAGCCAGGGACAGTGCTCAGGCCCTGAGTCTAAGGCCCAAGACTGGAAAAAAAAGAAAAGAAAAGAAAAAAAGAAAGAAAGAAAGAGAGAAAGAAGGAAAGAAAGAGAGAGAGAAAGAAAGAAAGAGAGAGAGAGAGAGACACTGGGAGCTGGGAGCTAGAGTATCAGGGAGAGTGCTTGGAGCTTTGCCATGGAGGGTGACCCGTGGGGGACTTCTCATGAGCCCCTCTTGTGAAGCAAGAATGGGCTCTGTTCAGGAGTTCTTCCCTCTGAGCTCCTGGCTTCCTATGTTCTCCTTTCATTGGGTACTGATCACACCCTGCTATCGGGCTCAGGCCACCTGAGCTGTGGCCTATTTATGTTTAGCCCTAAAGCCAGAAGCGCCACCTGGCTGGTTCAAAGTAAAGCCTGGGTATGGGGTTGTTTAGTTACAAAAGGAAAGCCTGCATGTTGTCCTTTGAAGGAAGTGGTCCTAGATGAGCTCTGGGGCAGGGCAGGCAGTGGTGTCTCACTCCCTGCACACCTATCTGTGAGCGTGAGGAGCTGCAGGGTGTGCAAACACTAGGAAAGGATGTGCAAGTGAGGGGTTAAGCCCCGGCCATAGGCGGACCGTATCCTTATGTGACTCCAGCCAAATCTTTTGCTTGTCTCCACAGGCCCGGATGGCGGGTGAGCGAGGAGCCAGTGCCGTCCTCTTTGACATCACTGAGGATCGAGCTGCCGCTGAGCAGGTACCCAGGGGCATCTAGGATGGGGGTTGAATGGAAGAAGGCAGAGTTCCAGGGGTCAGAGAAACCACAAAGGCACTGGTGGCACTTTCTCCTCTGCAGTTGCAACAGCCCCTGGGGCTGACCTGGCCAGTGGTGCTGATCTGGGGTAATGATGCTGAGAAGCTGATGGAGTTCGTGTACAAGAACCGGAAGGCCCATGTGAGGATTGAACTGAAGGAGCCTCCGGCCTGGGTAAACATACTCCCCCCACCAACACACACACCCTCAGCCTTGCTCCAGCATTTACTCTTTCCTCTACTTTGTTTTGTAGCAACTTCTATTGAAAGTCCTCAGACTCCCGAGACCAAAAGAAACCCTCTAAGGCAGGCGCTGGTGGCTCACACCTGTAATCCTAGCTACTCAGTAGGCTGAGATCTGAGGATCACAGTTCAAAGCCATCCCATAAGCACTAACAAGCTAGAAGTGGAGCTGTGGCTCAATTGGTAGAGTACTAGCCTTGAGTGAAAAAGCTAAAGAGATAGTGCCCTGGCCCTGACTTCAGGCCCCAATACTGGTACCAAAAAGAAAGAAAGAAAGGAAAAGAAAAATGCTGGGCACCAGTAATCCTAGCTACTCAGGAAACTAAAATTTGAGGATTACTATCTGAATACAGCCCAAACAGGAAAGTTGATGAAACTTTTACCTCCAATAAACTACTAAAAAGCCAGAGTTAGAGGCTGGGAATGTGGCTTAGTGGTAGAGTACTTGCCTAGCATGCATGAAGCCCTGGGTTCGGTTCTTCAGTACCACATAAACAGGAAAAGCTAGACATGGCGCTGTGGCTCAAGTGGTAGAGCATTAGCCTTAAATGAAAGAAGCTCAGGGACAGGGCCAAGGCCCTGAATTCAAGCCCCAGGACAGCCTCAGGACCCTTTCCCCTAAATGAATGTGTTTCCAGATAGGGAGAACACTCTCCATGACAGCCACTTGGCAAGGCGAAACCTCCTTGTCCCACTTTTGGGATCAGCCTTGCCTCATCATCCCTCAGGTGGGAGACTTAGTGGAGCTCCCCACCCTCTGTCTTTTTGCTCCTGTTTCCTCTCAAGTTGACGTCATTCCTTCCAGAAGTATAACCCTGTCCCTCTCACCTGCACCCCTCTAGCCAGATTATGATGTGTGGATACTCCTGACAGTGGTGGGCACCATCTTTGTGATCATCCTGGCTTCAGTGCTGCGGATCAGGTGCCGCCCCCGCCGTAGCAGGCCGGTAAGGAGTGGCTCCCTGGCAGAGGTGGGTGCGGGTATGGATGGGGAGGGGGCAGGAAAGCATGAGAAAGTGAGGAAGGCAGGTGCCTTTATGTCCATGAAACAATCTACATTGAAACACTCTAGCTGCTCTATGTGTTGATCTCTGGCAGCCCCTCTCCCCACATTGCTCATTCATTCGTTCATGTTCAACAGACATGCCGAGCATGTCAGACACTGTGTGGGTGCTGGGAACAGCATAACAATCAAAAGTTAAAAAAAAATAATAATAACCCTCTGAGTGCCAGTGGCTCACACCTGTAGTTCTAGCTACTCAGGAGGCTGAGATCTGAGGATCAAGGTTCAAAGCCAGCCCAGGCAGGAAAGTCTATGAGACTCTTATCTCCAATTAACCACCAGAAAACCAGAAGTGGCACTGTGGCTCAAGTGGTAGAGCACTAGCCTTGAGCTGAAGAGCTCAGGGATAGTGCCCAGACCCAGAGTTCAAGCCCCACAACAGACAAAAATTAATTAATTAATTAATTTAATTAAATAATAATAAAAAAAATCCCCTACCATCAAGAGTTTCCATTTTAGTGTTCTATTGTATAATGAATGGACAATAAACAAAACCAGAAGTAAACATATAATTTTTTGGTGGTAGTATGTACAGCGTAAAATAGCAAAGGAGAGAGGAAATGTAAGGGAGATGGGGTTAATGGAGCCCGTGGCTCACACCTGTAATTTTAGCTACTTAGGAGGTTGAGATCTGAGGATCAATGTTCAAAGCCAGCCCAGGCAAGAAGGTGACTGTACTGCATTGTGCAGGCTGTCATCAGGTGACGACATGCTGGGTGAAATGGGAGCCAGTGGAGGATTTTGAGTAGAAGGAGTGCCATGATCTTACTTAAGCCTTAACATGATCACATCACCACTGTGAAGAGAACGAGACTGCAGGGAAGTGAGGCTGCAAAGCCAGGAACCAGCTCAGGGGTGTTTCAGGAACCCAGAAGATTGGTAGTAGTCATTTGGGCTAGAAAGGTAGCAGTGGATGTGATCAGTAGTTACTTGATGTATTTTGAAGGCAAAGAGGATAGATTTACTAATACATTGATTGAGGGATATAAGAGAGGAGAGTCAAACATGGCACCAAGATTTTGGGCCTTAGCAATTAGAAGAATAAAATTGTCACTCAGCAGCCAGGGAAGACAGGTGTATGGTTGGAGGTAGTTAACGGGGTCAGAAGTCCAGTTTGGGGACATGTTAAAATTTGACATGACTCTTGGATACCAAGCTGAAGTATGGAACAACAACAGATGGATCATCGAAGGAAGAAGGGCTTAATGGACTGAATGAGCAAGGGAGTGGGGCTGGGAGATCACAGCCAGGCCTGAGCTCTGAAAGACTGAACCTGTATACACAGTCCATTGATCATGTGATCTAACTGAGTGACTGGGAATTGAGTCCCAGGCTCAGGCCCAGGAGTGAGAGATGAGGGGTAAGGAGTCCTTGCACCATTTCTGAATTGCACTCCTCTTCCCAGGACCCTCTTCAGCAGCGAACAGCCTGGGCCATCAGCCAGCTGGCCACCAGGAGGTACCGGGCCAGCTGCAGAAGGGCTCGGGCTGAGCAGACAGACTCAGTCAGTAGCTGCAGCTCCGCCCCCATGTGTGCCATCTGCCTGGAGGAATTCTCTGAGGGGCAGGTAAGGCAGGAAAGGCTTACCTCCATAAATGGGCCAGGAAGGGAGATGGGAGCTGGTGTGCAGTTGGGTACCTGGGGCTGGCTACATCTGTCCTGTGAGTCCTGGCAGAATATCTCCCTGAGGCTTGCTCACTTTTCTGACCTGTTGAGAGGGAACTATGTGCCAGGCCACAGTACTCAGATTCATTAGCTTGCTTTAGTCTCAGGGCAATGAGGGTAAGGGTAGATTAGTTTAGAATAGAAACTGTCTATTAAGAAATTTTCCAGGGCTGGGAATATGGCCTAGTGGAAAAGTGTTCACCTCGTATACGTGAAGCCCTGGGTTCAATTCCTCAGCACCACATATATAGAAAATGGCCAGAAGTGGCACTGTGGCTCAAGAGGTAGAGTGCCAGCCTTGAGCAAAAAGAAGCCAGGGACAGTGCTCAGGCCCTGAGTCCAAGGCCCAGGACTGGCAAAAAACAACACACACAAAAAAAAAACAGAAAGAAAATTTCCAGGGGCTGGAAATGTAGCTTAGTGGTAGAGTAGCATGCATGAAGCCCTGAGTTTGATTCCTCAGTACCACATAGACAGGAAAAGCCAGAAGTGGTGCTGTGGCTCAAGTGGTAGAGTACTAGCCTTAAGCAAAGGAAGGTCAAGGACAGTGCTCAGGCCCTGAGTTCTAGCCCCAGGACTGGCAAAAAAAAAAAAAAAAGAAAGAAATTTTCCAGGACTGGGAATGTGGCTTAGTGGTAGAGTGCTTGCCTAGCATGCATGAAGCCCTGGGTTCGATTTCTCAGTACCACATATACAGGAAAGGCCAGAAGTGGCACTGTGGCTCAAGTGGCAGAGTGCTAGCCTTGAGCACATAGAGGTTCGGGAACAGTGCCTAGGCTCTGAGTTCAAGCCCACAACCGAAATAAAAAAAAATCCTATGTCAACCAATAGCCAGACAAAGTAGTACATGCCTGACATGCCAGCTACAGCATTTAGTATAAATAGGAGGATTGCACAATCCTACCTCAAGCTGGATGCTGGTGTTTCATGCCTTTGTAATCCTAGCTACTCAGGAGTCTATGATCTGAGTATTGAGGTTCAAAGCCAGCCCAAGCAGGAAGAGTCCATGAGATTTTTATCTCCAATTAACCACCAGAAAGCTGGAAGTCATAGAGTGGCTCGAAGTCATAAAGTGCTAGCCTTAAGCAAAAGAGCCCAAGGACAGCACCCAGACCCCAATTTCAAGTCCCACAACCACAAAAACAAAACAAAACAAAACAAAAACTCAAAAGTAATCAGAGCAAAGGTAGAGGTGACATTGTCCAAGAAGCATTGTACTCATTTCCTGACTTACAGAATCATAACTTCTTCATATAACTCCTTAATAATAACAATAAAAAAGAAAGGAAGAAAGTAATCAGAGCAAAAATGGCTGGAGGCATGGTTCAAGTAGTAGGTTGCCCACCTAGCAAGCTCAAGGCCCTGAGTTCAAAGTCCAGTACCACACACACACACAAATCTATGTCCAAAGTCATGCAGCTGCATGGCAAAATTCAAATCTTCATGCCAAAGTCCATACTTTTGTTACTCTCTTGTGAAGTCTTTTATAAGGAGGTAGATACAAAAAGAAAAGACCAAAGGGATATTCCTGAAATCTTTGGTTTGGACACCTTTGTCTTTTCCAGGAGCTCCGGGTCATTTCCTGCCTTCATGAATTCCATCGTACCTGTGTGGACCCCTGGCTACATCAGCATCGGACCTGTCCCCTCTGCATGTTCAACATTATAGGTAGGAGATGAGCCTAGACCTCCCCTGTGTGCAGACAGACAGGTCTACAGCATGGCTGTTTCCCTGCGGGGAAGCTGAGAAGGAGCTACCACCAAAGTTATTTCATCTGCACTGCACAAGAACATTTTGTCTGCAGGAGACGAATATTCACACCATAAGAAATCTTTATTGCCTTTATTGAACCGTGGCTCAGACTTGTGATCCTAGCTACTTGTAAAGTAAAGGGAGGTAAAGATAGGCAAGAGGGTGGCTCATGAGCAGAAAAAGGATTAGAAACTCCATCTCAACCAATGGCTAGAGGGTACCGTGTACCCTTGTCATCCCAAATGACAGGGGAAGCCTAATGGCTGGGCGAGGTGGCATATGCCTGTCATCCCAATGACAGAGGGAAGACAAATGAGAAGGTCCCTGTTCAGGTTTGCCAGGGCATAAAAAGCAAGGCTGGTTATTTTCTATAACCAACCCTCCAAAAAGGGGCTCAAATGGTAGCGATCTGCCTTTCAAGCACAAGGCCCTGAGATCAAATCGCAGTACATCAAAAACAAAACAAAAATCCTTATTTTCAGTATTTTCAGTGGGACATCCCGGGTAGACAAGTTGCCTGGAGGTAGCAAGGCCGTCCTAAGCATGGACAAGTTAGGATGTCCTTGGTTCCCACCCGGTCCCCCCAACTCTGAGCTCAGGCTGTGCAGGTTCAGCTACAGCCACACCTCTCTGAAGGCATTCTCTCTGTTATGGAATCCAATGCTTGTGTTCTTCATTCTTTTTGTGCAGAGGGAGACTCCTTCTCCCAGGCCCTGGGACCGTCTCACTCTTATCAGGAACCAGGCCGGAGACTGCATCTCATTCGCCAGCATCCAGGCCATGCTCATTACCACCTCCCTTCTGCCTACTTGTTGGGCCCTCCTCGGAATTCAGGGGTCCGGCCCCCACGACCTAGACCCTTCTTACCATCCCAGGAGCCAAGCACAGGCCCTCGGCACCAGCGCCTCTCCAGAGTGCCCCATCTCCGGGCTCCTGTGGAGCAGTCACACCTGGCAATGACCCAGCACCCCTATGCACAGAGCTGGGGCCTGAGCCGGCTGCGGTGCCCTTCTCAGCACCCCACAGCTTGCCCGGCACCCCTGCGCCGGACCAGGCCTCATGACAGCAGCGGGTCTGGAGAAAGCTACTGCACAGAACGCAGTGGCTACCTGGCCGATGGGCCAGCCAGTGACTCCAGCTCTGGGCCCTGCCATGGTTCCTCCAGTGACTCTGTGGTCAACTGCACGGACATCAGCCTGCAGGGCATCCATGGCAGCAGCTCCACCTTCCGCAGCTCCCTGAGCAGCGACTTTGACCCCTTGGTGTACTGTGGCCCTGAAGTGGATCTGCCAGAGAAGGGGAGCCACCCAACTGTGGCCTCTCGACCCCGTTCTCTGGACTCAGTGGTGCCCACAGGAGAAACTCAGATTTCCAGCCATATCCACTACCACAGGCACCGGCATCATCACTACAAGAAGAGGTTCCAGTGGCATGGCAGGAAGCCTGCACCAGAAATGGGGGTTCCCCAGTCTAGGCCTGTTTCTCAGGCACAGATACAGCCTGAGCCACCTTTGTCCCATCAACAAGTCAGCAGACCCAACCTAGCATCCCCATCAAGACAGCTCCCCAACCCACCACGACCCAGAGCCCTTACAGAGCCCGCACCTGGAGCCGCGGAAGCTGCTGGGCCTGGCAGCCCCCCGCCTGGCAGCCTTTGCAACCTGCAGAAATCTAGCCTCCCCGTGCGACACCCACAGAGGAAACGGCAAAGTGGTCCCTCCGAGCCCAGGCCAGCCTCTCGGCCCCAGGATTTAACTGTGCGCCCAGTTTGCCAGATCTCCCCACCTTACAGCCCCAGCTTGGCATACCCTTGGCCCCCAGAGGCTCACCCACTGATCTTTAGACCTCCAGGCATGGATAGGAAGCTGCTACCGGAAGCCCCAGACCCCTGCTTCTCAAGCTCACAGCCAGTGTGGTTATGTCTGACTTCACGCCGGCCCCTAGGACCACAGAGGCCTGGGGAAGGGCCTTCTGAATGGAGTTTTGATACTCCAGAGGGCAGGCCGTGCCCTTACCCACACTGCCAGGTGCTGCCAGCCCAACCTGGTGAGTTTTTAGGGGGAGTGGATGTGGTGGGGAAAAGATGCTTGAGTTGGATAGTTTAAGACAGGTGAAGTCGACCAACAAGGGTTGATGGTGGCTGAGAAGTATACAACATAGCTGACATTCAAATTACTGAATAACAGCCAGACGCTGATGGCTCATACTTGTACTCCTAGCTACTCAGGAGGCTCAGATCGGAGGATCGCTGTTTGAAGCCAGCCCGGGAAGGAAAGGAATTTCCTGAGACTCTTATCTCCAACAAACTACTCAGAAAAAGCCAGAAGTTGCACTGTGGCTCAAGTGGTAGAGCACTAGCCTTGAGCACAGAGAGGCTCAGGGATAGTGCCTTGGCCCTGAGTTCAAGCCCCAGGAATGGCAAAAAAAGAAAAAGAAAGAAAGAACTTGGAGTCATTTGGGACAGCAGCTAAAACCAAATGCTTCA